>NC_079224.1:35330621-35701623 GCF_029633865.1 Lampris incognitus | reverse complement strand
CTGGTGGCTCTACACAACTGGGCAAGGCGGGTTGGGGGGTTATGGGGGGGTTATGAGGTACGATGTGAAAGGACATGCAGCATTTAAGCCACAGTCAGTGGTATAAAAACACTCGCTGAAGTTTGGCCACCGAATTGTTGAACTCCAAATAACCTTTTAAATGAGGTCAGGTTTAAGGTATTCCTATTGAAGTCAAAAGCTTTGCCCACTAAAACTACATTTGCCAAGAGTGACTAATCTTTCTTTTGTTTCTTTTTTTTTCATTTTTGGGAATTCTAGTTGTCGTTTTTCAATTCATGATAGCAATATACACAAAATAACAGCACTAAATAAACAGTAAATAAAGAAAACAGATAACACGAGGAACAAAACGAAAATTCAAAACATAAATTGTAAATAGCTGCCAGACTACACATAGGAAGTTTGATGTGAAATATATCAGATCGATGAAACAAAATTTACCAAATGGCCAAAAATTTGGTCAGGCCCTATTGCAGATTATATCCAGGAAGTTCTTTGTTTATGTGGCAGGAAATGACTATGTGATATACCCACACTACACACACTGCTTCCCTCTGCATGGGCTGGCATTGTGTGTGTGTGTGTGTGTGTGTGTGTGTGTGTGTGTGTGTGTGTGTGTGTGTGTGTGTGTGTGTGTGTGTGTGTGTGTGTGTGTGTGTGTGCGTGTGCTTATGTCCTTTGTTAATTACAGGAGATTAAAATAAAACACTTAAAATGTAGGTTTGTGAGGGGATTTGTGAGAAAGAGAGGCCTGATTAACTCTGGTGGGTCATAGAGTGGCGCCAAACGTCTTCTCTGATCATTTTATTCTGCATATGGAGGCTAAATCGTCTTTCCAGCTGTGCCAGTGGAAAATAACGTAGTCAAATCCAATGACCTAGATTAGATTGTCAGGTTAAGTAGGAGGACTGTCAAGTTTCTTTTTCTACCAGTTTCTGGCTCCCAAGCAAAGATAGACTTCAAATAATGAGTTATTCTTTATTTTAGTGATTTGCTGCCTCTTGTTTTTTGCAGCATTTGTAAAACCCATGACCTTTGCATCCTGTTATTCGTATTTACGTGATTAAGAGGAATGATGGTCATGATGCCATTTTGCACAAAAAGCCACAAGTCACTATTTGGTCCCGCTATTGATTGGGTGTTTGTGTTTTAAATGAGCAGCAAATGTAATTTGGTTGTCCCTTCATGCGGTGGTCAGCAGGTTGGCAGCGTGAGACGCGGTCCACAGCCGGGGGCTGTCAGGACACAGTGGGCTTGTCACATCCTGTGGTTTGTGGTGAGGGAGGAAGTGGGCAGGGGATTCCGTCTTTGCTGTCAAAAACCACTGGTGTCTCACCAACCAGCAGATTATGACAATCCATGGAGTCACTGCAAATACGCACGCACGCACACATGCGCACGCACACACACACACACACACACACACACACACACACACACACGCTGGTCAGTTGTATGTATACAAACCTGTATATACTCACATGCACACATACTCACATGCAAACACTTTGCCATACAACGTCACTCCACTGACTCAAAAACCCAAGCTGCCACACCATGCACAGACATAGACACAGAATTACGCTCACACAGATACACACAAATGCAGACATACAAACTCACACTACATACTTAGAAATACATGTAGTATTCAACACCACACACACACACACACACACACACACACACACACACACACGCACGCACAAATTAAACATGGCATCAAGTTGGGCTCATCCAGTGCTTGGAGAGAGAAATGACAGGAGCTGAGAGGCAGATGGCAGGATGAGGGAGGACGGACAGAGACGGGGCTGTTTCAGACCAGAAAAGAAGACATTGTGCTGACAACGATGATGCAATTTGGTAATAAGACTGCTGGGCAGAAGTAATTAACCAGTTCAAAAGAACCAGGATGTTAAGTCATGGTTCTCAAACACGGGCTGCAGATGAATAAATGTCTACTTCATTTGGTTTGGTTTGGATACAAGCACAATTGACCAGGATAAGTCTCGCCCTATGGCTTTGGACCAATTCAGTCATATTGTCTTACTCTTGGGGAAGGAAGGATGGGGAGAGGAAGAAGGGTGCAGGGTATTCAAACAATGCACACCTGTGTGGTCTGAACTCAGCCTCCACAAGGAATGACAAGACGAGTACAGGAAATGAGGTAATGGACTAAGTAAATAACTCATTTCCTCTTGGTTAAGGAAGTGAAAACATTGGGCTTTTACCAAATGAGCTTATTTTCAAGTCAGCTTTTTTATTTCAAAGACAAGGTCACGCTATTGATAGCGTTGTCTTTATTCCTCAGAGACTTTGTCATCAACGTGTGTTTATCCATCCTGTGTTGTTGCTGGGTCTTGTTATTGGATGTAGAAGTGTTGTATTCATAGACGGCACACACACACACACACACGCTGAGTGGGCATCTCCATACATGTGCTTAGAGATTCCTTGCCAGCAGAGTTTGAGTGGCAGTGTATCATAGGTGTCATACCAGAGGAGAAACCATAAGGCGCAAACCACACTTCATGTGTTGAATGGGTAGTGATACAGCAGAGTTCGTTCATTCCAAATGACAGAGTCTGGTAACGCTGCAGCCTTACATTGGGGTTGCATCGCAAATATGTTGTTCTACAATTCAAGGGTGTTGCAATGCATAAAAAAGTATTCTACTTTTGTATTATTGATGCATACGAGAACTAAACTGGATGTCAAAATGACATCAAAATTTGCGACAAAGCTATACAATTATTAATAATGGAAATTACTGTAGTTTTTGCATTTGATAACATGAACCATATTTCCATCAAAGCATTTTATGGCGTTATGAAGGTGGACAGAAACACCAAAATTCGATAAAACCATTTCAATTGCTACATTTACATGGCGCCCTAAACCGTTTATAATCGGTTTAAAAACCCAAGAAGAATAAAAATGTGCCATATAAACACCTCAATCACAATAAAAAGTCCCAAACAGATTGACATTTAAATCGGCAGCAGATGGATAGTGTAAACCTTTTCATAAACCGATCAAAAGAAAAATTGTGCCATGGAAACGGCTCAACCCGATTACTGTCTGGATGCGTTTTGTTCTGCGCATGCGCATTGCCTGCTGAGTAATTTCTGGTTGTCAACTGACGGTTTGTTTTGATAGTTTGTTTCTCTGCTACCTTGGTTTTCAATTTTTAATGATTTTATGTTTGCCTGGACTGTTATATGGATTTTATCCGATCATCGATTGTTGCACGGACTTGATCGACACTGTAATCTCCGATTTGGCGCTGGATGTGGCGAGAACCGTTTGGACTCAGCCCTCAGAAGTGACTGACAGTTTTGTTTATACTACCTCGCTGAGCTTTTTGTCTGATTTCTGGAAATACAGCCTATTATTATTTAATTCATGAAAGATTCTACTTTCGCTCAGCTGTGGATACCTAGCACAGACTGGGCTTTCTTGGCTTTACTCACGATCGCCGATCCCTGCATTTGTACCGCTAGCGGATTCTGCTGCTAGCTAGCACCGGTTTGTTTTTAGCCAAAGTAGCTAGCTAGTGCTCCAAGACAGACTTTTCGCCGGGTCGTATCTCTCCAGACACTCCTGAATCTCTTGCCTGTGTCAGTCGTGGTCTGCCACTTGAGAGACTGACATCCTTCTCCTCACAAGAGTCGGCTCATGCCTTGTGAAGACTGCCAATTGCTCCAGAAGGTTAACAGAAAGCCTGTTAAAGAACTGAACATTATTGGACGCCTAGATAGTACGAAAATGAGAAATAACGACCTATTTAAACAAGTCTAAATACCAGACCCGTTGGATCACATCCACTGTAAACAGTTGAACCGAAATCTTCGATCAGAATGAAAAAATGTCCATGTAACTGCACCTACTGTGGCAAGATACTTGTTACACTCACTTGAAATGGTTTTGGGGTTTGCTGATAAAAGACTAGAATTTAGTCATATGATTGATTGGCTTTCTTCTGCTCTTCTGATGTTTAAGTACGGATATATGACATACAAGACACTTAAAAACCATGTTTATGTTTTATTCACTTAAACAGATCTGATGGAAATGTACCTAAGTTGCATTTTATTTTTTGCAAATTCAGAAAGGTTTGCTTAAAATTCACTTGTCAATTGGATGGAAAGATTCGGCGTTTATTGATATACCCAAAAAATGTAAGTGTTCACATATATCATATTCCCTCCATAATTATACTATTGGAGGGAAACTAGTTAAATATTGCCAAAATATCTGTTTGTTAAATCTCTATATAAATCTCTAAAGAAGTGTTGTACAATTCAGGGCGTCCTGTGGCCGATATTAAAGGACGTTCACCCATCTTCAAAAGATAGTGAAGCTTGTGGACTGCTCTGTGCATAAATTGTGTAAAGATAACGCAAACAAACGCACATTATGCATCACATTCGCACCACTTCTGCAAAAATTCACACGAAGAAAAAGAACAGAAGACCACTTTTAGGTGATTGCACTGAATACAACCAAAGAGAGCAATTTCATGCACACGTGTTCACGCCTAGAGTACAAAACATCCAGCTATGGGTTATAGGCGTGAACTGGGCCCAATAAATGCATTCAAAAAGTCATAATGCAGCTCTTGGACAGGGTTAGCGCATGTGGAATGAGGAGCGGTTCTGATCTCCACAGTCTGTAAGTCTCAGTTGGACTCCCATCACAGCTGACCAGAGTTTCTTTCCATTGGCCCTAAGCGAACGGAACAAATGACTCTTTTCTATTCTGAAAAGCAATCCCTCGTTCCTTCTCTTTCTCATCTCATGCAAAAAAAAATAGCACCCCATGCAGCCTCATGGACATGCATAGCAACCAGTGTTATATACATGCAGATTTTCCATTCAGAGTGAGACTCCTGACATCTACAGTATGTAGTCGAAGGAGCCACATCTCTGCCCAGATAATCTTTATCATCTTTGTTTAAGTCTAAAACAATTGAGCAACAATAGTGCTAATGATGAAATGACTTAAGGAAACCTATCCCACTGCTTTAAGTGTTAAAACAAAAAAAGGTGCCAGGTTTGATTATCGTTTCCTGTTCCACTAGAAATAAAACTCGCTGTTTCTTTCTGTTAATGCTTACTAGTTACGCAACCTATTAGTGTGGTTAAAAATAGCCCAGGTTGGTGATGAATGAGACTTTGTCATGCTACTTACAGGGACCCATGGAGAGGTGTAAGATCCCTTAAAGTTGAAACAAGGGTTCGATTTTAACTGTTCGGCTGCAGCCTTTTGACAGACAGGACTAGGACTTTGTAAAATGCTGACTTATGGGAGATGGAAGAGTTGCTATGTTTTCACTGATGGATGCATCCGAGTTTAAAACCAAAGTACCAACTCAGGAAACTTAAAACTTATTTTTGTAAATCAAGATTAACGACATTTTGTGAGACACAAATGCACTTTTAGTAGATTTGTGTTACACTTCTTCTTGTTTGCTATTGTTCATTTTCACAAGCAGTGTTAAAAGTACACTAATAAGCATTAAAGTGTTCACAAACACTGGCTACCCTGACACGACTCTTTACGAGTCTTTATTACGTCCGGCTGGTCGGACTTTTCTTCCGTCTTCTCTCCCTCTCTCTGTGCACACTCTTTCCACCTCGTGGATTTGCTGTACAGTCACAAAGTGAGTCTTTATGTGATCCAGAGGAGCTGCATGGCGAGTCAGGACAGCCCCAGAAGAGGACTCGATGCAGGAAAGTCTAAACACTAGGACCTCCAGGAGAGAGAGAGAGAGAGAGAGAGAGAGAGAGAGAGAGAGAGAGAGAGAGAGAGAGAGAGGGAGAGAGAGAGGGAGAGGGAGGAGAGAGGAGAGAGGAGGAGAGAGAGAGAGAGAAGGAGAGAGAGGAGAGAGAGAGAGAGAGAGAGAGAGAGAGAGAGAGAGAGAGAGAGAGAGAGAGAGAGAGAGAGAGAGAGAGAGAGAGAGAGAGAGAGAATTCCATAAGCTGCCATTCATTCCTGTTCAAATCACACATATTTTGATGAGGTTGGAAAGGCATCAAGGCTTTCCATACAAGTATAAAGTATAGATCGATAGATAGATTTGTTGCCACAGCCTGTATCTCTCTCTCTCTCTCTCTCTCTCTCTCTCTCTCTCTCTCTCTCTCTCTCTCTCTCTCTCTTCTCTCTCTCTCTCTCTCTCTCTCTCTCTCTCTCTCTCTCTCTATATATATATATATACATAAAATCCAGTGAGTCAAGTAAATTCTTTATGAGACAGTACAAGCCTGTTTAGTGCCATAAGCAATCATCAGCTGATGAAGTGCGCGATGCACGAAACAGGCTTGTACTGCAAATGTATTACAACTTTTTTTTCCTGTGTCTGTGTTGATATTTCGCTCCTCATTAGTTGAGCATTTATAACAACACCATTGATGGTTTCAGAAAAAACGGTAAATACATATATATGTATATACACACACACACACATATATATATATATATATATATATATATATATATATGTATGAGTCATCACATGTCATCTAGTCATACAGTCATACAGTCATGTTATGCTCATAAAACTGATGCACATATTCACACATGTTGGGATAGAGTGTTCAAACTAATCCAAGCCATGCAAATTCACATTTGAAAAGATCACGTATGTTTTAGTGGAAAAGTTAAGTTTGACATTTCCAGTATCAGACGCACATTACAAAAAAAAAAAAAATGCAGAAGCAGAACAGCAAAACAAGATGGAGGAAATCTCCTTCTCTTCATTGGGATTTGGGTTTATTTTTGGCCATCAAACAGATATGATGATAACTGAGCAACTCCTCATACTAAGCTCTGGGTGTGGTTGTTGATGAGTATTTACTCTCAAGTCTCTGGGTTTTCTGTGACAGAGAAAGACGAAGGAGAGAAAGAGAAGGAGGAGGGCAGTAGGGAGAGCGAGAGAGAGAAGCGAGGGGGGGGGGCGTAGGGGGAGAGTTTGACTTTGAGGTTTGGATGTCGATGAGAAAGAAATTCCCTGTAAAATTACTGACTGACACTGCTGTTTGACCGGAGACACCCCCTTACAACCCCCCCCTCTACTCAGTCTCTCCTTATCGCTCCTTCTTGGCTTTCGCTGCTCTCAACTATATAGCCTCAGATTTGTTTTCCTCTCTTGATTCAAAGTGGGATAGAAGAAACTGGCAGCATGTAGATCCTGGCACAGGTCCAGATGTCAAACCAGTACCAGTAGAATAGGTCTGGAGGGGAAAGGCAGGTCAGGTTTAGACCTGGAGATCTGGGACAGGTGTCCATGCAAGAGCAGAAGGAAACATGTGCTTAAATCCTTTAGTGACATATTGGTGAAATCCTATTCGAAGTGGATAATTGGCAGTGGCAACGGTGGCAGTACTAAAACACAAATAAGTTGCCAATGTGAAACTTCAGTGTGGAAACAGCGGTTAATCTGTAACACACAGGGAATTTCCCTGCTTGGTTTCTGTCTGACGGGGCATTTGTCGAAACATGAGCCCTATTTGTTTGAAGCCATTTTGGTTTGCATGTGCCCCAGTTATTTTTTGTTATAATCATGTTGACCGTTGTTTCAATCGTCAAAAGGTCTAGCTGGATGCTGCTGGGGAGCAAAACGTTGGTGGCTAAATAGTTTGGTATTTAGTCATTGTTGAGAGTGCAGCCAAGCAATTGAAATGATGTTGCTTTAAGCCGGCCAAATGATAGGAAAACCTGGAAAGACGTTATTCCAGAGTTTGTTCTCTCCGTCAGTGTGGAATGTGTTTTTAATAGTTACCCCGCTGCAAAGACAACCTACCAGCAAGACATGTTGCCGTAGATGAACCTGTTATTCTTTCATGGAGTTTAAGACTTACGCTGATGAGTCAAAACATTATGACCACCTGCCTAATGTTGGCCCTCTGTGTGCTGCCAAAACAGGGCCAGGCCACCAAGGCATGGATTCCACAAGATCCCTGAAGGTGTTCTGTGATATCTTTCCATCCATTATCCAAACCGCTTATCCCAATTTGGGTCACGGGATGCTGGAGCCTATCCCAGCAGTCATTGGGCGGCAGGCAGGGAGACACCCTGGACAGGCCGCCAGTTCATCACAGGGCCAACACATTCACACCGAGGGACAATTTAGTATGGCGGATTCACCTGACCTACATGTCTTTGGACTGTGCAAGGAAACCCACACAGACATGGGGAGAACATGCAAACTCCACACAGTGGACGACCTGGGATGACACCCAAGGTTGGACAACCCGGGGGCTTGAACCCAGGACCTTCTTGCTGTGAGTCGACTGCGCCAACCACTGCGCCACTGTGCTGCCCCTATTCTGTGATATCTGGCACCAAAAAATTAACAGCAGATCCTTCAAGTCCTGTAAGTTGCGAGGTGGAGCCGACGAGGATCGGACTTGTCGGTCCAGCACATCCCACAGATATCCAATCGAATTGAAATCTGGAGAATTTGGAGACCAGGACAACACTTTGAACACTTCATCATATTCCTCATATTCCATCATAAACCACGGTGTGCAATGTGGCAGGGAGCATCATCCTGCAGAAAGAGGCCACTGCCATCAGGGAATGCCATTTCTATGAAGGGGTGTACCTGGTCTGCAATGGTAGGTGGCACGTGTCAAACTGACATCCCCATGAATGTCTGGACCCAAGGTTTCCCAGCAGAACATTGCTCAGAGCATCATACTCCCTCCACCACCTTGTCCTCTTCTCACAGTGATCTAAAAGAAAACGGGACTCGTCGGACCAGGTGACCTTCTTCCAGTGCTCCAAGGTGCAGCTCCAACACTCACGTGCCCATTGTAGGTGCTTTCGACGATGGACAGGTGTCATCATGGGCACTCTGACTGGTCTGCAGCTACGCAGCCCCTACTGCAGCAGGATGCGATGCACGTGTGTTGTGAGACATTTCTTCCATAACCATCATTAAAATTTTGTGTGACTTTCTGTCAGTTTGGACCAAACGGGATAGCCTTTGCACTTGCTCAGCGATGAGCCTTGGGCGCCCAATACCCTGTTGCCGGGAGCAGCCCACAAGCCTTGCCGTTTCAGAGATGCTCTTACCCAGTCGTCTGGCCATAGCAATTTGGCCATTGTCAAAGTCACTCAGGTCTTTACTCCTGCCCATTTCTCCTGCATCCAACACATTGACTACGAGAACTGATTGTTCGCTTACCACCTAATCCACCCAGACCTTGACATGTGCCTTTGCTTGGAGATGATCAACATTATTCAGTTCGCCTGTGTGTGGTCATAATGTTTTGGCTCATCAGTGTATGTATCTATGGTTAAATAGACTTAATTGTAATTCCATCTACATCATAAAAAAATGTTCCTGTTGACTGTTTGGGGATAAAATTCAGTCAATCGAGACAAAAAAATATTTCTGCAGTATCTGTATCTGACATTAATGGGTTTTTTTTCCTATACCCATACAAACTAGGGGCAATCTACCTGTCTTGCATATTTCAGTATTTCTTTTCACACACATTATTAATCTGAACTGTCTGCCTGTGCCTTTGTTCTTCAGTCATGGCTGCAGCAGTATGGCTACCTGCCACCGGGCGACATGAGGACCCACGCCCTCCGATCCCCCAAGTCTATCTCTGCCGCCATCTCCGCCATGCAGCGCTTCTACGGTCTCACCGTCACCGGCTCCATCGACGCCAACACCATTGAGTAAGATTGCACACGGTTTGCAGAGAGTTTTGCTGGTCTACGCATTTTGCTGGTGTATGGTTCCGTGTCTTGCTCATGGGCACGCTGACTTTGACAGAGGGTTTTTGCAAGACCTCAAATCAGTTGTGAGGGTTGAACCCAGAACCTTCCATCGTGATGGACAGGTTTGCCTAAGCTGTTGACCCTTTGCTTGACTTGAATACTAGACTATATATATAATAAAGATATGATAAATATTAAAGATATGGCAGCTCTGACTAGACAGATACTGATTATTCATGCACATAGACAGATTACCCAGACAGACAATAATCTTACACACCTAGACACAAATTATACAGACATGCAGACACAGATTATTCATTCATATATATAGATTATACATATCACACGGATAAAGACTGTACATACATGGGGGCGTCCAGGTAGCGTAGCGGTCTATTCCGTTGCCTACCAACATGGGGATCACCGGTTTGAATCCCTGTGTTACCTCCGGCTTGGTCGGGCATCCCTACAGACACAATTGGCCGTGTCTGCGGGTGGGAAGCCTGATGTGGGTATGTGTCCTGGTCGCAGCACTAGCGCCTCCTCTGGTCAGTCGGGGCACCTGTTTGAAGGGGGAGGGGGAACTGGGGAGAATAGCGTGATCCTCCCACGTGCTATGTCCTCCTGTTGAAACTCCTCATTGTCAGGTGAAAAGAAGCGGCTGGTGACTCCACATATATCAGAGAAAGCATGTGGTGGTCTGCAGCCCTCCCTGGATCGGCGGAGGGGTTGGAGCGGCGAGTGGGACAGCTCGGAAGAGTGGGATAATTGGCCAAGTACAATTGGGGAGAAAAACTGGGATGGGGGGGGATTGTACATGCATAGTTTACATGCACACACACAGGTACAGATTATACACACAAATGTAAATTATACACACACAGACATGGAAATCATTTAAGCAGCAAAACATGCTAAAATGAAAAAATGTCTTTTACACATTCCTCTAAGCCAATTACCCATGCCCTAATGTTGCGTTATCTCACAATGTCTGCAAAAAAAATCACAAATTTTAACACTTGCATTCTTGCATTTTTCTATCACCTCGCATTTCTTCTTGTTCCTATGCAAATACTTTCTGTCTTGCTCAGGCCATTGTGTTCTTGCATGCATGCATAGATTCAATTCAAACCAATATCAAAATATTATATCAGCTATCTATATCAATATCGCCTATCTATGCATCCTCCCACCATATGAAAAGAAGAAATGTCTTTCATTACAAAGTTTCACACACATTTCCTTTCCAGACATGGTGAAATAGGGAGCAGTAGGTCAGGAGGAAGACATTTTTCCGTCTGTTCTGACCCAAGCGTGTCTTGTGTGTATTGCAGGGCCATGAAACGACCACGCTGCGGCGTGCCGGATAAGTTTGGTGCCGAACTGAAGAGCAACCTGAGGAAGAAACGCTACGCCATCCAGGGCCTCAAGTGGAAAAAGAGAGACATCACCTTCTCGTAAATCAACCACTTTCTCACACAACGAGGCTTATTTCTTAAATGGAGATGAGTGACTAAAAATGAAAAACAGAACAAAACAAAAAAAAGAGTCTGCTGATGACCCGTGGGGTGATACACAGCCACCACATTATGACCGAATCCCAGAAATCCCCACTGAATGCTTCTGCTAGATTTTTACATTTTTGCCTTTTTTTCTTTTTAATAAAATGATTATCCCTTAGGGGAAATAAAATGGTCACAGCAGCTGTGAGAGAGTCAAGTTACAGAAAGAGGGCAAAGAGAAAAATAGTTTAGAGTAAAATAAATAAAATAAAAAGGTTCTCCCAGAAAAAAAATTACAGTATATATAAGCCAATATGAGCAAGTGTATAGAGTATAGGGACAAAGTGTATGGACAATATGAACAAAAAGTACAGAATGTACAGTTTATGACAGTACACTGACAATAATAAAGATGTAACAGTAATAAGCCAAGATACAGTATAAACAGTGGCAAGACATATGTACAGTATGTAACAGTAGAATGATAAAAATGTACTAGATGTAAAAATAATGACTTAAAGTACAGGATAAACCAGTAGAACTGACATAGTGCACAGAATGCACCTGTAATGTGAATGTGCAAAGTTGTACTTGTGTGTGTGTGGGGGGGGCGGGAGGATGTGGGTTTTTTCCTGTTTGTCCGACCCCTTATCCTTCCTTTTCTGCTCCCATTATGCAGCATACAGAACTACACCCCTAAAGTGGGTGAGTATGAAACCCATGAGGCCATCAGGAGGGCCTTCAAGGTGTGGGAGAGCGTCACCCCTCTGCGTTTCCGGGAAATCCCGTACAGCTACATACGGGACAAAGTGGAGGAGTTTGCCGACATCATGCTGATCTTCGCCGAGGGTTTCCATGGAGACAGCAGCCCCTTCGATGGCGAAGGGGGCTTCCTGGCACATGCCTACTTCCCCGGCAATGGAATCGGGGGAGACACGCACTTTGACGCCGCCGAGCCCTGGACGATTGGAAACCAGGATTTGTTAGGTGAGTGGCGGCATGATGCTCAAGAGTTTTTGTTTTTTTTAATCGATAATGATCCCCGCCTGCTGCCCTATGACTGCTGGGATAGCCTCCAGCATCCCGTGACCTTGAGAGCAGGATAAGCAGTTTGGATGATGGATGGATGATTCATTTTCATCTTCATGTCAGGAGCTGAAAAGGTGAAACGTTTTTGACCTCCCACGCTTTGCTTTTAGGCAGTCAGGAATCCCATTTTTGTGGTTTTGGGAAAATTACCAAAACAACAGGTCCCAACTTGCATAAATCTGTTTGTATGTGTGAGGGAATGTTGATGTGGGAGAGGTGAAGCGGTTTTATTTTAAGAGAGCGCTAGATTGTGATTTTGCTGTGTCAGCTTCTCACATGATCCACAGTTATTTTGTTTGTGCGTGTTTGTAAAACTGCAGATTTCACTTTATTTCATTTATTAGATGGTTGGTGTTCACACAGGGATCCCACATGTCCTGGAAACTTACTGACTAGTTTTCCAGGCATGAAAAACACCTAGAAAACGATAAAACTGAAGAAATGATCTGGAAATATTCTTGAGGTCATGGATAATTGTACTGTTTGGTGGTTGTAAAATTGTTTTTTCACCTGCTGAAATGGGGTATTTTTAGCATGATTCTTAGCTGAAAACACATTTTAACCCGTTAAGATTGTGTTTGAAGTTTGGGCAGTGTGTTCAATGACCGGATAAAAACCACTGAAGCTTCCACTAATAGTTAATTCTGAATAATATGGCATTCTGTGAGCAACAGCTATCACTATCCAAGCAAAACTCGGTGAAAATGTCCTTGTAAAGTCCTTAAAATTATTCCCGAAAATGAGAAGGAACCCTATGGCAGCTCATAAACCAAGTAAATTTAGGGTAAAAGTGATATAATTGAGTTTTATGTTATCTTTTTGCTGTGATGTCATAGTGTATATATATATCTTACCTGTTCCAGGAAATGACGTGTTCCTGGTTGCCGTCCATGAGCTGGGCCACGCGTTGGGTCTTGAACATTCAAATGACCCCTCAGCAATCATGGCTCCTTTCTACCAGTGGATGGACACGGAGAACTTCCAGCTCCCTGATGATGACCGCCGAGGAATCCAGCAGCTTTATGGTCAGTCTTCACAAGGACCGATTTCTGAAGAGATGGAGGGGGGAAATGAATTCAGTGCAAAATCATGTTACTAGCCTGTGACCATTTTAAAGGTCCCATGAAGTGAAAAATGTATTTTCATTCTTGTTACCACTTTTATCTGCCCTCAGTTTATATCTATTTATAAACCTAGACTCTAGAAATTCACAAAAAAGAAAATTGTTTTAGTTTTGTGTTTATAAGAAAAATGTTTTTTCCTTCCTAACAAAATACTTTTTTTTAGTTGCGTCATCCTGCACTTGCAGGCATACACTGACAACATTGTCTGCTGAATGAATGGGAGTCAGATTGAGAGAAAACAAGCGATCTTCTAAACCAAATTAAAACTAGCCAATGGCAAATAAATATCCACATTCCTCTGAAAATGCCTGCCTGTGGAGGCATCTGGGTGGCGTGGCAGTCTGTTCCGTTGCCTACCAACACAGGGATCGCCGGTTCGAATCCTGGTGTTACCTCCGGCTTGGTCGGGCGTCCCTACAGACACGATTAGCTGTGTCTGCAGGTGGAAAGCCAGATGTGAGTATGTGTCCTGGCTACCCGCACTAGTGCCTCCTCTGGTAGGTTGGGGCACCTGTTCAGGGGAGAGGGGGAACTGGGGGGAATAGCGTGATCCTGCTACGCACTACGTCCCCCTGGTGAGACTCCTCACTGTCAGGTGAAAAGAAGTGGCTGGGGACTCCACATGTATCGGAGGAGGCATGTGGTAGTCTGCAGCCCTCCCCGGATCTTCGCTGTCAGTCAAATCACTCTCCCTCGCCTCAGTAAATACCACCCGATTGTTCTGTTTCATTCAAATATACGTCAAATCACGGAAGTTTCTAGTGCTCTGAATGCCATTTTATGCGACCTTTAATTATCTCTACATCTTTGAACGTTTGAATTTGAATTGTTTGAATGTTTGCGCAGGGAAGCATTCTCATAATCTTGTTTGTAACACGTGGGACTTGAATTAATGCGTTTTTGTATTATTTCAGTTTTCACGTTTTACTGTAGATACGAGGGGAGATAAAAGGGGAGCCTTGAAAAAATGATGATATTGAATCACAATATTTATTATAACACGATATTTGGCCAATTCCAATATGCATCAAATCAAAGCTAAAATATCACTGTAATATCAAATCAGGCTGTAGCTGCTGATTCCCAGCCAAGGTACTGAACCCAATACTGAACCCAACAACCAAGCTGTGAAGATTTGATCATCGTTCATTTTCTCTTCAAAAATCTCCACCAGGATCTGGTTCGGGCCCCGAGCCTCCTCCTGTGACGCCGCGCAACCCTTACCACAGCCCACCGCCCACCCACTCGCCAGACCGGCCCCGCTTTGGACCCAACATCTGTGAGGGACACTTTGACACCATCGCCATCCTCCGAGGCGAAATGTTCGTCTTCAAGGTAGGTGTACCTGCGGTTGCTGTAAGACGTGTGACTTGACATTTGGTTTTGTTGTAAAATGAATCTTTTTTTTCTCCCCTCGTTCAGGATAAGTGGTTCTGGCGAGTGCGTCACAACCAGGTTCTGGATGGATACCCTATGCCAATTGGCCATTTCTGGAGAGGCCTGCCCACGCATATCAATGCTGCTTTCGAAAGGGAAGATGGGAAGTTTGCCTTCTTCAAAGGTAATTCTTGTTTTAATGTCTCGAAACCTTGCCTTTCTTTCCTTTATTGAGACATGTGTTCACCAAGCTCTCTTAGGTAATCTCCCTCTCTCTCCCACCCCGTCTGGTATCGCTCTTTTCTTTCTCTTTAGATAACAGATACTGGGTGTTTAGTGAATCCAATCTGGATTCCGGATATCCTAAGAATCTGAAGGAAATGGGTACCGGGCTTCCCAAAGACCGAATAGACGCTGCCCTCTTCTACACTCCCACTGGACAGACGTACTACTTCAGAGGAAACAAGTCAGTCATGCTCACTCTTTCTCTGTGTGTGTGTTTGTGTGTGTGTGTGTGTGTGTGTGTGTGTGGTATGTGTTTATTTGAACATCAAACAACCTAAGTATTTCTTTGCCTCAGTGACTCAATCGAACCGAAATGTGTACATGAACAAGTCAAGTAAAAGACGTAATAGTTGAACTCAGCCAGTTGTTTTCTCTTACAAACATGTGTTTTTGGTTAATTAACAGTAATGATGGCATGGCTCTGTGGAAAAATTTGAATCAGTGGTTGTGACGCATGTTCTCTTAGCTGGTAGTCCAATCTGCTTTATCAAAGCAAGTTAAACAACAAGTTTCAAGAGTGTGTTCTCAAAACCATTGAGTTGTGGTTGCGCTTGGCTCAACTCTAGTAAATAACTTCGCGCTCTGTCTTTATGAGGTGTTTTTATCTGTGTCGAATCCATACTGGCAGTCTTTTTGAGAATCTCAGTTGCCATTGTGCCTACTGGGTCAATTTAGTGCTACCCTGCTTAAAGTCGAACTGTAATCAGGTTTAACTTTTTATGTCTAAAACCCTAAACATTCAGTAACCATTTATTTTTATCTGTAAAGGACTCATGTGTTTTTTTCACCTTAATCCATAATTGTTCTCAGTTGTCTCGAGCGCTGTGAGGGAGTGGTCTGGTCCTCATTAATATTCATGAGCTGACCTTTGAGTGACAAGTACAAGCAAGGGTTGGTGGTAAATGGTGGGCGTGGTTTCATATTTTGATACTTTGATCTGATTGGCTGTATGTAGATGAGTGTTTCTGACAACATGAATATTAGAAGAAAAAAAGATCGGCCAAGAGAAGCCGAACTAGGGGGGACTCTTTCAAAAAGAGAAAAATAGAAAAACGGAATTCTACCTATCTTTTTAGTAGAAAGAGACATAAAATACGTGTTGATTTAAGTAATAAGTGATGTTGGAAAATATTAGTGTTTCAGTTTTGATCTGACTTTAAATCCAGTGAAAGCATACATGCCTCACTCAGTGAAGTCCTTTTTCTTTTTGCATCTTATCTCTTCCTCATTGTTCATCCTTTTTTCTTTACATGTCCACTTTCTCACTGTCTCCTTTCTTTGTCTCTCCATCATGCTCTGTCCAGATATTATCGGTTCAGTGAAGAGACACGGAGTGTTGACAATGGCTACCCCAAATCCATTAGTGTATGGCAAGGAGTGCCCGAAAACATCAAGTCAGCCTTCATGAGCAAAGACCAGGGTAAGAGTGGTGCTGCATGTCTCTGCTTATGTTCTATCGGGTGATGGCGATACGACATCAAGCTCTCAACACATTGTAAATAGAATTTTATGTTCAATATTTTCCTTGTTTCACTCCCCAGCATACACTTACTTCTACAAAGCCAACAAGTACTGGAAGTTCAACAACCAGATGATGCGGGTGGAGCCGGGCTACCCCAAGTCGGCGCTCCGAGACTGGATGGGCTGCCCCAACGAAGACCCCAAGACCGATGGAGGAAAAGGCGGAGGCGGACAGGACAAGGACAAGGATAAGAACAAGGGCAAGGACAGGGAGCCCGAGGACAAGGACAGAACTAGAGATAGAGAGAGGGACAGAGAGAGGGACCGAGAGGTAGAGAAGGAGGAGGATACAGAGGTGATTATCATCGAGGTGGACAAGACCGGAGCGAGTGGCGGCGGAGGTGCGGCAGCTGTGGTGGTGCCCCTGCTCCTCCTGGTGTGTGTGATTGTCACGCTGGCAGCTCTGGTGTTTTTCCGAAGGTATGGCACCCCACGCCGGCTCCTCTACTGCCAACGATCTCTACTGGACAAGGTGTAGAAGGTAGAGGAAAGAGAGAGCGAGAGAGAGAGTAAGAAATAGGGGAGAGAAGGAAAAAGAGAAAGTGTCGGCTTGAAATTAGATGTGAGGAAAAATGTTGAGGGCAAAAAGAGAGAGATAAAATAGAAAGCACTGAGGAAGAGAGAGAGAGAGCTGAAGAGAGAGCGAGATTTACATGACATGTTAAGAAACTCCTACCACTGCCAAACAAAACATTGAAGAGATTCCTTTTGCTTTCTCTTAACCACTTCATCCCTCTATTTACTTGTTTTTTTTTTTATTCTTCCTATCTGCCTCGCTCGCTCTCTCTCTTGCTCTCTCTCTCGCTCTCTCTCTCTCTCTCTTTTTGTGGTTGTTGACGCCAGCTCATCGCTGTTTGGTTTAGGCTTTTTAAATGTTGTATCTTTAGTTTTGTCAGTGGTCAGTGTTCGTGTCCTTAACGCATTTCAGCGTTCAGCATCTTCAGTCGCCCATTTTCTAGCATGATTTCTTAGTGTAAGCATATTAAAACGGCGTGTCGGTTGTTATCACTACCCTCTTGTTACCATGCACCCACACATGCGTCCACACACACACGCACGCACGCACGCACGCACGCACACACACACACACACACACACATGCACACACAAACAAAAAGAAAACTACAGTGATATAGTCATTATGTCTATTAGAATAAGGCAACTTACACAACATTGTGTCAGTTGTTATTACTGCCCTCTTGTTGGCGTGCACCCACACATGCGTACACACAAACACACACGTATACACATGCACAAACACAAAAAACTACAGTGGCATACACACTGTGTTTTTAGGAAACCAACCTGACCGAGCCAGTATCAATCCTACAAGGGAAAGGAAGCATTAGACTGCAGTCTTAGGAAGCATGACAAGCCCTCCTATCAGAGTCCAGCGATAAAAATGTCTTTTTTCCCTCCTATCTGTGTCTTCGATGATTATTATTATCAATGATATTGTCATTATTATTATGACTATTACTATTGTTGTTGTTGTCCTCCGTGTATAGAATGTGTTTTTGTACATTGTCATTAAAACGTCCTGCTGGACAGTGACATACAGTTTCTAAAGTGGCCTTAATTTTATATTTTGGGGACAGTGAATGGGACCGGGGTATGTTTTCTTGATACTTGATTGTTTTTTTTCTAAATCCACCTCGAATGAAAATAAATTGAAAACCTGAAAATGACTCATGTTTGTCATTGTACTTGTTTACATTTTCCTTACCATGGTGCTGTGTCCTCTGCCGCGGGTCAGAGGTCATCACAACGATAACGATACTAATACTGATGATGATGATGATGATCAAGCTTTCTCACTTAGATTGTTCCTTTGTCTTTTTCCCTTTTTTTACTTTTCGTACAAAATAAAGTAATTTAAAAAATAATCCTGACTTTGATTTTCACTAGATTAATCTTTCTTTCCATCTTTCCTGCACTCTTTCCGCTGAAACTAACGTTCACCTACTTTAAAGAGATGTAGCGAATTCAGGGGGGCAGCCGGGAACCGCCGCGGCCGGGATGCGAACCCGGGTCTCCCGCACCACGGGCCCACGGGCGACTATGTTAACCAGTCGCCCGTTAGCCAATGGGCTGGCGAGTTTAGTCATTCGTGATCGTTACACTACCCCCCCCCCCTTCGGGAAGCAGCAAATCAGCTCCCTCAAGCCTCTGGACGCACGGGTTTCCGATGGCTTCACCATCCCACTTCTGACACCAATGTAGAGAATTCGGGGTGGGGGGGGGCAGACCGGAACCGCCACAGCCGGGACGCGAACCCGGGTCTCCCGCACCGCGGGCGACTACGTTAACCAGTCGACTAAAGGGTCCGACCCGTTAACCAACTGGCTAGCGAGTCTACTCATTCATGATGGTTACAGAGCACTATCACCGCTCGCCAAACTGGCCGCGTCGCGCACCTTTCTTATTTTTGAAACAATGGCCAGAAACACCATCCTGGGACGTGGACCCTTAGACAGGGGAAGTAGTTGGTTGGAAATGGTCTCCGGTTAGCGAGGGCGTTAACGTTGCATGTTTGGCGTATAGGTGGACTATATACTGCACACCTATGGCAGAGTCCAACCATCAGGGAAGATATAGCGAATTCAGGGGGCAGCCGGGACACAAACCCGGGTCGACTGCGCTAACCAGTCAACTAAAGGGTCCGACCCGTTAGCCAAGGGGCTAGCGAGTCTACACATCCTTGGTCGTTACAATATTTTGGCCGATTTATCACAGGAAATGCCATGATTATCATATTTGTGCACACATGTAAAGACTTCCACCAGATTTCCTCAGTGTCTGACATCAAAACAAAGTGATATATTTCGGTTTTTCACTCAAAGATGTCGAAGTGTGCAGTTCCTCTTCAAGAATGCAGTTATGTGCAAGTGATCTATGACTTGAAAGCACAGCGAAACCAAGCCTGTGTTTTTTTCCATGTTTTCTGACTCACCTTATAGCCCTCACCTCGGCGTCATACAGCTCTGGTAAGTCTCTGTCCAGGCTTCCCCCGTCTCCCTGGACCTCCAGGTTTCCTTCTAACCCAACTAATCCACTCCACATCGCTGGAGCTGCACAGCTGGCAGGCCCGAAACTGTGTCGGAAAATGCAGCTCGTATCCAAGGCTTAAGTAGAAACAGTGATGAAGAGGACTGTGTAAACCCACAGCTACACACAGAAGGAAAACACATCTCAGATATGGAGGAAAGGGTTTGGGCGCATGCACGCGTGTGCTCGTAAGCATGTATTTGCAGCTGTATTGGCGACAATTTTGCACTCTGATGTGAATATGCATGTACATTTGTGTGCTGTGATCAAAAAAACCTGCGATTAAACAGAAAGTTGGTGCATTTTAACTGCACCAACTTCCAAAAATTCCAAAAATAAACGTTCGCTTATATTAGTACCTGACATCAGGATGAGCGGGAGAGATGAGGAAAATGGGGCTAGTCACTGTATAATAGGCTCATGTTATGATTACAGCGACGGGCTTTAAGGCAATTTAGTTGATGAGGTATTTTCCTATTGTGCTGGAATGATTTAGGTCGCCCATTTGTTTCCATTTTGCTTGGGGCAGTGTGTGTTTGCATGGTGGAGTGCGGGGGGGGGGAGTCACGAGGTTCATGGGGAGGAGGAGGAGGAGGAGGAGGAGGAGGAGGGTTAAGTCACATTTTGGAAGTCAGAGATGGAGGAGAATTCCATGAACAACATCTGGAATTCCGACTGCATCTGAAAGCCAGATGCACAGCAGGACACTGGGGGGGGGGCTCGACTTTGGGGTCCGTGTCTGATAGTTTATTTTAGCTTCGTAAAGGTCGAAGCCCGCATCTCGCATGGAAATCATTTCCCTTTTTGGAGATGTTTTTTCACTGCTTTCAGCATTTTTTCTGTTTTGTGTGTGTGTGTGTGTGTGTGTGTGTGTGTGTGTGCGCGCGCGCGTGTGTGTGTGCGTAAGCGCATGAATCAGTGAGAAGTGTCAACTTCTGCGTCTGCTTTCTTCCCTCTATTCATCTCTATGACCGGTATACATGTGTCTGACATTTAGCAGTCGTGTCACTCTGTTGTCGGTGTTCAGGGTTTCCCGGCTCATTCCGCAGGAAAACAAACAAAAAAAGCAGCTACAGCATATTCTTCCCTTCCCTACACCCACCCTCCTCCTCCACGCACGCACACGGGCGCGCGCCTTCTTTTCTCTTCTCTGTGTAACTGGAGAGCTTTCGTCATTGTCTGTTAAATGACTCACTTTTTTTCACCGAGCCCAACAATGTACAGTACATTATTAATACCTTGGCCTCCTCCAGCCAGTTCCGCTCTTGTCCCTCTCTCTTCACCTAAAAAAAAAGTTTCTCATATTTCGACCCAGATGCCAATGTGCTGTATTAATTGTTTTCTAATCTGACTTTATTCTATGAGAGCTGCACTAGGGCGTGCCAGTACGCGTGCTCTGCAACAGGCCATTCATCCCGCCACGCACGCGTCCATTAACTGCGTTGCTCTTCCCAAGTGCCTCGTATCAAACCATTTCAACACAGCGTGCATTACGTGCGACCCTCCCAAGTGTGTATTACTTCTGCTAAAACCGACGGTGTTTGCGTGCGTCGTTTTGCTCTTGCGTCAGTCGAGCCAAATGACATAATTACGCGAGAAACCCGAGCGATAATTCATTAACTTGGAAGTTGAGCGGCAAGCTCGTGCGCCTGGTAGCGATGATGCGGGGGATGATGGAGCAGGGCAGTTCTTAAGGAAGCTGGTATGTGGCTATATAGGTTACACATGTTTTCAATTTCAACCAGAGAGGGCTCTGCCACATCCTGCGCCGAGCACCGATACAGCGAACAAGAAGAGAGGGCTCGCTATGATCTGTCCTCAATGTTATACACACACACACACACACACACACACACACACACACACACACACACACACACACACACACACACACACGCAGACTCAGACGTGCACACATGTAACACACAAACATAAAACATAGAGACGACATTCATTTCTTTTCATATATGTATGTATGTATGTATGTATGTATGTATGTATGTATGTATGTATGTATGTATGTATGTATGTATGTATGTATGTATATACGGGTCTTTATTCTATGCACAACTGATTGTCTACAACAGGCCCCTGTTCTTTTTTTAGAGAGGAATGGAGGGAATAAATACCTGATACGTCTGTCACAATACGTCTCTGCCTGTGTGTTACTATTCCACACATGGAACGACACTTGGAAAAATCAATTCTCCATCAGCTCTAGAGACAGAGAAATGAAGGGGTTTGTGTGTGTGTGTGTGTGTGTGTGTGTGTGTGTGTGTGTGTGTGTGTGTGTGTGTGTGTGTGTGTGTACACGCCCTAGCTGCGCTAATCTCTGTTCCCTGTCTGTTTTCTTACATATTTTACCGACTGTTTGGTTTCTGATTTTTCGCTGATTTCCTCGGCCGTGTGGTTTTGCATGTCTCTCCCCCCACACTGCTGAATCCGCACCCAGCTATCGGTCTAAAGGTGCACTATGCTGGGCTTTTGCTGCGCTTAACACAAGCCTCCGCTCTTTGACTTGGGTGTGGCGCAGTCGAAGTCGACTTTTTGTTAGGACTAAATGACGTATTGTGTGAATGGAAGAGGTGGAAGTCAGTTGAACAATCGGTGTTTACGAGAAAGAAGCGAGAGGGGGGCTATACTCAAACCTTTTTTCTTACGCTTAGACTGCTTTGAGACTTGGTGAGCACTGTGAGTACACTTGATATTTGCTCGAGTCCATTAGAGTTCAGCCCCAGCAGTGTGCAGGCATGGCTTCAGTTCACTTCGGTACTCTGTGTGTTTCTGACGGGCCGGCTCGCTTTTCTGGGTTGCCGGTTAGCTAAAAACCAGGAGCCGGACCGGCTAACGTTAGCTGTGTTCATCCGGAGTCAGCATTGTCAGCGTTACACGTCCAGTCAGGATATGATGCAAATTGAAAACGTGCAGCTCAGTACCGGACCTACCTCCGAGTCAGAACTTAAAACAACACTTCCGTGTGGTTCTCTCAACAAAGTCACAACATTTCTGCTTTGTATCTATGAGTTTTTCTTGTGATTATGAAATACTTCCCCCCCCCATCCAAAATCACCCATCCAAAACACACACACACACACACACACACACACACACACACCTCATATCGACTGGCTTCCAGACCGAAGCAGGAAAAGACTTCCTTCTACGCAGATGCTGATTCAGAGCTTCCCACCATTCCCACTTTGCTCACAGCCCGCCTACCCTCACCCTGACCTGGGCACATCCGTAGGAAACCCCCCTGCTTTGCTCAGGGCCCGGTTATGATAATGGGCAAGTATCAACTGGTAGCAGCTAAATATATAGACCTGTCTCAACTCTCGAGACCACATGCCCGTTTTTCTTCCTATTCAACCTTCCTCCAATGTCTCCTGCCCTGGCTTTCTTTCTTTCTTTCTTTCTTTCTTTCTTTCTTTCTTTCTTTCTTTCTCTCTATCTGTTTTTGAGGTCTGATAGAACTTGGTACTTATCCCCCCTCTCTCTCTCCCAGCGACAGGCCACATCTGCTTTCCATAAGCACAAGCGTGTCATCACAAAGAGGAGGGTAGGAGAAGAAGGGGAGACTGGGTGGAGGGGGGTATATACATCAAGGCAATGTCAGTGAAAGTGGAGAACACCAAGATATCTCCGTCTTTCATCAGCTCGCACGTCCAAACTTCTGCTCCCATGTGAGCCTTCATGACGCCAGTTATCTTCCACCCAAATGAAAAATGAAAAGGAAATGTGCCACAGAACCGCCCGTGCATGCATGCACGAGAGAGAGAGAGAGAGAGAGAGAGAGAGAGAGAGAGAGAGAGAGAGAGAGAGAGAGAGAGAGAGAGAGAAGAAAAAAGCACGAGAAAGGGCACGAATGAGGAGAACCATAAATAAATAGGACACAGACAGCAAGGAAAGTGAAGGAGGCATGCAGGGCGAGTTCATACGGCCACATCACAAGTCGTCTTTGAAAGCGGAGCTGGACGGGGCTTTGCACAGAGTTCCTCGAAGTGGACACAAAGGACTCATGCGGTTTCATCATGGAGATGGGGGTCTGCTTACGGGCCGAAACCTTGTTTTTATTGCCCACTCATCAGCATAGACGGGGCCTTTTGTCAGCCGACCAGCTGGCTGAGACAGTTAAAAAAAAACCTTGTCCTGAACTCCACCCCAGACATAGGTGGTCTTGGTGTTTCTCCGCCGGCAGTTGCAGCGAGTGGTTCTGCAAGACCCACAGCTGCAGGAGACGTTTTGAGTCATTCCCACAAAACTACAAACACCGTTGAGTTGTTTAAGGTCCCCTGACCCGACTGCCCTTTCTGCGTGGTTTGCTTCCAAGAAGAGCCCGCGGACTCGCCCCGGGTCGAGGTCTTTGTTCTCGCCCCCCCGCCCCCGGACGCTGTGTTTTTTTATTAAATTGGTAGAAGCCACATTATTTTAGTTTCATCAACTGTTTCTCTTTCATCCCTCTGCTCGAGGAGAAACACACTTTCCTTCGTCCTTCATCGCGACGCAATCATCATCATCGACCTTCCATACTACGCCCAAGACATCATCACTTTGCCCCACAGTTCAACTCATCAGCAAAGGGTTGGACTCCTTCAGAGTACCCCCCCCCACCCCCAACACACACGGTTCCTTCACGAAGAACAGAACTAAATGATCTCTGGGTTTCTAGCAATCAAAGGAGAACTAAAAAAAATAAAAAAAATCTTCCCTCCAGCCTTCTCATTCCGACCCGGTTGCTCCATGTTAGAAAGCCGCTCTTTGGTTGGCAGGGAGGTGCCAGGGTGAGATTCACTTGGCCTTACAGAGTCCAATGCACGCGCACGTGCGCGCACACATACACACACACACACACACACACTCAGAGTTACAGGCAGCGTTGCATCAGGGCAGAAAAATGTTCGGCTCAGCGACCATAGGGCTGTAATTACATAGGAGCAGTGCTGAGCTCTGCAGGATGAACGTCAAGACCAGAGGAACGGAGCAGCGGAACAACCAGGGGGAAAAAGAGGGAGCGATACACGATCTACAATAGCGGCGGAGGAAGGGCGGGTGTAGAGAGACTGGAGGGTGGAGAGAGGGCTTGTGTGACTGGACACTCGGGGAGATAAAAATGTTCAGAAAAATTCCCCGACTCAGTCCTGCTGATGTGACATTTTGCGAGCGAAGTTCTCCATCACAGAACATTACTGGCAGACCAACCAAAACCCTTTCTTAGAGCAATTTAAACCGAGTTCCCCTTTACACAACCTGGAATTTGCATAAAATACCGTCTCCTTGTAAACCAGTCAGGAAAAGTCTTCCTCTCGCGGAAGGGGCGACATAAGCGAGCTGGACGCCACAGCGGTGCGTTTCTGACACCTGGTGGAACAAAGCTGTCACAGCAGATTTCCAGTCAGAAACCAGTCCGGCTCAGCCACAGATCCTGGTCAAACTACGACATGGGGACGACAAAAAGAACCCCAAAAAACTCTTTACAAAGTAAAGATGCGTTAAATTGGCTTAGTGCTAGTATGCTGGCTCCCAATTTAGTCGTCGTCCTGTCAATCATCATCCTACCCTTCCACTCGCCGACTGGAACAAGGGGGAGAACGTTTTATAAATAAGTTTACAGACATGGCTGTGTAGATGTCACGGCCAATTTATTTTCTTCAGGAACAGAATAATTACAGAGAATATGACCTCTTAACAAAGCGCTCCTTCTGTGTGGATCCCTTCACACCCAAGAGGATGACTATATTGGCAAGACTAGATTTAAAAAAACAAAAACAAAAAAAAACATTAAAACCAATAAAACTCACCAAGACTAAATAAGCGGTGGTCAGATTGTGTCATGGCACAAATGCAGCCCCACCTGTAAAAGGTATGTAAAAGAAATCTCACAATAATTTCTTCAATTTTTATTTGTACATTCACCACTTACAGGCGTACTCAAACAAAAAGAAAGAAGTAAAATTAAAAAACAACAGCATAAACCCTTATACTAAAATGATAAAATAATGATTAAAAAAACACTATTAAAACCATTGGTGAGAAAACTTTCTTAATGCCACCTCCCCCTCCTCAGGTCTGTGTTGCCACTACAAGGTAAGTGAAATCAGAGGAGGAATACGAGGATGGAGAAAAGCGAGGAGATTAAAAAAAAGACGACATCATGGCAATGTGTCAGGTCTGGCAGACGCAGACCATCTCCCACAGATGAGTCTCATCCCTTAAAACTACATGGAGGGAGAAAGAAACCATTATTCGATAGTTCATCCACGCCTGACTAGGGATGGGTATTGTTAAGATTTGAATGGTACCGCCACTCTTACAGATACTGCTTATCGATCCGGTATTTTAACAATACTCTTATCAGTTCTTTTTATTTTTTCAAGAGGAGAAAAAAACCCCGAAACAAATTAAGAACAGCATTAACATTGCTTTATTTTCCCATGTCTGCACAGAGTGTTACTTTTAATCATTAACCCATGTTTGTATAATTTAGTTAACTCCGTTTGGGCTCTAGGCTGCTAGCGTACATAACACACCTGAGGTGGATGGGGCAACGAGAGATGAACTATGAGCAAACAGTCGAAAGCTGCATTTATCCGCCTGTATTTGATGCACTTTCGCCAGATGTTTCAAAAGATTGCTTCTAATTTGTGATACTGGGCTATACAAATAAAACTGACTTGTCTGTGAATGTTCTCATTCATCCAGGTCATGGTTATCCAAAGGAGTTGAATCAAGTGCAACTGGACTTGGTATATATCCGTGAAGACGTTTCGCCTCTCATCCAAGAGGCTTCCTCAGTTCGTGCCTTTCTGACTAGACGAAGCGAGTCTGACTGGCTGGCGGTGAGTCTCATCACCAGCCAGTCAGACTAGTTTCGTCTAGTCAGAAAGGCACGAACTGAGGAAGCCTCTTGGATGAGAGGCGAAACGTCTTCACGGATATATACCAAGTCCAGTTGCACTTGATTCAACTCCTTTGGAAAACCGACTTGTGTTTCTGCCCTTACATCCAAAAGACTTGTTGCACCTGTGACAACAAGTAATGCCAGCATCGACTCTCGTGAAGTATAACCAGACTTATGACCGTTTCGTTCTCTCTCCGCCATTGTCACTAAGAGCGGGCTCTGTGTGTGTATGTCTGGGAGAAAGAGGCGGAGACAGCTGGCCCTGCCCCTCGGCTCGCACATATGACAGGCTCCGAGAGAGAGCTCTCTTCTGGAGGGGGAAGAGCAAAAATGCATCATAGACAAATGTCTTCGTGTTATTGCAAATTAGAAATGGAGTTGGTGAGATAAAAGATGCAAGATAACATTTATGTAGCCTAAATAAATAGGAAATTTATTTTCTTAATTTCTCCAATTCCGATAGAAGAACCGTTAACATTGGAGCTTATCAATACTACGGTCTTTAATAATTTAGCACTAGTGCCCATTTAATACCGGGTTTTGGTACCCATCCCTACAGCTGACCAAAACACCCCTAAGTTGCCTTGTTATTAACAGACTTGGATCCTGGAAAATCTCGTAGGGTGTTCGCCAGGTTTTCTCTCGAGGCTGGGCTGCCATTACAAACTGTGGACCGCATGCAGCAACAAAAGAATCCCAAGTATAGACCACAGAGAGCTGGTAAACACTGATGACAGCAATTGTTATTTGCAGGTTGTGATCGCTGCCTACGCTTTGGGGCTACATGGGCAATGGGTGTGTGTGTGTGTGTGGGGGGGGGGGGGAGTAGTTGCCCAGAGTGCTGAATTGCGATGCTGTCAAGACAAACAAAACATGAAACAAAAGATGCAACAAAAACAAGGAAAAGGTAGCAAAATGGATAAAAAAATATATATCAAACCCCCGATTGGAGTGAGACATACGGCACTCTGGGAGCAAACACTGTGAAAATCATGGTCCCCTATTAGCATATGTGTGCTTTAAAAAAAGTTGACAATCGGAGATGGCGACTACATCAGTTGGTCCTCTGTTGGGTCTTAGTCATGTAGTGACAAAGGGAAGGTGTGTTGGGGTGGGGGGGGTGTCTCGGACAGTTCCATCCACCGACTGCAATCTAACGCCGCCGGTCTCGTGGGTCGCTGCGGCTGCGTGAGCGCCTGCCCCCGCCTGCACTGCTGCCCCCTGTCCTACGGTAGGCTTCCCTGCGTTTTTCATTCTCTCTGTCTCGGTCTCTCCCCCGGTCACGGTCACGGTCCCGCTCCCGCTCCCTGTCTCTGTCCCTCTCTCTGTCTCTCTCTTTCTCCTTCTCTCCCTCCCCTCGGTCTCCAGCGGCGCTGCTTCCAGCCTTCATCCTCTCCTTGCGCTCCTCCTCTTTTTTCTTCTCCTCCTCCTCCTGCAGCTCCTTCCTCCGTTTCTCACGCTCCTTATTCCGCTCTGCTCTGGCAGCTTCCCGCTGGGCGAACTGAGATAGAGACAGAAACAGCTCAGTGTATGTTGTTTCAGGATCATAATAATATTTAATACTGGCATGACTTGTCTTTTTCAAGAGTCGAATTCAAGACAACCAAAGACAGCATCAATTGGTTTGGTGTCTCACCTGTTCGTCTGTGAGGGGGAGCCAGTATATACAAGGAGCTGCTTTAGTCTTTCTGAACAGGTCATCCAGGAGCTTGGCAGGTGGCTCTTCAGCTGCCTTCTCTGTTGAACAAGGACAGAGAATGAAAAAAACAAAAAACAAAACCCATACCCACAAACATCGACAATTCAGCACATGACTTTAATCCTCGTCCTGGTTTAATCTTTTACCCTTCTTGTCAGCCTTCTTCTCCTTACTCTTCCCCCTCTCTTTGTGTCGCCTCTCTCTGGAGCGTGACCTTCGGGGACCTCCTTCCCTCTCCTCTCCATGTTTTCCAAAGTCACGGACCTTGTCCCGATCCCATTCCCTCTCAGCGCGGGCCCGCTCCCTGCGCTCCATCTCGCGCTCCCGTTCAGCCCACTGGTCTCGTTCTGGGAGGAGGGACGGCAGGCCGGTGGTCCGACCCCGGAGAGACCCTGCTCCTGGCTCTTCTGTGCCAGGCCTGTCAGCTGTGCCCAAACCTTTGTGGAAGTCCAGCTGCAGGGAACAGAAGAACTTTTGATTATATTGGGCTCACAATTGGCAAGTTCCGAGACAAACACTGACTGACAACTAGGAGGACATAATTGCTCAGAAGGTCTCACCTCATCTTGCTGGCAGAAGTCAACACTGAGGACTTTGGGGTTGCTCTGAGGCCATTTTACTCCATGCAGGGCTGCCCGTGTGGCTACAGCCTCCTCTGTACTGGAGTACTAAAGAACACAAACACAAAAACGCGCATTGAGACAAAAAAAAAGAAAGAAAAAAGAACCAACCATCTTTCATAATTTCAGAGTAAAGAACAGGCTTTCTCTTTCTTAAAGACTAGACCACATGTGGAGTCTTGTGATTTTAAAATGAGGCTTCAATATCAGTCTGATCTGACTAACTTCTGTACCAACATCTAACCAGATTTAAGGTTGCACAGGAAGCCACACTAAAAATCAGACTACTTCTCTATGTGTTATGACTGAGCAGCTGAACGGCTGTCATAATAGATTGATTATGTCCTACTAAGAAATCAACACGACACATATACCCTACAGCCATGTTCTGAAGAATAAATGAATAAATACACTGATGCGGCAAAACATTATGACCAATCACAGCCGAACCAAATAACGTTGATCATCTTCAAAAACGGCACATGTCAAGGTCTGGGTAGATTAGATGCCATTAGATGCAAATAATCAGTTCTCGTAGTCAACATGGTAGATGCAGGAGAAATGGGTAGGAGTGAAGTCTTGAGCAACTTGACAAGGGGCAAATTGTTATGGTCAGACGACTGCGTCAGAGCATCTCTGAAACGGCAAGGCTTGTGGGGGTATTCCCGGTCAGCAGTAGTGAGTACCTACCGATAGTGGTCTGAGGAGGGATTAAGCACAAACCGGCAACAGGGTTTTGGGCGCCCAAGACTCATCAACACACGAGGGCAACGAAGGCTATCCCGTCTGGTTGGATCCCACATAAGGTCTACTGTGGCACAAGTCACAGAAAATTTTAATCATGGTTATGGGAGGAATGTGTCACAACACACAGTGCATCGCACCCTGCTGCATATGGGGCTGCATAGCTGCAGACAGGTCAGAGTGCCCATGATGACCCCTGTCTACCGTCGGAAGCGCCTACAATGGGCATGCGAACATCAGAACTGGACCCCGGAGCACTGGAATACGGTTGCCTGGTCAGACGAGTCCTGTTTTCTTTTAGATCAGGTGGCTGGGTGTGTACGTATGCACCGCTTACTTGTAGAAAAGATGGCACCAGGATACGTTGTGGAGAAACGACAAGCCAGTGGAGGGAGTGTGGTGCTCTGGGCAATGTTCTGCTGGGAAACCCTGGTTCTGGCCATTCATGTGGATGTCAATTTGACACGTGCTACCTACCTAAACATTGTTGCAGACCAGGTACATCCCTTCATGGAAATGGTATTCCCTGATGGCAGTGACCTCTTTCGGCAGGATAATGCGCCCTGCCACACTGCACACATTGTTCGGGAATGATTTGAGGAACATTATGAAGTATTCAAGGTGTTGCCCCCGCCTCCAAATTCTACAGTTCGCAATCTGATTGAGCATCTGTGAGATGTGCTGGACCGACAAGTCCGATTCATGGCGGCTTCACCTTACAACTTACAAGACTTGAAGGATCTGCTGCTAATGTCTTGGTGCCAGATACAAGACACCTTCTTGCAGAGTCCATGCCTCGGCATGTCGACGCTGTTTTGGCAGCACACGGAGGACCAACAGCATATTAGGCAGGTGGTCATAATGTTTTGGCTTATCCGTGTAAATCAATAAGCTCAACATGAACAGACATTGTGTAATGCACATGCTAAGGACATAGTAAATTAATTGGAACCGCTAATAGAAAGTGATTCGTACTGATGCAGCTGTATTTCATTCCAAGGAATAATAAGCATGGGGTAACTTACAGTGACATAGCAGTGCGATTTGATCTTGTCGATCCAGAAACCTTCCTCCAGCAGGGCGCCTGTTCTCCCCAGCAACTCCTTCAGCTGGCCAAGAGTGAACGGTCTCACCTGAAGTCAACACAACACATGAATGTCAGCAAAAATCCCCCACAGTTAAGAGTGAAAACACTCCTCACCCCACAAAACAGTACTCCTAGCTAAACTTGAGACTACCATGAGTGTGTTCATCCACAATGTCATGAAGGAACCACACTGGAGAACTCCTCACCAGATTGGAGACGTGAATGATATTGGAGACCTTGCCGCGGGGCGGAGAGGGCTGCCGAGCTGTACGGACGGGGTCGTCAATGGTGATGGACACACCTGACTTCTGCTGACTGATGGAGCGACGGACGAGGGTATCGCTGGGGGTCACTGGGGGACAGGAAGAGGAAGTAATGGTAAATATTAATATACTTTAATATACAGTTTTTTTGGGGGGAGGGGCCTCAGGTCAGAGGAACAACATGTCATAGGGCTACTATGACTGAATTGTGATTTACTGACATACAAAATTTGACTTGACTCCCATTAAGAGTGGAAACTTCTTTGCATCTTACAAACTTAACGTGAAGGCCTGTGAAGCACCACTACTGCAGCAAAAGCAACATCAAACTTTCAATACAATGACAGCACAAGTCAAGCTCTGTTATCTCTATAGCCAAAGCAAAAGGATTTTAAACGTGCAATACTTTTCTATTTTAAATATGTATAAGATGCCAGCGTTGTAATGACTTTGAAAAAAGTACTTGGGAGGAATAAGAATAGGCAACTCATGCACAAGTAAATTAAATCTCATCTTTTCTCTAACATAGGATATTTCCATAAAGAGATGGCTTTTGTTGAATCTGTTGGAACAGATTTAGCCCATCAACTTTACACTACATGGTACTTTAACTGGTCCCTGTGGTGAAATTGAATTGTTGCAGCAGAACATGTACCATAGATAACAACAACAGACCAAATAAAAAACACTCAAACAAAAGGTAAAAAGACAACTTAAGGGGTTACATAAGATGGCAGCAATATTAGTGCAAGGCGTGCAAAAATAGCTAACCAATTGAATAAAAGGTAATAGCATATACACCGATGTGCCAAGACATTATGACCACCCACAGATGAACTGAATAATGTTGATCATCTCCAAATAAGAGCACATGACAACATCTAGGTAGATTAGATGGTAAGTGAACAATCGGTTCTTGTAGTCAATGTATTGGATGCAAGAGAAATGGGGAAACCCGAGCAACTTTGACAAGGGCCAAATTATTATGGCCAGATGAATGGGTCAGAGCATCTCTGAAACGGCAAGGCTTGTGGAGTGCTCTGGGTCAGCAGTGGTGAGTACCTACTGACAGAGATTCGAGGAGGAACAAACCACAAATCGGCAACAGGGTGTTGGGCGCCTAAGGCTCATCGACACGAAAGGGCAACAAAGGCTATCCCATCTGGTCCCAACCCAGAATGGCTACTGTGGCACAAGTCACAGAAAATTTTAATGATGGTTACGGGAGAATGTGTCACAACACAGTGCATCGCACCCTGCTGCGTATGGGGCTGCATAAACAGACTGGTCAGAACGCCAATGATGACCCCTGTTTACTGTGGAAAATGCCTACAATGGATGGGCCTGTGTTTGTCAGAACTAGACCTTAGAGAAGTGGAAGAAGAAGGTTGCCTGGTCCGACAAGTCCCGTTTTCTTTTAGATCATGTAGATGGCCACTTATGTGTGTGCCATTTACCTGGGGGAAGACATGGCACCAGAATGCACTGTGGGAAGACGACAATCTGATGGAGGGAATGTGATGCTCTGGGCAATGTTCTGCTGGGAAATCCTGAGTCTGGCCATTCACGTGGACGTCAATTTGACACGTGCCACCTACCTAAACATTGTTGCAGACCAGGTACACCCCTTCATGGAAATGGTATTCCCCGATGGCAGTGACCTCTTTCAGCAGGATAATGCGCACTGCCATACTGCACACATTGTTCGGGAATGGTTTGAGGAACATGATGAAGTGTTCTAGGTGTTGCCCCGGCCTCCAAATTCTCCCGATCTCAATCTGATTGAGCATCTATGGGATGTGCTGGACTGACAAGTCTGATCCACGGTGACTCCACCTCACAACTTACAGGAAGGATCTGCTGTTAATGTCTTGGTGCCAGATACCACTGGAAACCTTCAGGGGTCTTGTAGAATCAGTGCCTTGGCAGGTTGGCGCTGTTTTGGCGGCACACCAAAGACCAACAGCATATTAGGCAGGTGGTCATAAGGTTTTGGCTCATCAGTGTATACATTTGGTGCATAACATCAGAAAATGTACCAAGTCAGCACTGCAGCGGAATTAATAAACAGAGAATGCAAAAAAATAATAAAATAAAATTTAAAAAAAATAAAAATGCATGCAATTAATCCCCTACCAGTGTTCATCTCCATATCCTGACTGGTATGAGAAGGCGACAGGATTTCCATAGCTCCAGGAAATGAGCTGTCTATCTTCTCCTCATGGCCCCTTGTCCCTTCTCGTTCTGCCCTCACGTCATTCTCCTCCACCTCCCTTCTGCTCCTCTTGGCCTCCTTCTGTCCATTCTCCTGGCTTTCCAAGGGCACCACCTTTAGCAGAAGGAAGGTGTCAATGACAGTGCCCTTATTGCTACAGGAGACACCTTACATATTACCATTATAACTGTGGCAGATAGAACTGTCTAAAATAGGTGACAGTTAAGGACTAACCTGCGTGACAGTGCGTCGGATCTGAAGGTCCTGGTCAGGGCGCTCCCTCTCTTCGTCTTCAGCTCCAGAGAGGACAGCCTCCTCTGGATGCAGGTCTACCACCGCATCCTGGCCCTGACACGGCCTGATATCAGGGATCAGAGACTATAGGGGAGAAAAACATGACGGCAATTAAAAAAAGGTAGGTGGGTGAACTCTGAGGATGAAAAGAAATGTGTCAACACTTTGAATAATATATACTTCCGGTGGGCAAAATGGCCAAAATCATGCAATACATTTTTGACAGAAACAGTATGTATATCACTGTAAAGCCATGTTTCTTGTAGTGTAATTTCAAATTTCAAATGAGTACAAGAAGCATGAGAAAATGCCTTACAGTTTAGAGACCCATTTTAGAGACCCATTTTAGAGACCCAGTTTGAAAATCATTCCCAATTATTGGAAAATATGGGGTGAATATGCAATAAATTATAAAAAGAAATGCTTTTGCCTGTGTTTAAGTTGAATAGATTTTTTTCTTTGCCCCCCCTCTTTTTCTCCTCAATTGTACTTGGCCAATTACCGTATTTTCTGAGCTGTCTTGGTTGCTGCTCCACCCACTCTGCCGATCCGCGGAGGGCTGCAGACTACCACATGCTTCCTCCGATACATGTGGAGTTGCCAGCCGCTTTTCACCTGACAGTGAGGGCTTTCGCCAGGGGGACGTAGCACGTGGGAGGATCAAGCTATTCCCCCCAGATCCCCCCACCCCCAAACAGGCGCCCTGACTCACCAGAGAAGGTGCTAGTGCAGCAACCAGGACACAGACCCACAATCCGGCTTCCCAGCCGCAGACACGGCCAATGGTGTCTGTAGGGACACCCGACCAAGCCGGAAGTAACCGCTGATCTCTGTGTTGGTAGGCAACGGAATACACTGCTACGCTACCCGGACGCCCCTATGTTGAATAGATTGTATGCATGGACAATTTCACATCTGGCCACATTCTCAAGTGCGGACATGTCCATTTCTTCATTACACATCTTTGACAACCTGACAGCAAATCAAACACCAGAATGTGTAAGTTGTAAATACAACATACCTTACATAGGCCAATACTATCTAGCATTGGTACATTGATTGAAAGAAAGGGAAGGGAAAAAAAAAACAAAAAAAAAACACCGATTGCGATGCACAACCATATCAGTTGGATCAAGTTGCGGATGTGGTTCCCCCAATGTTTGCTTCATAAATTAACACAATATAGGATAAAAATTAGCCTGGGAACCTGATGAATCTGTGACCTCATGTTTTTGTATTTTTTTTGGGACCCCCTCCTCCTTTTTCTCCCCAATTGTATCCGGTCAATTGCCCCACTCTTCCGAGCCTTCCTGGTCGCTGCTCCACCCCCTCTGCTGATCCGGGGAGGGCTGCAGACTACCACATGCCTCCTCTGATACATGTAGAGTCACTAGACGCTTCTGTACACCTGACAGTGAGGAGTTTTGCCAGGGGGACATAGCGCGTGGGAAGATCAAGCTATTCCCCCCAGTTCCGCCTCCCCCCTGAACAGGCGCCCCGACCGACCAGAGGCGTTTGTGCAGCGACCAGGACACACACCCACATCCAGCTTCCCACCCGCAGACACGGCCAATTGTATCTGTAGGGACGCCAGACCAAGCTGGAGGCAACACGAGGACTCGAACTGGGATCCCCATGTTTGTAGGCAATGGAATAGACTGCTACGCTACCCAGACGCCCCTGTGAGCTCATGTTTTACATTTGCTCTGGCATATATATATCTGGCAAGCCTCCTGTTCAGACAGATTTCCAGCTGACCTCGCCCGAGTCGGGCCAATCAAACATTTACCTAATATGGGGCATGTTTGATACGATGACGTACAGCCCCCCACCCGCATTCCAGGAACTTTGTTTCTGACTGGCTAGTACTCGTTGCCTCTGTTGGTTAATGAGGTAGAGTCGGGGTGAGTCTTGCGGAAATCTACTACTACTACTACTATTTTTGGCTGCTCCCATTAGCGGCTGCCACAACGGCACATCCGTTTTCATTCTTCCTGTCTTCTGCATCTTCTTCTGTCATGCCCGCCGACTGCACATCCTCTCTCGCCACATCCATAAACCTCCAATTTGGCCTTCCTCTTTTCCTCTTCCCTGGCAGCTCCATAGTCAGCATCCTTCTCCCAATATACCCAGCATCTCTCCTCCACACATGTCCAAGCCATCTCAATCTTGCCTCTCTTGGTTTGTCTCCAAACCGTCCAACCCGAGCTGTCCCTCTAATATATTCGTTCCTAATCCTGTCCTTCTTCGTCACTCCCAATGAAAATCTTACCATCTTCAACTCCAACTCTTCCGGAAATGCAGGTGGGAAAAAATAAATAACACTGACGTACACAGGAACACCATTGGCTGCAGCTGATGTGGAACGGTCTGCTGAACCAGCTATCTTGACATTATTAAACGATGGTACATTTTCGGTAAAAGAGTAACAAACAACTGCACTCAAAGCTTTTATTGATAAGAAATGTGTTTGCTTTACTTCCGACAGGATTTGGTAAAGGTTTAAGTACTACGTCACACATTTCGTTGTTCTGATTGGTTGTAGGTCTATCCAACTGCGCCAAGAGGCATTTTGGCCTGCGTCCGTTGATAAACCCCCCTTGGAAATCAAAAATAAACTTAGAGGAGCCAGACTAATTAGCATTTGCAAACTTGTCTGCTTCCCTGGCTAGGGTAAAATATGCAATTCACTGCGAATTAAGTGTTTGCATCTTACTATTTTTTTGCTCATTAGTGCTGATTGAAGGAATGGCATGGTAAATTTAGTGGTATTGAAATTTTTCAGAATGCAATAACTGTAGAAATGTGCACTGCATAGGGAAGCTCAAACAGCATAGTCCAGTGTTTTTCAATGAAAGAAACACATGTTGTGTATTGTCCACATTTTTCATGTAAACTCACTTGTGTGTCAGACAAACATCTAAGTGTCACACAATGACAGACACAAACTAAGTCATAGCAAGTGGTACCTCCAACACTAGAATGACCGGGATGTCACTCCTACCTAAAACGACCACGGAAGGTCAAATTGGCGGCCGATTTTTAAACTCTATATTCTGTCAAGATAAATACCCAATTGAGAGATTAATGCATTGCATATGTTAGTATGTCTGTTAGAAAATGAATGACACCAAAATTAACTATTTAATAATTACAATACTATTTTTAAACAATTCAAGCTTCAGAGAGACACGGTCAAACTTGAATGGCACAATTGAAAAAGTGAAAATATTACCTGAAAAACAACACTGAAAACACATATTGCTTAACAAACGTAACAAGACCTATAAAACATGAATGTAAAAAAAGAACTGAAAACAAATATTGAAACAGTCCCCAACAACAACCAGAACTTAAAAAGTACTAGAACGACTGTAGGCAGTCATTTTGACTGCTACTGTTTTTAAACTCTATATTCTGTCAAGATAAATACCCAATTGACATATTAATGCATTACATGTGTTAATGTCTGTTAAGAGACTAACTGACACAAAAATTAACATTTTAACAACTTTTAATACTATTTTTCAAACAATTTAAAATGGCCGCTGTCCAACGCCTGTAAACACTGCAACACCTTGGTGGTAGTCATGGTGCGTCTGTAACCACACATGTTGGCAATAATCTAAATTACGTTTAGACTATTTCTCTGCGCTGGAGAATGCTAGTTTTTTTTCTAGGACAGAGCAATGAACTTCGCGAAGGAAATGATGCGACCAAAACACATCATAAATACTGACATGACGCACACAATCACGCGCAAATCACGAGCAGCCATTTTGACCGCTCATGGTCGTTTTGGGTAGATCTTATCGTAACTTTTTTGTGCAATTGATCTAAAACTCATTTTAAATGTAAATATGTGCAATTTTAGGAGAATTCAGGGAGCGGGTAATGGAAAACGACACAGAAGCGAGTCGAGTTGAGCCGGTACCATAGAGTGGAAAAAGGGCATTAGATGAGTGATGAAACGTTTTTCTCAATAAACGTTAAGGCCAGATGAACTGATTCAACTTTCTATTTCAACTTTCTATGATTTCCTTACCTGGATTACCGAGCATGCATAAAGATGAATTTCCTGTTTGGCATTTCTGTCACCCCAGTGGCTATCAGTCCCAGATTTCCCTGAACCCCAGAGATGGTCTGCAGCCAGGCCCTTCTCGAAAATTTGGCAGGTGGAATTTTCAGCTCTTTCCAGCAGGCAATACATGCATGCCAAGATCAAAACCGTTCTTTCAAGTGAGTACAGATCTCTGAAGTATTGTTTGCTGTAAATACCTTGAGAGAATCAGTGGTGATGCTGATGGAAGGTTTCTTGGCAGTGACAGCTGTGCTAGAGCCCCATCTCCTCTTGCGGCCTGCACCGCCACCAGACTCCTGCTCACCCTCTGCACTACCAGCACTTGGGGATGTCTTGCTGCCTGTTAGTGAGGGGAGAGCTTTGAATCTGCAAAGTCCCTTTTGGCCATCAACACATACTCAAGTCAAACGCTCACATTGGTCTGGGGCTCCAGTCTTATCTAAAAAACATGCATTTGTATAAAATTACAGGAATCATCCCGAATTATATTTTCATCAATATGCATGCAACAACAACAGTTTTAATCAGTGATTCTCGAGTCAGTCTTCGGGTACCACCTGTACTGCTGGTTTTAGATTCTGCCAGCTAGCTAATTACATTCAATTGTTATTCCAGTTATTTCAGCCTCCAATCAGAGGTTGTGTCTCAAATCTCTCCCTAGTTTAGTAGGTAGTGAAGCACTAAACAGTACATTGGATCTTGGGTACTGACTATGTTACTATTTAGATGAACATCGAACTGCCCTGATGATTCATTGACATACTGCGAGACTTAATGATGTAACATTAACACCAACTATAAAAATTTTACAGGAAATGACCATAATGTTAGGTCCGTTGTCAAACCACTCACATATGTTTGGTAATGTTAGTTACAGCTATACAAGCTATTCTAAATGAAGCCCAGGTTTTGTAAACAAGCCTGGAGTTAGCTATGTATGTAAAATGTATTGAAAAATGAAGAACAAACTATTCTTTATCTAAAAAATGGATCAGGATTTGCTGTCTCATCTTTCATCCCACCCCAGCTATGAAAGAGTAGTCATAGCCAAAGAGGACTTGCAAAACTTCTGGTTAGTGAGGATAGTGAGCAAAGTTGCTCACTGGTTTTATGGTACATTCTGGGAATTTCCAGGCAGCTGAGCTTCCGGTGCACAAGAACAATTTTAACATTGAGACACCCGAGAGAATGTCTAACTCCCTCAGTAGTTCACTACCTACTGAACTAGGGAGTGGTTTGAGACACAAACAGGGAGGTTTTAGACCTGGACCAAAAAGTAAATATCATTAGTTACCTGGCAGAATACAAACTACCAGTACTGGGAGTACTGCTGTCAGTCAAATTAATGGACAATCGATAAATAGGAGAGGAGGAACGGCACTAAAAGATAAACATGAAAGGCAGGGCACAGCAGGAGGGTTTACTCACTGCTAAGGGAGATCCTACGGGCTGTGAAGGCCTTAGGTGTCTGAAACAGAGGGACATAAGAACAACCCCAAGGTACAGGGGGAGGAGGTAAGAGATACTTTTTGTGGAGATGGACATGGATCATGGACAGGTTTGGTAGGAACATGGATTAACAACAGAGAAAGTAGGGGGAGACTGAATGATTGAGACTGCTATGAAGGGTCCAATTCAAATCTGGCGGCACTTCAATGTGCAGCTATTTACATATAGGTGTGCCTTTGATAATTCATGTCTATGTGTATACTTGCAATTGCTGAGGCAGTTTAAGAGATGTCATATTTTGTACCTGCAGTCTCCAAAAAAAAAAAAAAAGACAATACAGGCTAATGGTAGTACTGTAGTTTAAACTCCATAGGTCTGAATCGGCATTTAACAGCTAATTTCTCAATAGATATAATAGGTTAAAGGGCTAGGTTTACTTTCAAACAAATTGGAGCCCAATGAGATTTTTAACAGTAGACCACTTTTTATAAAAGCTGCAGCATCCCGCCCCAAGCAACTGTTGACAGTTTCCCAGCATAGATTATAAGGGAGGGAAGGGGGTCAAACTGAAAACTAACATGATTCTGTGTTGAAAAAAGCATGGAGAAAATGACTACTTATTCCCTGGTATCTCTGACACCTGATCCTTACTGGGTTGGATATGGCCCAATCACGACTGCTTGTACTGTATCTAGGCAACAAGGGTCCAGTCAAAGGTGGCTGAGATGTTTGAGTGGAAATCTGAAAGCTGCTTGGTTGGCAGAAAGGGCTCAAAAGTTCAGTTGTGGGGTGGGGGCTTGACAGTGCATGGGGGTCAAAGCAGTGGTTCGCAGATCTTATAGCATTAGTCTTTTCACAAAAGAGGCAGGCCTTTTATCACCACAGAAGTCCAGTTTGAAGGAGTCTGGATAATGATGGCTATTTGAAGTCATTTTGCATACAAATCCAGAAATCACTATTTTGTAGTTGAGTTTCATTCGAGGACTTAAGTCCACAGTCTGGAATATGCAAATCTCTGGTGGAGGTCATAGTTGTAGTATTGGACCAAGCAGCAAGTCCCCTCTTAAGCCAAGAATAAAATCTGCCAAAGAATAGTTAAAAGTTGAGAGTCCCCAGAAGTCCAGATGAATAATAATTTGGAAAAAAAACTGATAGTCGGCGCAGGAGTACTTGTTGCAAGATGCATTTGGATCCCATTTTGAGCAGATGAAAAAACCCCAAAATGTCTTTTCTCTTGGAATTCGCGGTCCAGCAAACTGATTGGCTGGACGCATTATGTCCATTCTGCACCACATTCTTCTATAGCTTTACTGCAGAATAGACAATGTCCATAAGTAGTCATCTGAATTCTTAAGAGCTTCAGGCAGAGCTTCAGAGAGGTCTTTGGAAGTCACTTCTGCCAACTTCCTCACTCCTTCATGATGATGAGGATGAACACTGCCGGATAAGGGTATAGCTTGCTAGAAGAGGCAGGTGGGCCTTGTGGAATAGCTGTACCCTTCTCAAATCTTTAGTCCAAACTATAGCACTTGGCAGCCATCTCCATGACATCAATCCCTTTGTTGCCAGGTCTGTTCCTCTGCAGTGCAGACTCAGGGGCCTATCTGTAGTAGTTAACCCAGGTTTCTTGGGGACAGTAGAACAGGTGCAGCAGAAGTAGTAGTAGTAGTAGTGGCAGAAGTAGTATGCAGGTACCATTAGGGGCAATGGAAGAGGCATAAGCACCTTTACAACAAAGCAATCAATTGTGTTTTAAACATAAGCCATCATGAAAAAAATGCCCCTGCTGTGTCTGTTAGAGACAGTGCCAGCAAGGGTTTCAAAACACAGCGAAATCTAAATTTCTCATCCTTCATTATGTATTTATTCTAATTTTGTCAACAAAAAAAAGGGGATACACAAAAACCCAAGATCTAAAAAAAAAAAAAAAAAAGCCAATTATTAACAGATGAGGCAATTAACCAACAAAATCTAATGTATAAAGCTTACATAATTAAGTGTAGTCATACCATTTTTAATTACAGTTGCAAATGAGTATAATAATGTTAAAGGCTCAGGTAGTTTGACCCATCTCTTTCCTCAGTAAAAGACCCATGAGTGAGAGTCAGGATCAAGGTGGCCCTGAGTTCTTTAACTGCCTTACCTCCTCATAAGTCTCTGGAATCTTATCAGGCTCTGCCATGGCAGTCTCCTTCACCTCCCTGCACAGCATGAAAGTTACAGTTTTATTATTTCATTCAGTAGTCAGAAAACTCATACATAAAAATCAGATTCGGTGCACGCTTTCTCAAAGTCACATTCAACAGAAACCAGTTTATTTAATTTTTCAAGTGTAAATCATATTCAACAATTGCAACACCGATGCCAGCCAGGTGACACTACCAAGAAACACATCGTTATTTCCCATATATTTGTCTATAGGTTCCAAGATTTGATGCACGTGTTATCACACGAGACAAATCACATTTGATTGAAACCAGTTTATTATAAACTCTAATGAAAAACATTATATTGAACAACTGCAAACACAAATACCAGCCAGGTGAGACTACAATACGTTGTTATTTCTCATTCTTGTTTATAGGATGTCACGTTTGCAGTTTCCTCTGGAGATCACCCCAAAACGTAAATAGGGGGCATAAACCTGCTTGATCGCAAATATAATAATATGCACATCAGGAGAACACTTACATCACCAAAAGCTGTGTTCATAAAGCATTATATATTTCGAAGCTATCTTTCCCAAGTCTGTCAATGAAAATATATGGTCTGAGTCTAACAAGTTCTTCATACCCAATAAAGTCAAAGAAATACACTTGAAGATACTACATATTAGCCGTGTAACACATTTTTATACAAGTTTAAAGCAGAAATCTCAGCAAAATGTTCATTCTGTAACACAGAATAAACTATTTTACATTTATTGTTTAATTGTTATTCCTCTAAGCTATGAACAGATATTGCATTACTAATTTTTGATACATTTAACAAACTACTTAGTATAAAAGAAGGTATGATCTTAGTCCTTGCTATACTGGCTCATCTCCAGTACATAATGCGCTCAAAATTCTGTTTGTTTGGTAAATTTCACATGCACAAATCCAAGCAGATGGGCTCCAAGCCCAACATTCACTTATTTTACACTGAGCTGATATTTTTCAAGTCCCTTACCAAAATAACATCTAAACACATCTCTCGTGTTGGAAAAAATATCAAGCACATTATATAAATGAACAGCTTAGTTTACATTTTTTTTCTGAAAGACTCCTAACATAGTGACTCTTATCATCTGATCATCAACCTCATAAGTTTATTTTGTGTCAACCTTTCCTTGTTTATTTTATTCCTTTTATTTTCTATTTTTTTGCATTGTATTATATTTAGACTATAAGTATTATTACTTTTTATGTTTTGACTCTCCCCTGTACTGAAACTCTGACACTGTATTGTTGCAATGTAAAAAAAATGTACATGATCAAAAAATCGAATGTGTTAAAAATGAGCGTAAAAAAAACAACGTTTGGAGTTTCCGTGTAACGTTACGGATTCTTTTTAACGGAATTTTTTTTCCTTCTTATGAATAAAAGGGAGAATGCGGTCGGACAGCGTGACTCCTCCTCCGTCTTCATCCATTCTGACGGAGCGACGCTCCAGGTCGGGGTGCGCGTTTACGCACAACCGACAGAATCCACAAAGACCACTTTGTCATTTATAAAAAGGCGTTAAAGGGATGAAACCATCAGCCAAAGCGCTGACTGCTGACTGCAAAAAAAAAAAAAAAATGCGTGTCGCCGTGCAGCCTCTCCCCTACCTTCACTCGCACCACATCGATCGCATTCTGTCAACTAAGCCGAACTCCCAGGAAGCGATAGATATAAACCTCGCCTGCTATCTCTTTACTTCTGCCTACGGGTGCAGGTCAGAATAATCCCAACATGATTTGCTAAAATGAAAATCATCTGTACTGCACAGCCATATTGCAGCGAGAACGCCGAGGTGTAAAAGGACCCGCATCTTCTCGGACACACCGGCTCCGAGGTGGCCTCAGAATTTGCCTGACTGGAAATCCAATACTTGCTGTTTTTTCCCCTCCCATACACGCCGTTTGAATCACGACTGGATTTATCGGACACGGAGCTGACGATCCCTGCCCAATTATTAATGAACTGAGTTATTCTGAGTCGATGTCTTCAACGTAACATAATTATCCTAAAACTAAATTGCATACTCCACCGCTCAAACAGAATAACTGGATTCATCTAGGACTCAGGAACACTGTCATTTCACCTCATGTACTTGCGCACATAAGTGAAATGCAATGCCGTTTCCCCCAGCCCACAGCAGTGCAACATACAGACAAAAACACATTTAAGAACTACAAGAACACACATATTCAATCTAACACATACATGCAAAATAATAAATAAATAAATAAATCGCTGTCCAAGGGAACAAACGCCAGCCAGTATGACTGTCGGAACCGCCGGTCTTCATGGGCTAGCAGCTAGCCTAGCCTGCCCCGATCACTGTCAGACCGCCCTCCTTTACTGCATGCATATACAATGAATTTTGGTCCTAATCATGCCAGTTCTCAAAGCATAAACATTTTTGATGCATACATCTAAATCTTGGCCAACACTGCAGTGAGAAGCATTTGGTATTAAACTAAATAATTAACTTATTCATGTGGCTCTTGGACTCAGGTTACAAAATACTGACATCTTTACCATAGCTGGAGACACCCTTCATGTAACGCTGTTCACATTTTTGACTGTTGGATAAACACTGGTGCGGCAAGCAAACATATTCCCACTCAAACAGGAGAAAGGACTGAAATGTGATGACAATGTGGCGATGCTTCTGTTGGACAGCTAATCTGCCAATTCTAAAATCAACATTACAGTAGAAAAGTGTTCCCATATAGTTTGGTGTACTTCATTTGTTTTGGTCTGTGGATGCCATTTTTACAAGGCTGTGAAATGTTTACTACTGAACTGACAGCACATACAGACTGTGCGATTTGGGCCGTCTCAGACAAAAGATGACTAAACGTGGCGATATCTTTGGTCGTGGCTCCAAAACGGTGGCCCTACGTCACACTGAGACAGGTTAAAAAACTGCCGTTATTACGGTCTTGCGACTGAAACCTGGGACAAAAGTCTGACAGTGTCAGAAATTTAGAATGACCATCTCACAATGTGACTGCTGCTACGACCTACGTCTACTAACCAACCAATAGAAATGCAACACGAAATGACGCACTGATCAACGCGACGCAGAATCTTTGCTGGCGCTAAACACAAACAGACTGTTAGCATCAGTGACCCAAATGCGATGGATTCAACAAAACGAGCTGACAAAACAAGCAAAATGAGCTGCGGCGACTATTCAAAGGACTCGACTCCTGCTTGGCGTCATGTTTCTCTACCGGTGGCGGGGATTGATTACGCGTGCTGATGCGGCACGCATGCGGATGATGTTTTTATGGTCTTGCGCCGTAGCCTGCGATTCAGTAGGTGTTATCATACAGTCTACATACATCAACCTTGATGTAGTACCCAAGTTTATTTGATCCATACTGCACAGTGTGGCTTGAAATAAACTTATAGGATTGCTAAAATCGCACAGACAGTAGGAGGCTTGCTATACATTGTTTGTAGTTATTGCTGCCAGTGGAAGAGACAGATCAGGGAAATCAAGAATTTCCACTTTAAGTACCTGGTACTCAATGCGCCACACACACCCCACTATAGAAGTTGCACGCACGCGCACACACACGCAATTTACTCATCGTCACTGGTTATATCACACATAAAGGCCAAATTGACAAATGTTATCCAAGTGTTATTTCACACTGAAAATCCATTCCATTCTGTATGTGTCAGGAATTGTTTGCATCCTTTGATTCTTTATGAGTGAGCCAACAAATTGTGTTTATCTTTCAACAGCAGGTTGTCACAAAGTATGACAGGCCACTTTATCATTTATTAAATTTAAGGTACTGGTCACCAAAAAATTCGACTATTATTTATTTTCTAAACACTAGTCGCTATTGTAAAGTTACTAGTTTCTAAAAATTAAGATACTAGTTCTATTAGAATAACCACTAGTTAGTAGTGGTGGGACGAGCCACGAATCTCACGGTTCGATACGTCTCGTGATTCAGGGCTCACGATTTCGATCAATACGATACAGTGGATGCCTTGGGAAGCAAGAGACCAAAAACCTCTATTTTACATTTCACGCTTTATATGTCATGTTCAGGTCTCTATTTTTCATTTATTTTAAGAATTAGGCCCAACATTTTGAATTTATCAAGGCCTGTATGCTGTTCATTATTGACAAGTAGCTTTTTAATGAGATCTAGTTTCAACTCCAAATGAAGATATCGACATATGTTTTTCCTTCACAAGAAGTAAAAACATATAAGCCTGTTCTAAGAAATCTCATGTATAAATTTATTTGCTGGCTCAATGACTCTGATAATGTAATCATCATGAGTTTAACAAATATAAGAATCAGTGCCACACACTACCAATCCCGGCAGTGGGACCACTGGTATAGCTGCCTCCTTGTAAGACACTGATTTGCGCCATTATGTTATTTTATTGTGTTTACTTTATATATTGTCTTGGGTTTATCTTTCACCAATGGTTATCTTTTATGGCTTTTTTTTCACCTTGTCATTGTCTGTTATGGACCCCGAGTCTGCAATAAAGTTTTGAGTCGAGTACTTGACATATGTTTTAACACTAGTGAATTAATATGACTTGTCACAAGATGTTGACGTCAAAATTTCAGATCTGACTAGTCAAAATGGAAAACTTGAAAGTGTAAAATTGAATATCAACTAGTCACTTTTGAAAAACTGCAACACTTTATTCAAAAGCAATCGTTAAGAGTGGGACATTCACTAGTAATTACTGGAATAGCAACTAGGATTTATACATGGTTACTAGTGACTTAGTGTAATATAGTGCAATATATAATTACTAGAATACTAAAAATTTACTTTTTGAACTAATATGTATTTTTTAGCAACTAGTACCTTTACAATAGTGATAAGTGATAGTCAGAATAGCGACTAGTGTTTAAAAAAATAAGTAACAGTGTCTAATGTTTAGTGACTAGTGCCGAATGATTAAAAAGTAAACTGCTTACCATACACAAAGTCTGTACAAAATGCTCAGAACAAATACTGACAAGCACATGCAGTGTTAGGAATAAGTATTGAGACCATAGCAGTGTTTATCTGGTTTTTTCATGACACATGATGAGAAGCTATAACCATATTTGATTCCTTCCTATATTCCATTTTATTCACACTTAGTCATCCTTCCGTTTTCTTCATTTTTGCATTTTCCATAAAGAGTATTTTTTAATTTACCACAATTTAGCTTTACTCATCTTTCTATGTCACAGGATGGGCCATTCCTCAGGTGTAATTAGAGTACACCTAGTAGTCCATTCTTTTTTCCTATAATTACAAAGCTTCCCGACAACCTAGGTAGGCTTCTTACATGTTGTCAACAGAGAGCTTTCAGCAACGGTAACGTCAGCTTCAAATGTGAGGATGTATGCATATGCATTTGTTTCAGCCCAATTTTATCAGTTCTGTTTAAGGTTCATGACAGCAGGAGTAAAAAAAAAAAAAAAAACAGACCTTGGTTTCTCTTTCTGCTCCTTTGGTTTCTTCTCCTGACCTTCCTCACTGTCCATTCTCTTCATTTTCTTCTCTTCTGCAGCAGGTGCATCAACAAATGGCTTCTGCTGGTTCAGAGGTCAGAAGTGGTATTAATTCAGGAAGAATGTATTCCAAATTCCAAAGCAGCTCAAGTAATACCAGTGGACATATAGCAGGTGCCTATGCCATACCCAACATTAGAATGTACACTACCGTTCAAAAGTTTGGGATCACCCAAACAATTTCGTGTTTTCCATGAAAAGTCACACTTATTCACCACCATATGTTGTGAAATGAATAGAAAATAGAGTCAAGACATTGACAAGGTTAGAAATAATGATTTGTATTTGAAATAAGATTTTTTTTACATCAAACTTTGCTTTCGTCAAAGAATCCTCCATTTGCAGCAATTACAGCATTGCAGACCTTTGGCATTCTAGCTGTTAATTTGTTGAGGTAATCTGGAGAAATTGCACCCCACGCTTCCAGAAGCAGCTCCCATAAGTTGGATTGGTTGGATGGGCACTTCTTTGAGCAGATTGAGTTTCTGGAGCATCACATTTGTGGGGTCAATTAAACGCTCAAAATGGCCAGAAAAAGAGAACTTTCATCTGAAACTCGACAGTCTATTCTTGTTCTTAGAAATGAAGGCTATTCCATGCGAGAAATTGCTAAGAAATTGAAGATTTCCTACACCGGTGTGTACTACTCCCTTCAGAGGACAGCACAAACAGGCTCTAACAGGTACTATTTAATGAAGATGCCAGTTGGGGACCTGTGAGGCGTCTGTTTCTCAAACTAGAGACTCTAATGTACTTATCTTCTTGCTCAGTTGTGCAACGCGGCCTCCCACTTCTTTTTCTACTCTGGTTAGAGCCTGTTTGTGCTGTCCTCTGAAGGGAGTAGTACACACCGGTGTAGGAAATCTTCAATTTCTTAGCAATTTCTCGCATGGAATAGCCTTCATTTCTAAGAACAAGAATAGACTGTCGAGTTTCAGATGAAAGTTCTCTTTTTCTGGCCATTTTGAGCATTTAATTGACCCCACAAATGTGATGCTCCAGAAACTCAATCTGCTCAAAGAAGTGCCCATCCAACCAATCCAACTTGTGGGAGCTGCTTCTGGAAGCGTGGGGTGCAATTTCTCCAGATTACCTCAACAAATTAACAGCTAGAATGCCAAAGGTCTGCAATGCTGTAATTGCTGCAAATGGAGGATTCTTTGACGAAAGCAAAGTTTGATGTAAAAAAAATCTTATTTCAAATACAAATCATTATTTCTAACCTTGTCAATGTCTTGACTCTATTTTCTATTCATTTCACAACATATGGTGGTGAATAAGTGTGACTTTTCATGGAAAACACAAAATTGTTTGGGTGATCCCAAACTTTTGAACGGTAGTGTAGGTCTTAATTTTAAGCACATCCCTCATTCCAGAAAACAAGTACTGTTCAAATTTTTGCTTTTCAGTGCAAGGTGTTGTGTTAGCTTGAAGTCAGCTGACCTTGCTCAGGCCAGCTCCATCATCAGTTGGGTCCTTCTCCTCTGAAGACACCCCTCTTTTGCGTAGGGAGGTTTGTGGGGTGTCCACTGACTTCTTAACTTGGACCTCCACTGCCACTTTGTTCTGAGCTGGGGGATCTCTCTTCAGTTTCCCTTCCTGAGAGACGGAGAGTATGAAAGCATAGGGCTGTAGTTTTGGCATTAAAAACACAACACCCAAATTTAAGGTGATGGTAAATTGGACAGGACAAAGACCCAAGAGTGTGAATTTACAAATGTATCCCTTTTCATTCTCAACTTTAACTGCAGTGAAATTAATTTTTATTTCTGACTTTATATATTTTGCATGCTGATGCAGAAGTATGATCAGGGTTAACACAAGCGTAAGAAATAGATGAAAGTCGGGAATGGGATTCTTAATTAGAAATAAATTATGAGATGCCCATCATAAAAACTAAATAAGACCTGAATAAAAATGACAACGACTTCATTGCAAGATTAAAAAATTATCACTTTAATTTAACCGTCACCCAGTCTTACAAAGTATATAATCACCAGTTTGTAAAATAAAACTCCTGGTCAGTTAATCAGGTGGTCTGAGACCTGACCAAAAGAGGAAGAGACAGCAAAAAAGGACCACTCCTAAATCCCTATATATATATATATATATATATATATATATATTCAAGTTTATTTGGTGTTAACAGCTTTCTTTCTAGATATCTTACAGTGAGATGAAAAATGTTATCTGAAGAACACTCACCCTTTTATCGCTGCTGGTGGAGCGGGTTTTGCCCTGGGAAGATGAGGATGTGGCCGAGGACCGAGATGAAGAGGACCCCGAGTCTGAATCAGAAGAAGAGGAACCACTTGAGGAAGACCTTTGTCTCGCTCGTGTCTCTTCCTTTCGTCCATCTCTTCCCCTCTGCAGTGCTGCCCCCTTCAGGCTGGAGGGTGCCTTCCCTTCATCCACCTCCTTCACTTTCTTGGCTGACTCCTGAGTGCCCCGTTGCTTGCTCTCTGATGGATCTGCTTGGGTTTTGTCGTCCGATGCTACACTTCTGGCCTTTTCTTCTTGGGGACTCTTCATGGTGACAATGACGGGGTTCTCCCTCTCTGGCCTGCCCACCACCCACGCATGTACTTCCTCCCCTACATGCGCCTGTTGAGCTTTCTGGTCTTGCGCCCTGATTTTATCATAAGAGGTACAGGGTGAGGCTTGTGGCTGTGGGCTGTCAGTGAAGGTACGTGGCCGCTTAATGACCATGGAGGAGGAAGAGGAGGAAGGTGGGGGCTGGACTGGGGACTCCCTTAGCAAGCGGAACTTCTTGAATGAGGACTGGGGTGACAGAGCAGTGGCGTGTGTTGGTGACATGGGTCCACCAGACTCAGCGGTCTGGCCGTCTTTCAGAGCTGCCCCACCCTCCTGTTCTCCCGCCGCCTTTATACCTGACCCTGTGGAGAGGGGAGGAGGGGTGAGCAGGGGGGTGAGACCAACCTCGCGGCCACGCTTGGAAGGAGGGAGGCGACTCTCCCTCTCTCTTTCAGACACCTTAGCGCTCTCTTTCTCTTCCTGTTCTTTTTGCATGGCTTTCTCCTGCTCTAAAGCTCTCTCCTTCTCCAATCTTTCACGCTCGAGAGCTTTTCTCTTCTCCTCCTCCTCCCTCTCTCGCTCCAAGGCTCTTTCCCTTTCAAGTCTCTCCTCCTCTTGAGCTCTCTCCCTCTCCAGTCTCTCCTGCTCTAAAGCCTTTTCTCTCCTCTCCTTCTCTAGTGCTGCTTCTCTCTCGGCTCTTTCTCTTTCCTCCCTCGCTCGCTGCAAAACCTTTTCCCTCTCTATCCTCTCTTGCTCCAAGGCTCGCGCTCTCTCCAACCTCTCTTTCTCCTCCCTTTCTCTCTCCAACCTCTCTCGCTCCGCAGCCTGCTCTTGCTCTATCCTCTCTTGTTCCAAAGCTCGCTCCTTCTCCAGCCTCTCCTTCTCCTCCCTCTCTTGGGCCAAAGCCTTTTCCCGTTCCAGCCGTTCTCGCTCCAGAGCTTTCTCTCGCTCTATGCTCTCCCTCTCCTTCCTCTCTTGTTCCAGAGCTCTCTCTCTCTCAATCCTCTCCTCCCTCTCTCGCTCCAGGACTCTCTCTCTTTCAATCCTCTCCCTCTCCTCTCTCTCTTGTTCCAAAGCTCGCTCTCTTTCAATCCTCTCCCTCTCCTCCCTCTCTCGCTCCATAGCTCTCTCTCTCTCAATCCTCTCCCTCTCCTCCCTCTCTCGCTCCATAGCTCTCTCTCTCTCAATCCTCTCCTCCCTCTCTCGCTCCAGGGCTCTCTCTCTTTCAATTCTCTCCCTCTCCTCCCTCTCTTGCTCCAGGGCTCTCTCCCTCTCTTGCTCCAGGGCTCTCTCCCTCTCCATCCTCTCTCGCTCTAGAGCTCTCTCCCTCTCTTCCTGTTCCAAAGCCTTGGCCCTCTCTAGCTCCATGGCCTGCTCTCTCTCCCTCTCCAGAGCTCTCTGTCGCTCTAGCTCCTTCTGCTTCTCTAACTCCAGTGCCTTTTCCCTGGCTAGAGCTTGCTCTTTCTCCTCCCGCTCCTTTGCCAAAATTCGTTCCCTCTCCTCCCTTTCTCGTTCTAAAGCAAGTTCCCTCTCTTGCTGCTGCAAGGCCTTCTCCCTCTCCTCTCTTTCTAATGCTTTCTCTCGTTCTATTCTCTCTAGCTCCAAAGCTTTCTCTCTCTCTTCTCTCTCCCGAGCAAGAGCCCTTTCCCTCTCTTCCGCCATTGCTTGCTCTTGCTCAAGTATTCTCTGTCTCTCCTGCTCCAGGGCTCTAAGTTTTTCTTGCTCAAGGGCTTTTTCTCTTTCTAGCTCCCTCTCTCTGTCCCTCTCTTCTGTCGCAGTGGCCCTCAGCACACTCACAGGTATTTGACCGAGGGGCCCATGGCCACTTATGACACCCTGGTTGGTGCCTGGAATTATGGGAAGTGGCATGTTGGCTGCGGTGTTGGCTGTATGGGTGATGGCAGATACCATGCCCTCTGGAGGCCCTCTCCCAGGTAACTGTGTTGCTGCGACAGAACTGTTATCCTGCCTCTCTCTGTTCCCATCACGACAGTGCCACTCAGCTCCAGAGAAGGCCCCTTCTGACTCCATCTTGCGTGCCAGCAGGGACAGCGGTCCAGGCTTGCGCTCGGTTTGTCCACTCCTCTGTGGTTCTGGGCTGCTACTGCGGCTGCCACTGCTGGATGAACCAGAGCTAGAGGTACTGGACGCACGCTGCCTTGCAGGGAGCCCATCTGGACTAGGGGGGCTTTGTTTGGGGGTGTCAGGCAGGGGGAAAGATAACTCTGGGGGTGGGGAGGGAGGTGGTGTGGGCTGACGAAGTTGTGGAGACAAGAGGGAGGGGATGTGCTGTGGAGGGTGGTGGGATGCTCCTGATCTCTCTCTAGCCACCAGCCCTCTGGCTGACTCTGCCACGGCCCTCCGACCAGCACTGCTTTCCAAATCCTCATCATCATCTTCTCCATCCTCGCTATCCTCATCATCACTATCAGCCAGGACTTGGCTAGATGAGGGAACCCTCTCTGGCCGCAGTTCACCACCAGCAGGAGCAGTTGTGTCTGACATTTTTGCCTCTTGGTTTCTGTTACCCTCTCCCTCATTAGCCGGTCCAGCTAGTCCATCTCCATCAGAGGAGCCGAGCGGCCTGTGTTGGTCAGCCAACTCTGGTGCAACATCCTAATGAGGATGGAAAGGGAGCTGAATATGATTTTGTTTCAGAACTGACATACAGATAAAAATAAAACTGACTTCACAACAAAAGTAAATGAACAAATATCTGACCTGAGCTGGAGCAGCATACAAAGAGCTGTTGTTGACCTCTGTGTGGTCATCTTGATCTGTACATATAAAACACACACACACACACACAAGATAAATGGTGTTTATATGCAGCAGTTAAATTTAGCAGCTTTAGAAGATTAGAGGATACTTTGTCACTGTACATACATTACATACATACAATGAAATTCATTCTCTGCATTTACACACACGTACACTAGGAGCTGTGGGCAGCCATAGTGCAGTGCCCGGGGACCAACTCCAGTTCTGTCATTGCCTTGGTCAGGGGCACAGGCATGAGTATTAAGCTTAACATCCATGTCTTTTATGGTGGGAGGAAACCAGAGCACCCGGTGGAAACTCATGCAGACACAGGGAGAACATGCAAACTCCACACAAAAAGGACCTGGGACTGGGGTTCGAACCCAGGACCTTCTTGCTGTGAGGCAACAATGCTATCCACTTGGCCACCGTGCTGCTAATTACAAGGGGATTCCAACTAAAGCTTACCCTCAGTTTCAACTGCCTCTCGTGCCTCTCTTTCCAGACGCTGTCTCAGGAGCTCCTGCTGTTTGGCCAGATACTGCTTGATAAAGCTGTTCTGGCTCATTTCCTCACCAATCTGAATACAGAGAAAAACCGCTGAAAACATACCACAAGTCTTTCAAAAGCACCTTAGCAAACAAATGTCATCTCAAATACCATAATATTGTTCTTATACAATTTTTTTCTACTGAAAAGCCAGAGATCATTCTATGTGAATGGGCTTCAGTGTTTGAAATGTGTGCTGTAACAAGCATATTTGTGTTACTAACCTGAGAGTTGGGCTGCAGTCCAATGTGAGGGGTGGAGGTTCTCTGAAGGTTCTCCAGCATGAGAGCCTGTTATTGACAAAAGAAACCAAACTTAATTTGCTCTGTGCAAACACATCGCATATACGCATCCAGAATTATTAAACCGAACATCAAAACCAAACATGGCCAGTAATTTCCTAAAGTTTGAAATGGTCAACAAATCCTCAAACCAATGCAAGTGATAGGTGGTACTTGTAATATGAACCTTTAAGTACTTTAATTATTGGTACATTTAAAAATAAATGCTTAGGTCACCTACAATGTGATTTTATTGTACCTAATGCTTTCTCCAAATATTCAGTAACAATAAAAAAATGTTTCGAAATTTCATCCACCCTTCAGTATTGGTTCATATGAGCATTTGACTATTTAATATTTCCAGCTTTTACATCTCTGGTAACATAATGTGCCATGCATCTCTGACTTTGTAAATGAATGACTGCCTAATATTAGTGAAAATGTCAGATGTATGGGGCTGTCACAGTTTCCAATACTGACAACCGAATGGCAGTTAGTAAAAGCTGTTCTGTGGAAATATCAAGATGGTCGACATCGCCAATGAACTTCTTCGCTATGAATTTAATTTACCGCCTCAAAACAATATGCCCAGATCAGCATGCTAACTGCAACAGAGAAACGCCGAATTTCCTCCTCCCAATATCCAACTCTATCATTGGCTGCAGTCTTTGAAAATAGTAACGTCCTCTGAAAAGGACTGATTATTCAATAGTGTTATTAAAAAGATTTTTCCCATCCTTGTAGAAAAATAAATTAAAAAAAAAAAGTATGCCTCCAAAGCAAATGTGTTGAATCTAAAATACATACACCTAGGACCATGTTGATTCTGGCCAATATTTCTACGTCAGTGCATCCCGCCAAACAATTTCCATGAGTACTGCATGACAACAACGCAACAACAACTTGCATTTGAAACTAGCAGCAAAACACTTTTAGGTGACACTATTTGAAGGGATGCGCTTCAGATTGACATGATACCGTTATGACCATGACATGACACCTGTCATGAACATGGAGTCTATGAAAGTTTATGACTGTCGTCATTCAGTGTTATTCGGTCAATTATGTCATTTTTAATGCAAATTTGACATTGTTTGAGATGTCTGTTTTTGAGCTACAGATGCACGAAATATATCAAATCAAGCGGTTTGGTCCCACTTGGACAACAAAGACATCTCAAACAATATCAACTTTGTATTAAAAGTGACATAATTGACCGAATGACACTTAATGACAACAGTCAAGTCAAGTCAATTTTATTTGTATAGCCCAATATCACAAATTACAAATTTGCCTCAGTGGGCTTAACAGTCATTAACATTCATAAAGATTCCTTCATGTTCATGACAGGTGTCATGTCATGGTTATGACAGTGTCATGTCAGTCTTAGGTACACTCCTTCAAATAAAGTGTGACCCACTTTGGTTGATCTTGATCACAACTGGCACCTCGGGCACAAATTATACAATAGGGCATCAAATTGTTGACATCAGTAGTTTACAGCTTTTGAAGACTGTATGAATTCTGCCCACATTTTAACTAAAAGGTACATAGACTTTATATGGTTTCATCAACAGTATAAACATGTATGGTCCTCATACAACTTGATTTGATATTTCATTTGCAGTTTAAAAATGTGAAACCAAAGTCTTTGTACATTAAGTCGTAATAAAAGGGCAATATGACAAAATGAACTTGTTAGCTTTGCAAATACTTTTTGTCACAAAATAGTAATCAACAAGTGGTTTTCTGAACACCGCAATTCATTCCAACATTATTTTTACTGAAAGATTACCTTAGTTTGGTGAAAGTGTAACATCACAACGAAATGTTAAACCACGTTAACGTTGTAAGAGCTTTAGAAGTCTAAAAAAAAGTTAACATGACTGCCTGCCTGGCGTAGTTGGGCGGACAAATGGCCAAACAGCTTTCTAATTATGAGCAAAGCAACAGATGCCAATACATCGGCGGTACAGACGAGACAAGATGTAATATAAACAAATCCGTTAAACGAAACTAAACGGACATTTATTTTTCTTCCATATTTCTCTCCTTTTATCATTATCCGTGCACTTCTTCCACTATGGGTAAAGCAAATCGCAGTGCATCTTAACGCACGACCAGTGCTAAATAAACAGGGTTCAGTAACTGGTTGCGTTACATATACTTAGGCAACAGTGCATGTGTCATGGCTAAATAATCCCCTATAGCTTTCTAGCACATTAACCTGTATCAGCCAATTCAAATAAGTCGCATTCGGCAGTAGCTGAAATAGTTTTCTTGCAAATGGTTTAACTAGTTAGTAACATCTTGCAAAACGTGGACTTGAATACCTCAACAATGCACTTTCCAAAACGAACGGTTACGAAGAGCCTTACATAAAGCATACTACATGGGATTCTCCATGTGTACAAAAACACACAACACTACGCGGCATGGCGAAAAGATGCAAACATTCTAACAAGTAGAAAGCACTTTGAAATAAATAAATAACCATTAAATAAAAAAGGCGTCGCCTTTATTAAAACGTAGCATGTAAAGTGAGTTCCGATGAGCTGCTTAAAGCATAAACAACACACTTGAGGCGAACACACACACTCACACATACATACATACATACATACATACATAGCAGCCGGTTGGCCAGTCACCGGGGCCGCCGCTCAACTCGGAGCCCAACTCGGTGTGTTAGCCTGGCTAGCGAGGTAGCTAGTCAACATTTCCCAAATACTTTTCTCATTAGCGCCTAAATTAAATGCATTACTCCACTCCCCCATATTGACGAGGAAAATACAGTTAAAATATAACTCAAGTGCTGAGCGAGCAAAATGCATTTTCTCTCCAACAGGTTAATGTCAGCCTTGAGAGCTAGCTACGCTGCCGGACTGAGCGGGGCAGTTTGTCGGCCTTCAAGACGAGCGTCTGGCCGTCTCTCCGTTAGCGTTACCTCACACGAGTATCGGCGGCCGAAAAACAAACAAAACAGTCATTCCTGACTCACCCCTTTGAGTCTTTTGATGAGGGCATTTTTCTGTCCGCTCTTCGGAAGCCCTCTCTCCTCAAGTGCGGCTTTAAGGTCCGCCACCCGAAGAGAGTGGAGCGGTCTCCCATCCAGCGTAACGTCTTCGAGGTCCGCCATTTTCCCTTCCTTTCGTTCGTTCGCTCCCAGCGAGCGCGACCGAGCAACGCCTTCTTCTTCTTCCTCCGCCCACATTTCGACGGCAGCAGCTTTACTGCATATTACCGCCACCTACTGCTCCGGAGTCTGCGGTAGGTCGGAGTACCGTGGAAGCTAACTGTATAAAACTGAACAATACGTTGGAATGGCATGGGTAACATATGATCCCAGGTCACCTGTGTGGAGTTTGCATGTTCTCTCTGTGTTTGTGTGACTTCTCTCAAACAAACATGATAAACTGGAGGTTGGGTGAACTGGAGACTCTAAATTGCTCATAGGAGTGAACGGTGTGTGCGTGTGTGTGTGTGTGTGTGTGTGTGTGTGTGTGTGTGTGTGTGTGTGTGTGTGTGTGTGTGTGTGTGTGTGTGTGTGTGTGTACGCCCTGTGATGGACTGCCGACCTGTCCAAAGTATCTCCCTGCCCTCATCCCCCCGCGTGCATGCTGGAATAGGCTCCATCCCCCCACGACCCTGAATTGGATTAAGTGGCAATAGATAATGGATGGATGGATTTTATCTGGGATCGTGACAATTGATGGATGGATGTAGATAGCTGTACTTTCCTGTACTTGTTCAGTTCGTCTAGAGTTTCGCATTGTATTGCTGTAAAGCCCCCTGGGGCAAATATGTAATTTGTAATATTGGGCTAAGCAAATAATAATAATAATAATAGTAATAATAATAACAACTGGAGGGACTACATGTCCAACCTGGCCTGGGAACGCATTTGGATCCCCCAGGAGGAGCTGGAGGGCGTGGGGAGAGGGACGTCTTGAGTGCCCTACTTAGCTTGCTGCCACCGCGACCCGACCCCGGGGAAGCGGCTGATGATGAGATGAGACGACATGATATAGCACTTTTATAAAACAATGTTATAAAGTGTTTTACAAAGAAATAAAACCAGACAAGGCAAAAATAAGAGTAAGACCAAATAATTAAGAGTAAAAATAAAAATAAAACAGTATAAATAAATAAAACAAATATCAGACATCTGTAAAAGCTCATAAAAAATAAAAGTATAAAACGAGATTTAAAAGAAGCTAGAGACTTGGTTGGTCTTAGTTCGACGGGAAGATAGTTCCATAGTGTGGGGGCAAAAGCAGCAAAAGCCCGATCACCCAAATAAAATGGACTTGACTTCATGGCCATGAAACTAAGAGCGTTCTCACGCTATCTTATCTCCTCTTTGTTTGAGTTTAGACCAATTTCTCCAATTTCAGCACATTTTCCCAATTAACTCATTGCAGGGAGATCCCTCCTCTGTTGCTCTCCATGAGGTTTCTTCCCATTTTTCTCCCTGTTAAGGCTTTTTTTGTTTCTTTTTAAGGGAGTTGTTCCTTATCCAAAGCGAGGGTCTAAGGACAGGATGTTCTGTTGCTGTAAAGCCCCCTGAGGCAAATTTGTAATTTGTGATATTGGGCTATACAAATAAAATGGACTTGCCTTGACTTGCATTTACATATTTAAATCAGTGCAGCCTACTCTGTTTGACTTGCTCCATCTCAAAATGCTTTCAACTCCGATCGTTCGTTTTCTGGACCCTATTCACTTGATGAATGGTTCCCTGAACTACATCAGTAACCCTGTTAAACAAATGTCACTGCCAAAGACTTCTCATTAGTGAATCTAAAAAATTATTTCAACCATTTAAATTCACAGTGAACAAAATGCAAGACTGACACAAATTGATAGCATTCACACATTCTTAGTATAATATCAAATCACCCTTTAAGAGCAGTTTTAGTTAAGCGATACTGCGTACTGTCTGCGCAGCACTGATGTACAAAACAACACCGCAGGAACTTCCGGTATTTGTTCTTATAATCGCTCCTCGCGTTTCCGTAGCTAACCTCGCTAATCAACAGGCTACGCCGCTGCAGGTCAGACATGACGAAATTAAGATGACTATTGAGGAAAAGGGTGAGAAATGATCACCGTACGTGTCAAAAGTACTTACCTCGAAACCAGTAATGCTAAACAAATGTAACGAAAATCAAGCTTAACTCTTTTACTACGCGGACCTTTTTAAATGGTATTGGTCACAAAACATCCTCTGCCTGGTTTGTAGTGGCATTGGTGGCTTTACGAAAGAAGAACAGCGGACGTTTAAATTTGCCCCTAAACTGAAGAGGTGATCCTAACTTTAAAATGTCGTGGTTCTACCATGTCTGTCCAAGTTCAACCCAGCATCAGATCGCTGATATGACCCCCACCCCAGCCAACACACTTCTTTCTAGGACTCAATACTCCAATACCGCAAATCCGCCAACACTTGGGGAACCTATGCAAGACTGGCTGAGCTGCTCCTCCACCGGCCGAGAAGACTTCTCTGCAGCTCCACAACCAGCAGCACCACCCAGCCTTGAGAACCTGTCATGCAGCTCTCTGAGTTCATGCACGGATGGAGAATCTGTGTCCATCTCATATATTAGCCTGCAGGAGCAGCGTTGTGTCTTGAGCTGGTTCTTGGGTTGGACCACCGTTCAGAGGGAGCGCTTCATGCAGGACCTGCTTGGTAAAGCTGTGCCTGGTAAAGTGTGCACCCTCCTGGAATCCCTCAATACTCTGCAGGTAATGGTACACCTTACATATTGCGCAAATCAACATTTTAAAGTCGGGCTTAAATTTGAACACTAAAGTTTCCTAACATCATTTATTACTTTAACCGACATGCATTTTACACTGTTTCTACTGAAAAGTCAGAGGTAGAATTCGGATTTTCCGTTTTTGTCTCAGTGAGCGCTTCCTAGTTAAGGTTTACGCTGACAAACGTTTTTTCCCCCTGATACTCATGATGTCATCAGACACATTCATTTACATACAGCCAATCAATTCATCAGTGCTGGTGTTAATACTGACATTTCTTACCAAATGAATAAAAATCGGCATTTCATGGTTTGAAAATGGCTCAATACGCCATCTACTGTTTTAAATCAGCCCTGAACCTTGCCAGGCCAATACTGACGTAGAGTCGACCTGTTGGGACTTAAATATGTAATGATTTTTTTAAAACAGTTAACGCCCTCTAATCAGAGGGGGGTGACCCACCTCCCCCAGCCCCACCTTTGAGTGCGAGTCTGTGAAACTGCACTCATTTTCAAATATATGCTGATTGAGACTCATCATTCACAGGAGTTTACTCGCTAACCTTGTACCTATATTACGTTTTCTACCAAGCTTTTGAATTTCTCTCAATTTATAGTTATATTATTTCATTTCAATTTTGGCATAATGGTTCAGACTTGCCCTGTGATGGCCTGGCGGCCTGTCCGGGGTGTCTCCCCACCTGCCACCTAGTGACTGCTGGGATACGCTCCAGAATCCCCGCGACCCTGAGAGCAGGATAAGCGGTTTGGATAATGGATGGATGGATGGATGGTTCAGACTTGTGTTTTTGAAAGCTGTAGAAGCACCACCTACTACATCCCATAGTAGTAGTAGTAGTAGTAAAAGCATCACTGGACAACTGGGGGAGCAGTCTCCTGCCTCTCTCCACCACCCATCTCGCGGGGCCCTCTTCTGTCTGCAGCGCGTCCGCGTCACGGCAATAGGGGCATCTTCTTGGGATGGTGTTTGACGCCGTGCTGAGAGGTGGGCCAATGGAGGGGACTGGGTATAGCGATGTGTGGCAGAGAGCTGGTGATTCGCGCCGTGTCTTTATTCCAGATCTCCCCAGCTACTCCTGCCCATGCTCCCACCTCACACATCCAGCCGCCCCTCCTTAGCCTCTCCCTGCCACCCCTCTCAGCTCCTGGCCTACTTTTTAGCATTTTTTCAAAATTATGCAGTGGGGTGGAGTTAGACTCAGACCTGGGGGAGAAGTTACGCTTTTAAGTATTGGCCCATTAGTTTGGGGTCAATAGGCAAAATAATTGAGTTAGAATTAGGTATTTTTCCGCCATTAAAGAAATACAGGCTTCAATGCCAAATATATAGTAATTCAAGCCCCTGTGCTTTTGTTTATGACATGTTACTCAATGTTTTTGGTATCGGCTCTTAGTCTTTGGCAAAATTTCTTATCAATACCTAATTTTTCCTTGGTATCAGCCCAATATCTGGTACAGTATCAGTGCTTCCATGATCAAAACATGAAACTTAGGTATCCAGGTGGCATGGCGGTCAATTCCATTGCCTATCAACACGGGGATGCCAGTTCGAATCCCCGTATTACCGCCGTCTTGGTCAGGCATCCCTACAGACACAATTGGCTCTGTGCATAACTGTAGTCCACTGACTTCCGGTTTCTACTGCAGCGGTCATGCCAGTTTCCTGTTTGTTGGCATGCACTATTGACAATGGCATATTTTTCGCGATGCCTGCAAGATTTACCACGGATAAATGACAACGACATACGCAAAGTTGTCAACAAACTTTCACCTGCACCTACCAGCAAACGGGTGAAAAGTTTCAAGTTGTACATACGTGGTGAATTTCAGGCATTGCGAAAAATATGCCATTGTCAACAGCACACGCCAACAAACAGGAAACTGGTATGACCGCTGCAGCAGAAACCGGAAGTCAGTGGACTACAGTTATGCACATAGTCGATTGGCCGTGTCTACGGGTGGGAAGCCGGATGTGGGTATGTGTCCTGGTCTCTGCACTAGCGCCTCCTCTGGTCGGTTGGGGCGCTTGTTCGAGGGGGAGGGGGAACTGGGGGGAATAGCATGATCCTCCCAAGCGCTACATTCCCCAGGCGAAACTCCTCATTGTCAGGTGAAAAGAAGTGGCTGGCGACTCCACATGGATCGGAGGAAGCATGTGGTAGTTTGCAGCCCTCCCCGGATTGACAGTAGGGTGGAGCAGTGACCAGGATGGCTCGGAAGAGTGGGTTAATTGACAAAGTACAACTGGGGAGAAAAAAGCGGGGGGGAAAACATGAAACTTAGCACACTCATACTTGTCACTCCAAAGTCAGCTCATGAATATTAATGAGGACTAGAACGCTCCCTCATAGTTCATGAGGCGATTGAAAACAGTTATGGGTAAAGTTATTAAAACAAACTATATTAGTTACTTAGGAATAAAAAAATGTTGCTGGATGTTTTATCATGCTGTGATCGACTTTTTTTTTTGTTAACACATGGAAAAATTAAATCTGATTATTTAATTTCCTGGACTGTAAGTCACTGTTTTTCTGGGCTATACAAATAAAATTGACTTTCTTATAAAATTAAATTGTGTCGGATGAATACTCTGCCTCTCAACTAGATAGCACTGTTTAATGTCGCGACACAATTGAAAATACTGTACTGCCATATAAATTCGATTGATACGCTGCAGTGACTTGTATGTTTTTTCCTCGCAACATTGCGTTTTTGTTTTTTGTTTTGTTTGTTTGCCGTGGGCGACTTATGCTCCAGTGCGACTTGTAGTCCAGGAAATGTGGTAATAATTTTTGTTCAAATTTAACATGTAATCCTAAAGATTTCCGTTGTGGTATCTGTTATAGTTATCAGCGATGTTTTTCCTATTCTGTGTCAAGGTTAAAGACAGACCACCAAACATCTTTGAATGCCAGCTGCGCCTCTGGACTCAGTGGTTTGAGTCATGGAGTGAGGAGGAGAGGAACCGGTTCCTACACATTCTGGAAGAGAAGGATGCAGTATTTGTTGCCCATTTCTACAGGAGTGTAGCTGGAACTGCTGGAAGGGAATGACGGATGCTGGTCAATTGGAAAAAGCTTCGATGCATCATTTTGGCTTTTTTTTTTCTTTATGTAATGGAAAGATAAGGTTATGTGATGGAAAGATAGGGTTATAATCAACTGTGTGTAGCAAATACAACAATAGTAAATGAAAAATGTTTGGTTCTAGTGTTGAACTAGTTTTTGTTTCCTGAAAGACACTCTATTTGTTGCGAGATGATTGTTAAAGTGAAATGGGAAAGGAAATGTGTACATTTTATTTCATACATACACTTGTTCGCTATCGTCATGAATAGATTTAAACCAGTTCAAAATGGAGGACGTACTCTGAGAAATGTTAGTTTCATCTTCATGTTTCTAGTTTACAGTTTACACCTTGATATGATTTAAGACCCACTGCGATATGGTAGCTGTTTCACATCTTATTCCAGGATGTGAAACTACTTCCTAGTTGTTGTCCTGAGGACATTGGGACAAAAAGAGGATTATGCGTTTTGAAATGAGTATTGATGCATCATAAGAGACTCACCTTTCTTATGTTGAACTTCTTTTTTTTTACCATACAAGCAAGAAATGAAATAAACAACTGCAAAATTACCTTGCTTTATTTTTTTATTTTAATCTTCAAAAGATTTGTCATACAGATTTGTGTTTTATTTTTGTATACAGACGGTATTCCATATAGAGACCAAGGATTGTGCTTTGTGCTGTGATAAGATATTCACAAATGAGTCGCAAGGGTCTCGGTAACATTACCAATAAATTGAATAAATTAAATCCTTCTGACTGAACTTTAAAGACATTTGATAGTTTTCTTTCAGCCCAGAATTGAATGCTAGATAAAACGGATCTTTCTTGAAAAATTTAGGATTAGCCACTCGAAGCGAATCTTGTGACTATTTTATCCATGTCACTGGACCAGGAGGAATGAGGACAATTGGAACGTTATCGTCAGCATCAGTACATGTATTGATAAATGGATAGATCTTGTCAGTAAACACTTGACCCACAAATGAGTAGATATGTGCTCTGGTACCAGAATCATAGAAAGAGATCTGACCCTTGCTGTGATCCAGTAGAATGCCCAATGTGGCGGCTCTCCTGTGTTCAAGAGGGACAGGTCGCCTATCCATCGCTCTGTAAAAACCTTGTTTATTCAAGGTTATGGTCCAGTAACCATTTGCAGGTTGCAGCCTAAGAATCCCCCTTCTGTTTGCAGATTCACTGGCCATCCCGAGGTTGTAACAGAGTTTTCCGACCAGAGACACCTCCCAGTAATGTCTTCCACTTGAATAGCCAGTCCTACCAAGTGCAGCCAGAGCCACGTTAAACCGACCTGGATGGTCAACCACATCTTGCTGTTCAGCGTCAATGGAGAGTTCGGTTTTATCGCTAGATACAAGGACTCTTGGGTTGGCTGTGTTTGGGTCAAATTTCTGAAAATCTGTAAGGAGAAAAGTGCACAGACTTGCATTTATGTTTGCATTAAATTGCACATAGAAATCAACATCGCAAAGTGAATTTCACGTTGCAAAGATTTTCTTCTACATAGGGATGAAAGCTGATTTATGCAGTAATTTGTAGGCTTTGTGAACTGCCACATAAAATCAAGGCGCAATTTGAATGTAACGTGTCTGCTTAGCACCTTTAGAATGTATAAACACAGCAAAAGTGCATCTGTTTAATCAGGTGTCAAAATGACAAACTATTCAGTGAGTGATTTACCTGTTTGGATGGTTTCGTTGTCCAAAATCTTTATTTCTAAGGAGTGAAATGGATAGTTCACCAACAGGAGAACTTGAATTTGTCACAACATGCCATAAATACTGCAGTAAAGACAAACTTACCATCTATAATGTCCTGAAGTTTTTTCCTTTCATTTTCCAAGGCTAGAGGAGAGATATAGAACAAAATCATCTGAAATTTAATCAGGAATCTTAAGATTTAAGAAACTGACCTTGGATCATTTTGCCTTGATAGTAATGACACAGAGAGGCCGTTGAGTAACTTGATAAAGAGGTAAAGAAGCCTGGTGGCTGAATAACTCGTGGTGCTGAAAAGCTGATTTAATTAAATTCAAGGAGTAAAACCAAGCAGCAGTGACTGCTCTTTGCCCTGCTAGATACCTCCCGGATCTGTTGAATGCTTCTGTAGACATGTCCGAACTTACTGTTGTAATTATATTGTAGGTCGTTTTTTTCTTTTTCCAACTCTCTTAGCTCCCGCTGCATTCGGTTGTTGATGGCGTCTTTCTCTCGCAGCTCCCTCCGTAACTGATCAGCATCTTCCAAGCTTTGTTCCAGCTGTCTCCGTACATCTGTCACATAGAAATGTGCAATTCAAGAAATGCATGAGGCAGTTCACTTGAACATCTATATGATCCATCCATCCATCCATCCATTATCCTAACTGCCTATCCTGCTCTCAGGGTTGCAGGGATGCTGGAGCCCATCCCAGCAGTCATTGGGCGACGGGCGGGGAGACACCCTGGACAGGCCGCCAGTCCATCACAGGGCCAACACACACACACATTCACACCTAGGGACAATTTTAGTACAGCCAATTCACCTGACCTACATGTCTTTGGACTGTGGGAGGAAACGGGAGCACCCGGAGGAAACCGACGCAGACACAGGGAGAACATGCAAACTCCACACAGAGGACGACCATGGATGAGCCCCAAGGTTGGACTACCCCGGAGCTTGAACCCAGGACCTTCTTGCTGTGAGGCGACCGCGCTAACCAGTGCACGACCTGCCCATCTATATGATGTGGGGTGCAATTTTTATCTTACCGTCACAGTCGTCGTTTACATTGGAACAGCAGAGGTCCAGTTCTTTAACCGTTTTTTCCAACACTGATAGAGGGAATAGATAGAAACAGTGAGCTAGTCATCAAACGCCTATCAATATGCTGGTTTCAATGAAGAATTTGCAATGTAGCCTACTGAGCACACCTGTGTTTCTAGTCTCCAGTTGTTGGTGGTTTCTGCCCAGAGTCTGGAGTTGTTCCTGTAGTTCTGAGAGAGAATAAAGGAAAAATTAATAGGTTGTTTATTGTTGGTGGACTGGTCAACTGGTTTTGAGGTGGATGTTATCTATTTAATGTTGTCGTCATGTATAGCTAATTTTTTTTTTGGGCAGGGGGATTTTTCTCCCCATTTGCACCCGGCCAATTACCCCACTCTTCCGAGCTGTCCTGGTTGCTACTCCACCCCCTCTGCCGATCCGGGGAGGGCTGCAGACTACCACATGCCTCCTCCGATACATGTGGAGTTGCCAGCCGCTTCTTTTCACCTGACAGTGAGGGTTTCACCAGGGGGATGTAGCACGTGGGAGGATCACGCTATTCCCCTCAGTCCCCCCCCCCCCGAAAAGGCGCCCCTACTGATCAGAGGAGGCGCCAGTGCAACGACCAGGACACATACCCACATCCGGCTTCCCACCTGCAGACACGGCCAATTGTGTCTGTAGGGACACCTGACCAAACCGGAGATAACATGGGGATTCAACCTGGTGATCCCCATGTTGGTAGGCAACGGAATAGACCACTACGCTACCCGGATGCCCCCATGTATATCTAATTATTTAAAACATGATGTGTTAATAACAGCAACTGAGAAAGTGATTAAAGTGACTGAAGGAAGGAACAATGTTTGACTAACCTTCGATTTGATTTTCATCCACCTCTCTAGTTTTTGATAGATTTGTTTCCAATTCTTTTAGATTATTGCTGAGATTAACGATATCCAGCACTAAAAGGGGGAAAAAAAAACAACCCACAATTCAGTTTCAAATAGAAACTAACAAAAACATCTTGGATAAAGAAATGACACATCTTTGATCTCGGAGCATACTTAGCTTGACGTTCTCTGCATCTGAATTCCTGAATCGAGTTTTACTATCTTCAAGTTGCTTCGTTATAAGCTCCAGTTTCCTTTCAACCTCTGGAAACAATTCAGTTTAAATAGATTATTATGGGAGGGGGGGGAGACTGTTTCATTTTTGTTTAAATCTTATAATCTTTACATTGACCTCATAATTTATTCTTGATATTTTCTGTGATGTTTGATTTTTGTTTTTTACCTGCAGCCTTATCAATTCTAGCTTGATTGAGGTTAAACAGATTGGTCTCCAACTGCTTGATTTGGCCGAGAAGAGCCATTATTTTAGATGCTGAAATGGAAGAGCACCATGTTTTCAGTATTCAGCCCATATCAGTTCAACAATGCTGTTAAAAAATCCTAAGTTTAAGATAACGAGCAAAACAGAATAAACACTGAAGATAATTCTGTAATGAAAAGATAAAACCTTACTCAGATGTACGACTTCCGTTTTACTTGAGACCATCCTCTCCGTTGTCTCCTCGAGCAGTTTTCTTTTGTCCCCCAATTCATTCTCCAACTCTACGAGAGAGAAATCATTTGTTGTTGATTACTTGTCACTTTTCACTCTGCAATATGTACTATGACAAAACTGAAAAGCATATTATATCCATCCATCCATCCATTATCTGAACCGCCTATCCTGCTCTCAGGGTCGTGGGGATGCTGGAGGCTGTTTCCAGCAGTCATTGGGCGGCAGGCGGGGAGACACCCTGGACAGGCCACCAGGCTATCACAGGGAACACACACACACACACACCCACACACACACACACACACATTCATACCTAGGGACAATTTCGTATGGCCGATTCACCTGATCTACATGTCTTTTGACTGTGGGAGGAAACCGGAGCCCCCGGAGGAAATCCACGCAGACACAGGGAGAACATGCAAACTCCACAAAGAGGACGACCCGGGGTGACCCACCAAGGTAGGACTACCCCGGGATTCGAACCCAGGATGTTCTTGCTGTGAGGCAACCGTGCTAACCACTGCGCCGCCAGCATATTATATATTATATAAATTATATTTATATTACATATTATATGATTATTATAATCATTTATATATAGAAAGCATATACTATATAATTATTATATATCATATATCATATATACGTATTATAATCTATAAATATTATATACATATATAATTATTATTGTTATAATAATTTATATTTGTATAAAGCATATACAAAGCACACACACACACACACACACACACACACACATATATATATATATATATATAAAACTTTGTTAAAAGAAACACTCAACGGTAGGGAAAGTGCTCAACAAATAAGGAGCTGATTGCTTATGGCGTGAAACAGGCTTGTACTGTCTCATAAATAATTTACTTGACTCACTGGATTATATATATATATATATATATACACACACACACACACACACACACACACACACACAAACACACACACACACACACACACACACACACACACACATACACACACACACATATAATATATATATATATACATGAAAGTGTTTAATTAGGGGGCTTACTGCCTCCTACCTTCAATTTTCTTTGCATATGCCTTTATGTCCTCCTTTTCCTTATTGAGTGCCCTTTTTTCAAATTGCAGAATCATTAGTTGAAAAACTAGATGGAAAAAAGACATTACACACCATGTTAAAGACTGGCAAACTATTTTTGTATTGTCATATCAGTGAGGACTTACTCTGTTGGGTAGCTTCGTCGTTTTCATTTTGAATTCCACCAATCAAACCTTTCAGGTGATTCTGAAGCACTGTTAGAGAAGAGAAGTGGGGGGGGGCATCATGAAATATGAAGGACAAGATTTTCGACAGCTGTGGTATAATTTCCTAATACCGCAGCCTGGAGTGGGTTTTTGCTTTTATTAAAGAGTTACTATATTTACTCACATATTTCAGGGCTTATTACTGGGTTATACTATGGTAACAGAGAATACTGGTCTCTGATTGGCTTGAGGGTGTGTGTTAAAAACATCTACGCAACACATGCGTAGTTCGACTCAAGTTATTAAACTTGAGTCAAACTACGCATTCTAAATCCATACGTTGTAGCCATAGCAACACCCTGAACCACTTGCAAGACCAGTAAACATTAAAAGGTAGCTTAGCAGCTAACTTTTAAGTCCATCCATCCATCCATTATCCAAATCGGGTCGCGGGGGGATGCTGGAGCCTATCCCAGCAGTCATTGGGTGGCAGGCGGGGAGACACCTTGGACAGGCCGCCAAGTCATCATAACCTTTTAATTCTGAGTCCAAATCATTCAATAAGAAATAAGTGAATTTTTTTATTTCACTTCTTTGGTAAGTGTCCATGGTATAAGCGGGAAAATCCACTCCAAGCAGTGTTTTAAAGGATTATGACGCAATCCACTTCACAGACCTTGTCATGGATTATCCCTTGCTTATTTGGATTAATCTTTAATTTTTTTTTCTGCTGCAACGAAGTACCCCTAAACCTTGTGAGTTCTGACCCCAAATGACGAAATAAGAGAGCAAATATATCTTATAATATATCTTATAATATATATATATATATATATATATATATATATATATATATATATATATATATATATATATATATATATATACACTACTGTTCAAAAGTTTGGGATCACCCAAACAATTTTGTGTTTTCCATGAAAAGTCACACTTATTCACCACCATATGTTGTGAAATGAATAGAAAATAGAGTCAAGACATTGACAAGGTTAGAAATAATGATTTGTATTTGAAATAAGATTTTTTTTACATCAAACTTTGCTTTCGTCAAAGAATCCTCCATTTGCAGCAATTACAGCATTGCAGACCTTTGGCATTCTAACTGTTAATTTGTTGATGTAATCTGGAGAAATTGCACCCCACGCTTCCAGAAGCAGCTCCCACAAGTTGGATTGGTTGGATGGGCACTTCTTGCATACCATACGGTCAAGCTGCTCCCACAACAGCTCAATGGGGTTCAGATCTGGTGACTGCGCTGGCCACTCCATTACCGATAGAATACCAGCTGCCTGCTTCTGCTCTAAATAGTTCTTGCACAATTTGGAGGTGTGTTTAGGGTCATTGTCCTGTTGTAGGATGAAATTGGCTCCAATCAAGCGCTGTCCACTGGGTATGGCATGGCGTTGCAAAATGGAGTGATAGCCTTCCTTATTCAGAATCCCTTTTACCCTGTACAAATCTCCCACCTTACCAGCACCAAAGCAACCCCAGACCATCACATTACCTCCACCATGCTTAACAGATGGCGTCAGGCATTCTTCCAGCATCTTTTCATTTGTTCTGCGTCTCACAAACGTTCTTCTTTGTGATCCAAACACCTCAAACTTGGATTCATCCGTCCACAACACTTTTTTCCAGTCTTCCTCTGTCCAATGTCTGTGTTCTTTTGCCCATCTTAATCTTTTTCTTTTATTGGTCAGTCTCAGATATGGCTTTTTCTTTGCCACTCTGCCCTGAAGCCCAGAATCCCGCAGCCGCCTCTTCACTGTAGATGTTGACACTGGTGTTTTGCGGGTACTATTTAATGAAGATGCCAGTTGGGGACCTGTGAGGCGTCTGTTTCTCAAACTAGAGACTCTAATGTACTTATCTTCTTGCTCAGTTGTGCAACGCGGCCTCCCACTTCTTTTTCTACTCTGGTTAGAGCCTGTTTGTGCTGTCCTCTGAAGGGAGTAGTACACACCGGTGTAGGAAATCTTCAATTTCTTAGCAATTTCTCGCATGGAATAGCCTTCATTTCTAAGAACAAGAATAGACTGTCGAGTTTCAGATGAAAGTTCTCTTTTTCTGGCCATTTTGAGCGTTTAATTGACCCCACAAATGTGATGCTCCAGAAACTCAATCTGCTCAAAGGAAGGTCAGTTTTGTAGCTTCTGTAACGAGCTAAACTGTTTTCAGATGTGTGAACATGATTGCACAAGGGTTTTCTAATCATCAATTAGCCTTCTGAGCCAATGAGCAAACACATTGTACCATTAGAACACTGGAGTGATAGTTGCTTGAAATGGGCCTCTATACACCTATGTAGATATTGCACCAAAAACCAGACATTTGCAGCTAGAATAGTCATTTACCACATTAGCAATGTATAGAGTGTATTTCTTTAAAGTTAAGACTAGTTTAAAGTTATCTTCATTGAACAGTACAGTGCTTTTCCTTCAAAAATATGGACATTTCAATGTGATCCCAAACTTTTGAACGGTAGTGTATATATATTTAAAATGCTACAAATGTGGTTAAAAATCTATATTATTACTTAATTACTTTAATTATTCTCACAGATAAAGTGAGAATAAATAAGGCAGGAGTATTAACCCTAACATGCATGTCTTTATGATGGTGGGAGGAAACCGGAGCACCCAGAGGAAATCCACGCAGACAGCATGCAAACACCACACAGAAAGGACCTGGGACGGCCTGGGGTTCAAACCCAGGACCTTCTTGCTGTGAGGCAACAGCGCTAACCACTGGGCCACTGTGTCAGACTTAGATTTGTCTTTGGTTAACCCAATTCATCTTTAGACAAGTCGGCATTTTTTTTTTCTTCCGAGTGTAACTTACTAAGCTAGCATGCCTAGCAAGAAAGCCTCTTGTACAGGATTTATATCACATCTGTCAACCAGTCACATAGCTACACTAAAAACACTTGTCTCATATGCTATGTAAAGGGTATGTAGAGTCAGCAAATTATTCATCGCACCACAGTTAGTAGGGATGCAAATTTCACACATTGTCAGGGTTTTATTGTGCAACTTCTAACAAACTACTGTAGCTAAATATTTAATTATTGTAAAAGTTTTAAATTGAATATTCCTTTATGAAACCTTTATGACTGTGTGGATGCTGCACCCTAATATTATACAACTTTATGTAATGCTTGTTGTTGTTTGTAGCTGTTGTCACTGTTACTACTGTTGTTATTAACTGGCGGTATGGTAGTTGTCTCTGATTTATCTGACAATTGCTGTATGGCACACAATGAATTCTAAAAGGACATTAAAGTACTCATCAATTGTAGCAGTTGTAGTAGTAGTAAGAGTGTAGGAGTGATCATTCTGATCCAAGTACACCAGTAACGCCCGCCACCCACCTTCAATCCTTTCTCTGTTGGCCTCACTGTCGTTGTTGTACAAATGCTCAACCTCTGTCTGTACCATGAAAATCTGAAGCACTGCAGAGAGAGATGACATTTCAGGGCCATTGGAGATGACTTTTTTTTTCTCTCTCAGTGGGTCAACTTTCAACCTTTACTGAAAAGAATGCAGCATTGGTTTAAAATGACTATAATCTCGCTGATGTTGATTATTCCCTTACGTAATGGAGATTTTAGCAAAGTTATGCAAAAGTAAAATGGAGAGATGTGAAAATCTGCGCAGAGGTGTTGTTTGACTCACGTCTATGCCCCTGAGAACTCTTGTCATTCAGTTGTGCTGTTTTGCTGGCGAGCTCAATATTCTTTTCATTTATTATTTCCTGAAGCTCTGAGGGACAAAGACATAAAAAAACAACAACAACAAAAAAACAATTTTTCTAAAAGCAGTCTCTACGGCTTTCTTGCTTCAACCAGACTTCCTTCTTTGTGTTTCTGTTACAGGCTAATGATGATTATTATTATAATCATCAGCATTTGGTTTGTTTGACAGGGACGACAAAAAGTTAAAACAATCTCATCAGAAATTTGATTTATTAAATAACAGGCTGCATTAAAACAATGTCAAGTCAGCGTGTGCTGTTTTGATTGGTTAACTGGTTGATTGAGTTACCAAGGGGGCAGTTAGTTTTTCACATAGGGTCAATTGGTGTTGGATAGCCTTTTTCCTTAAATAAATAAAATTATATATATATATATATATATATATTTATATACACACACATCCATCCGTCCATCCATCCATCCATTACCTGAACTGCTTATCCTGCTCTCATGGTCACACGCTGGAGCCTATTCCAGCAATCATTGGGCAGCAGGCGGGGAGATACCCTGGACAGGCCGCCAGGCCATCACAGGGGGATATATATATATATATATATATATCCCCCACTTTTTCACCCCAATTGTACCTGCCCAATTACCCCACTCTTCTGAGCCATCCTGGTTGCTGCTCACCCCGCCGATCTGTGGGGGGAAGCGCCAGCCGCTTCTTTACACCTGACAGTGAGGCGTTTCGCCAGGGGGACATAGCGTATGGGAGCATCACGTTATTCACCCCAGTTCCCCCTCCCCCCCGAACAGGTGCCCTGACTGACCAGAGGAAGCGCTAGTGCAGCAACCAGGACAAATACCCACATCCGGCTTCCCACCCGCAGACACAGCCAATTGTGTCTGTAGGGACACCCAACCAAGCCAGAGGTAACACAGGGATTTGAACCGGCAATCCTCATGTTGGTAGGCAACAGAATAGACTGCTACACTTCCCAGACGCCCATAAAATTATATTTTTAAAAACTGTATTTTGTGTTTACTTGGGTTCTCCTTGTCTTATTACATTTTGTATGAAGATCTGAAACCATTCAGTGAGACAAATATGTAGAAAATAGAGGAAATCAGGGAGGGGGCACATACTTTTTCATGGCACTATATGTAGTAGCCATTTTGTTTTGGTTTATTAGACCAAAACAATAAGTGTAATTACCACATCTAATTAAAAGAAATAACCTTTATATTTGGAAATTACCTAGTAAATTCTGTTTTGCACAAGATGTATACAACACATCTCCACATTGGCGTAGTCACTCCAGTGATCATATATGTAGTGATAAATGGGGCATTACTTGACCGTATACACTGACAAATGGTAAATACTTACCCTTCACCTTGTCTTCGTCTTCAGTTGACTGTTTCGTTGTGTTCAGTGCCTGAAGCTGTGACATTAATATGGACACCTGAAGAGCTAAAACAACAAGGTTAGAGTCGACATCAGCTGGACGTCAGAATATGAATAAGAAAGCTCCACGTCCGTATGGTCAAGAACTGATTTAGCAATTTCCCTTGTACCAAAGCATCTTGATACTTTTTTCAGAAAATCGCAAAAACAAAGCAAATCAGGTTTTGTCATTGACTTTAATGTGTGACCGAGACATTTCATCAGGCTTGAACGATATGGACCGTGGTTACAAGTAGGTATGGGTGATTGTGACAAAATTAAACATCATAATATTTTTGACTGGATATCTTCATATCAATAATGGGACAATATTTTGTGGATGACTATTCTTGCTTTCATAAGATATTTACACACCAGAAAATTATGATAAATGATCATTATTAATGTGGATATGATGACCAAACTGGTAGAGACATTCAGTATTCATTTCCCCTCACTTAAAACTGTTATGGTCTGAGTGTTCCCCCCTCCTCTCTGAGTACCTGCAGGATGGGCTGCGACATGGAGGCGTGGCTGACCTACTTCTGGGCTGAGTGCAGCAAGGCACAACTGATCCCCATGTGCAATTACCCACCCCTCCTCCATAAAAGCCTGGTTCAGTCTTCACCACTTTGCCAGATAATTCCATCTCATTGGTAGTGCCTGCGTACCCTATCCAGAAGAAGTTCCTCGAGAAAGCGTTCTCGCCGTTTGTTTGTTTGTCTCTTGACCAAACTCTCCCCCTTGCCATTTCCAGATCCAGGACCTCGTTGCTTCCGCCCAGATCCCGGGAAGGCGCCAGCCTGCCTTCAGTCACCGGCTCCTGCCTTTTTCTGTTGCCGACCTTTTGGCTAAGACGAATGAACCCGTTTTAGCACCACTGCACTGTCTCCTGCCTCCTTGGGTCCGCGCGTTCGCCTAAGCCCTAACAGAATTATCTGGCCAAGATGGACCCAGCAGAGACAGAACATCTGAGAAGAGCCCTGAAGACCCAAGGCGCAGTGGTGGATCAGCACGATTCCACCCTTCGACGAATCATGGACAATCTGCAGCGATTAACCAACTCACCAGCAGACTGGATACCATCGCCAGCCAAGTCCCCACCGTCTCCGCAGCCACCAATTCCCCACCCACACCTGGACCGGCACCTACCCCGGGAGCCCTACATTCCCATTCCTGCGAGGTATTCAGGTAACCTAGGGACATGTGCCCAGTTTCTCCACGCTAGTTTTTAGTCAGCAACCAGCCACCTATTCAACCGATCAGTCAAGAACTGCATTTATTATGAGCCTCCTGGCTGACCAAGCTGCAGCTTGGTCTCTAGCCGTAGCCGTAGAAACGAACCCACTAGCCTAGAGGACTTGATAAGATTAGCCATCCGACTAGATAACAGGATGAGGGAAAGGCATAGGGACAGAGATCACCTACACGCTACCCAACCTGTTTGAATTCCCCTCATCTGCCCACACCCCTTCACCTGGCCCTCTAGACTCATGTGCCAACCCTCCAAGTCCTCTGGCAGCAGAGGAACCCATGCAGCTGGGACGGGCCAAGCTGACACCGGAGGAAAGACAGCGACGACTCATGAGCCACCTCTGCATCTACTGTGGTGGAAAGGGACACTTCCTTGCCCGGTGTCCGGAACGAGCCAAAAGGTCAGGCTCATCAGCAGGAGGGAGGACGCTGGTGAGCTAAACCTCCTCCCATAACCGAGTCCAAGTGAAGGGTATGATACACTGCCCTACTCAGACACTCCCAGTCCAGGTGTTACTTGACTCTGGAGCTGATGACAACTTCATAGACGTTGACTTTAAGTACCACGAGCTCCCAGTTTACGATCTGGACACCCCCAAGAAGGAATTGGCCATTGACGGAAAAATTATAGAGAACGTCACCCAGAAAACTCAGCCCATCAAACTAGCATTGTCTGGCAACCATCACAAATACATTGAACTCTTTGTCATATCGTCACCTCTCACTCAAGTGGTTCTCGGCCTGCCCTGGCTAAAGATGCACAACCCACACATAGACTGGCCCACCACGTCCATTCGCAGTTGGAGTAACTACTGCCACCAACACTGCCTGCTGTCAGCCACTCCTGAACAGCCTCCTCACACCGCAGAACCCACCGAGGACATAGACTTATCCAATGTCCCCCATGAATACCTTGACCTAAAAGAGGCTTTTAGTAAGGACCGTGCTCTCGCTCTCCCCCCCACACCGACCATATGACTGTGCTATTGACCTGCTCACCGTTACCCACCAAAAGACTATACAACCTCTCCAAACCAGAGAGAGAGGCTATGGAGAAATACATAAATGACTCCCTCGCTGCAGGCCTCATCCGTCCCTCCTCTTCCCCAGTAGGAGCCGGTTTTTTCTTTGTGGAGAAAAAAGACAAATCTTTGCGACCCTGCATCGATTACACAGGTCTAAACAGCATCACAGTCAAAAATAAGTATCCTCTCCCACTTCTAGATTCAGCATTCACACCACTTCACGAAGCAGTCATTTTTTTCCAAACTGGATGTAAGAAATGCATACCACCTGGTCAGAATCCGAGAAGGAGATGAATGGAAAACTGCATTCAACACACGTCTGGGACATTTTGAATATCGAGTAATGCCTTTTGGCTTGACCAATGCCCCTGCTATTTTTCAGGCCCTAGTCAACGATGTACTCAGACATGTTGAACAGGTTTGTTTTCGTGTATCTTGATGATATCCTGATTTTCTCCCGCAGCCATGAAGAACACCTTAACCACGTGAGACAGGTGTTGAGCAGGCTACTCGAAAACAAACTTTGTCAAAGCTGAAACATGCGACTTCCACAGTAAGCTTTTTGGGGTATCTGGTTGAGATGGGGCAACTCTGCCCTGATCTTTTCTGGGTCTGGTCTGTTGTAGAATGGCCAGTTCCAGCCACTTGCAAGCACCTCCAGAGATTCCTGGGCTTTGCAAACTTTTATAGGAGATTTATCCGTAACTATAGCAGCATCGCTGCCCCCCTTACCCAGCTAACCTCTGTCAAAAAGCCCTTTGTTTGGTCGCCTGCTGCCCAGTCTGCTTTTGAAAAACTGAGAAGTAGGTTCACAAGTGCTCCAGTATTAACTCACCCAGACCTCCAATTTATCATTGAAGTTGATGCTTCTGATTCAGGAGTCGGTGCCGTCCTCTCCCAGCGCTCCCCTGCAGACCACAAACTTCACCCATGCGCGTTCTTCTCCCGCCGCCTAACCCCATCAGAAGGAAACTACGATGTGGGTAACCGAGAGTTGCTAGCGGTGGTTCTGGCCCTCCAGGAATGGTGGCACTGGCTAGAAGGAGCGGCTCACCCATTCATCGTCTGGACGGACCATAAGAACCTATCTTACCTCCGAACTGCTCGCCGACTCAACTCACGCCAGGCCAGGTGGGCCCTCGTCCGCGGCAGGTTCAATTTCACCCTCACATACCGGCCTGGTTCACGAAATGTCAAACCAGATGCCCTCTCCAGGTAGTTCACCCCAGAGGGAGAGGGAACCCCTAATGAGACAATCCTTCCGTCAGCCTGCGTGGTCGGAGCAGCCAGGTGGGAAGTGGAGGACCGTGTCCAGGAGGCCCAGCTAGGACAAGCCGTGCAGGGAGAGTGTCCGCCTGGACGACTATGTTCCATCGTCTGTGGAATCCCCTGTGCTCCAATGGGCCCACGCATCCAAGGTGGCGTGTCATCCCGGGGTTCGTCGGACCATCTTCCTGCTTCAACAGTGCTTCTGGTGGCCGACCATGGCAGCTGACACCCGGGAGTTCATTGCCGCCTGCTCAGTGTGTGCTCGCAACAAGCCTTCTCACCAGGCACCAGCTGGACTCCTTCAACCCTTACCCATTCCCCATCGCCCCTGGTCACACATAGCGGTGGACTTTGTCACTGGCCTGCCCCCGTCAGAAGGGAATACCACTATCCTAACAATAGTTGACCATTTTTCTAAGTCTGTACACTTTGTCCCCTTGCCCAAACTCCCATCAGCCTTAGAAACTGCTGACCTCCTCATACAGCATGTTTTCCGCTTGCATGGCATTCCCCAAGACATCGTCTCAGACAGGGGGCCTCAGTTCACCTCCCAGGTATGGAAATCCTTTTGCCTAACCTTAGGTATCACTGCCAGCCTGATGTCGGGGTACCATCCACAATCTAACGGCCAGACAGAGTGAGCCAATCAGAGCCTGGAGTCCTCCCTGCGGTGCGTGGCATCATGTCTTCCAGCCTCCTGGTCCATGCACCTGCCATGGGTGGAGTATTCCCACAACTCCCTGATCAGCTCCGCAACCGGTATTTCTCCGTTCATGGTCACTAATGGCTTCCAACCTCCACTATTCCCCAGCCAGGAAACAGAGGTGGCGGTCCCATCAGTCCAGGCCCACTTCCGCCGAGCTCATCGAGTGTGGCGTGAAGCCCGGTCCGCTCTACTCAGAACCGCTGCCCGGAACCAACGGATCGCTGACCGACACCGAACCCCTGCCCCGGAGTACAAGGTGGGCCAACAGGTCTGGCTTGCCTCTCGGGACCTCCCCCTCCAGACGGAGTCTCGAAAGATGGATCCTAGGTACATTGGCCCTTACACCATGGAGCGCATCATGAACCCCAGTGCCATCAAACTGAGGCTCCCCGCAGCACTCAAGGTACACCCCGTCTTCCATGTTTCCCTCTTGAAACCGGTTACCGACAGTCCGCTGACCCCCCCCCCCCTCCTCTCCCCCGTCTCATCGATGGCCACCCGGCCTTCACTGTCAACTGCATCCTGGATGTCCGCAGGCGGGGCCGTGGCTACCAATATCTGGTAGACTGGGAGGGGTACGGCCCAGAGGAGCGCTCTTGGATCTCACGCTCCCTGATTCTGGATCCTGACCTTTTGACTGATTTTTATAGCAGATTCCCGCACAAGCCTGGTAGGACGCCAGGAGGCGTCCATTAGGGGGGGGTACTGTTATGGTCTGAGTGTTCCCCCTCCTCTCTGAGTACCTGCAGGATGGGCTGCGACATGGAGGCGTGGCTGACCTACTTCTGGGCTGAGTGCAGCAAGGCACACCTGATCCCCATGTGCAATTACCCACCTCTTCTCCATAAAAGCCTGGTTCAGTCTTCACCACTTTGCCAGATAATTCCGTCTCATTGGTAGTGCCTGCGTACCCTATCCAGAAGAAGTTCCCCGAGAAAGCGTTCTCGCCGTTTGTTTGTTTGTCTCTTGACCAAACTCTTCCCCCTTGCCATTTCCAGATCCAGGACCTCGTTGCTTCCGCCCAGATCCCGGGAAGGCGCCAGCCTGCCTTCAGTCACCGGCTCCTGCCTTTTTCTGTTGCCGACCTTTTGGCTAAGACGAATAAACCCGTTTTAGCACCACTGCACTGTCTCCTGCATCCTTAGGTCCGCGCGTTCGCCTAAGCCCTAACAAAAACAGTCGAATTAGTTCAGGAATTTGTCTCAATTTACTGCAATGCAGGCTTGAAGACCTGTGAATGACATTTAAATATATTACCAGAATCAACATCCCTCATCTAGTCTCATATCACGTTATTAATATTACATCAATATATTGCCCAGCTCAGGCAACATGTGCTCAGATGCCTTCAGAGAAAATACTCTCATTACCCATGCAAAATATAAATTATATATATATTATATACAGGGCAGCCAGTGGGTGTGGGGCAACACATTTTTTTTTCCTCCCCAATTGTATCCGGCCAATTACCCCATTCTTTCGAGCCGTCCTGATTGTTGCTCCACCCCCTCTGCCAATCCAGGCAGGGCTGCAGACTACCACATGCCTCCTCCGACACATGTGGAGTTGCCAGCCGCTTCTTTTCATCTGACAGTGAGGAGTTTCGCCAGAGGGATGTAGCACGTGGGGGGATCATGCTATTCCCCCCCCAGTTCCCCCTCCCCCCGACCAGGCGCCCCAACCGACCAGAGGAGGCACTAGTGCAGCGATCAGGACACACACCCACATCCGGCTTCCCACACGCAGACACAGCCAATTGTGTCTGTAGGGACATACGACCAAGCCGGAGGTAACATGGGGGATTCGAACCAGTGATCCCTGTGTTGGCAGGCAATGGAATAGACTGCTACGCTACCTTTAGATACATCAGATATACTCACCAAGTGAGGTAACAGTGTCTGATTTGGCTTCCAGTTCTTTGAGTTTGTCATCCAGATTCTTCTGCACAACTTTGAGGAAAATATTGATTCCAGGTGTTAAACCCACAGACAGAAAATCATGTCCCTGATAATTGACTTGATAATTGAACTGCTAAAATCGTCAATATGAGTTGGACTCACCATCAAGTCTCTGTTGGGTACCGGAACATTCTGCCTCTTTCTTTTGCAGTTTGTGTTGCAGGTCTAGTGAAACAACAAACAGTGATCACGTGTCATAAATGCATTGCAGCAATGTGAAAAGTGCTCCAACGATCTGAGGTGCACCTTAAAACCTACGTTTGATTTGAGCCTGACTGCGGGTGTTCTCTTCTGTTTTTGCCTCCATCTCCTCTCTCAGTTCTAAGAAGAGTCAGTTTTGCGTTTGTGTTAGGAAAGGTGTTGTTAGGACGACTTGAATTTCTTGAAATTGAGAGACACTCACGAGTAAGCATAACAGTCCACGTCTTGGCTTTCCCAAGGTGTTGTGCTGCTATCTCTCTGAGTTGGTTTTGAAGCTCAAGGATTTTCAAAGCTGAGGAATATAGAAACGGCAGACCACATGTAATATTAATCTGTGTACTGATATTCAAGTAGATGGTTGTAGATAGGCTCCATGTTTCGTTGATACTTACTCAGTCTGGAGTTTGCTTGGCTCTTGTCATTCAGTTCATCAATGAGATTCTGGAGTTTCCCCTTGCTGACCTCAAGCTGGTTTGTCAGTCCTGAGATAAATGACATCAATGCAAATTTTATAACAGTCATGCACACTCTTTTAATCAAATGTAGAAAAACAATAAGACAAGATAAGGCAATAGCAATATTCTCATAATCCATGGTCAAATTGTAAAAACATTTTTAAGGGTGATGGTGGGGTCTCTTGGTGGGTGGGGAGGCTTCAAAAAACCATATACACCATTTTTGTTGGTTTGTTTGATTCCCCCCCCCCTTTTCCCCCCCAACTGTATCCGGCCAATTACCCCACTCTTCCGAGCCTTCGCTGCCCCACCCCCTCTGCCGATCCGGGGAGGGCTGCAAATTACCACATGCCTCCTCCGATATACAGTGGTGCTTGAAAGTTTGTGAACCCTTTAGAATTTTCTATATTTCTGCATCAATATGACCCAAAACATCGTCAGATTTTCACACAAGTCCTGGTAGGAAATGGAATAGACCACTGTGCTCCCCAGACGCACCCACATTCCAACTTTCTAAGATGGAGCTTTGCAGCATAGCTCAAAAGAATCTCCAAAAACAAAATCTGGAAAAAACAGTTTCATGATAACTATCGCTTTTGAGATGGGAAAAAACTCTGTTATTATAAAGGCATAAAAAGCCAAGTCAAGATGGCCGTGCTACTGTTAGACAGGTAAAAAGCATTGTCATTCAATTTACAGCCATGTGTGATAAGTTGTAAGTATTGTGTTTTATAATATGATTATGTCTTCACTTGACATTTCTGCAGAATATCTGCGTTAGCTTGCAAAACTGTGAGATGTCATTAGCATGACTTGTGTCACTTGCAGGCCACCGTTGCTCACAAGGACAGTTTTTCTCTAATGGTGGTCATTAGCGAATTTTTTTTTACTGATGGTCCCTTTAAATTTACTGCACTATTACATTGTGAAAACTGTACCTGTGCCTTGGAGAATGTGTGTTTGGTGAAGGAATGTGCTGTAGGAGGAACTTACTGGTGACCTCCGAGCTTTGGGAGAACTGAGGGTTTGACAGCTGTTTCTGCAGCCACTCCACCTGGTTCTGCAGTGTCATGATTTTCAGCACTAAAGCATAATGCAACAGAAAGCTCCCATCAGGAATGGATGTAGGTTACTTGAACTCAAAGTGTGACATGTTGAGTCGAATTTTATTTGTAACGCCCCCAATCACAGTTCGGTTCCAGAGGGCTTTGCAATCACATTACACTCTCCATCCATCCGTCCATTATCCAAACTGCTTATCCTCCTCTCAGGGTGGCGGGGATGCTGCAGCTTATCCTAGCAGTCATTGGGCGGCAGGCGGGGAGACACCCTGTACGGGCCGCCAGACCATCACAGGGCCCACACACACACACACACATTCACACCTAGGGACAATTTAGTATGGCCAATTCACCTGACCTACATGTCTTTGGACTGTGGGAGGAAACTGGAGCACCCAGAGGAAACCCACGCAGACACGGGGAGAACATGCAAACTCCACACAGAGGACGACCCGGGACGACCCCCACGGTTGGACTACCCCGGGGCTCGAACCCAGGACTTTCTCGCTGTGAGGCCACTGTGCTAACCACCGTGCCGCCCATTACACTCTCCAACAGATAAAAATTGAATAAGTGCCAATGTAGGACAGTGTCTCTAAACATATTATTTTGTTTCTAAACAAATTATTTTTGCATAAATAATAGGAAACTGAAAGTAGAGTTATGAACTACCAGCTCATCAGTTCATTGTGGACGTGAATGGAAGAAAACTGAGATTGTCTCTCCTGCTTTCTCATTCTATCGTTTCTTACTCACCCAGGTTAATATTCTCATTGCCGTCGGCTTCATTTGCAGTGATATTTCTCTCCAGCTCATTTTGCAACGCTGAAAAAAAAACCAAGCAAATAATCACTATACGTTACCTCTCTCTCAAGTATATTCATGTTTATTTGTTTTCAACTACTGTCCTAAATGGGTACACTGGTGAAATACTTTGAAATTGTTGCATTGTGTTCCTGTTGACAGGCCTTCCCAGCAGGTCCCGTACAGAACTCTGCAGCAAAAGGATTTCTGAAACTGAAACACACATTTTGAGCAGGTAAGCATTCAGTCTGGAGAAATGAGCATGTCGATAGCTGCTTCAGATCAACTGGGATCATCGGTAAGCAAGCTCACCTAAATTGCTGGTGGGGATCAGCTTCTCCAGCTCTGCATACTTGGCCTTTAGTTCTTCCCTCTTCCTCGCTATCTCCTCCATGTCTAGGGGAAATACGGATAAACAGTGAATGTGAATGGGAGCATGATATATTGTAATTACATTTGAGAGTATCTGATCCTATCCTCACAACTTTAAAACGTAAAGCACGTGACTCGGAGCAAGTCACCCTCCTCCCTTGCTGGTCATAGATGCTACAAGACATTGATTTGCAGAAAGACCTGCTTTGCTAAAAGTTTTGTCAGTAACCCTTGAAACTTAGGCCATTCATTTCACAGAAACTGAGTAACTTACGTGTAAAATAAATGTAACTGAACTATGATGAATGATCGAGTAAAAATTGGGTCTTTTTGGGGCATCTGGGTAGCATAGTGGTCTATTCTGTTGCCTTCCAACACGGGGACACCGGTTTGAATCCCCGTGTTACCTCCGGCTTGGTTGGGCATCTCTGCAGACATAATTGGCCGTGTGTGCAGGTGGGAAGCCAGATTGTAGGTATATGTCCTGGTCTCTGCACTAGCGCCTCCTCTGGTCGGTCAGGGCACCTGTTCGGGGGAAGGCGGAACTGGGGGGGAATAGCATGATCCTCCCACGCTCTACGTCCCCCTGGCGAAAGTCCTCACTGTCAGGTGAACAGAAGCGGCTGGTGACTCCACATGTATCGGAGGAGGCATGTGGTAGTCTGCAGCCCTCCCCGGATCAGTAGAGGGGGTGGAGCAGCAACCGGGACAGCTCAGAGAGTGGGGTGATTGGCAAGGTACAATTGGGGAGAAAAAGGTGGGGGGAAAAATTGGGTCTTTTCTATATCTCTAGTTTGCTGTCCTGTCATTATTATGTGAGGTTGAGTATAACCTACATAAAACCCTATTTTATAAATTCCTAAATAAAACCTCTATTTTACTCATATATTACTCCGTAATTACCACTCATCATAGTTCAAGCACATCTATTTCATGTGTATGGTATTTGGTTATTTCTGCATAATGAATGGCCTGTTTTATCGCCTCTGCTATTCATGTACTCACCAAGGACCCCCTCAGTCAATATGTCAGACATGCTGACATTACAAACACAGCCGAGTGTGTTTGCAATGTCAATATGTTTGTCGTATGTCTGAGTTGCTGTGTTATGTCCCTGAGTTCATACTATGTATTACTATAGTAGAGTACAATTTCTGATTTACTGTACTTTGTTTTATTTATCTATTTATTTACCCCCCCCCCTTTTTTTTCTCCCCAATTGTACTTGGTCAATTACTCTACTCTTCTGAGCTGTCCTAGTCGCTGCTCGACCCCCTCTGCTGATCCGGGGAGGGCTACAGACTACCACATGCCTCCTTTGATACATGTGGAGTCACCAGCTGCTTCTTTTCACCTGAAAGTGAGGAGTTTCACCAGGGGGACATAGCGTGTGGGAGGATCATGCTATTCCCCCCAGTTAGACTTACACTTAGACTGCTTTTATTGTTATTGCCTTATATGCATGTCTCATACATACAAGGGAACGAAATTACGCTTCACTCGGACCTCAGTGCCACATAAAAACAAATAACACGCAATAAATATTAAAAACAAGAAGTGCATTAAAAACAAAAAAATTACTTCACAGACCTAAACATCCCAAGCACACCTGACACAGAAAGTGAGTAAGAAGGTCAAAAAGTCATTTTATGGAAGGTCTAAGTGTTCAGGGTGTTGAGGAACCTCACAGCCTGAGGAATGACACTGTTGCATAGCCTGGTGGAGGCAGCACAGACACACCAGTACCTCCTGCCAGAAGGTAGGAGGGTGAAGTGGATGTGGGAAGGGTGGGTGGGGTCTTTCAAGATGCTGAGATCCTTCCGGCTGCACCGTGCATCATAGATGGCCTGGATGGGTGGGAGAGCAGTTCCTATGATCGTTCCAGCTGTCTATAGGGACGCCCGACCAAACCGGAGGTAACGAGGGGATTTGAACCGGCGACCCCTGTGATGGTAGGCAACGGAATAGACTGCTATGCTACCCGGACGTCCCGATTTACTGTATTTTGTGTCTGCTGATTTGTATGTAGTATTCTGGTACCAGCACCAACCAGGAAAAACGAATTTCCTCTCTGAGGACAATAATCAATCTATCTATCTATCTATCTATCTATCTATCTATCTATCTATCTATCTATCTATCTATCTATCTATCTATCTATCTATCTATCTATCTATCTATCTATCTATCTATCTATCTATCTATCTATCTATCTATCTATCTATCTATCTATCTATCTGTCTGTCTGTCTGTCTGTCTGTCTGTCTGTCTGTCTGTCTGTCTATCTGTCTGTCTATCTATCTATGTAACATTGCAAAGATGCTACAATGCAAAAAATAATCACATCCATTCACCTCAACAATCATTACTCACCTGAGGTCTTATCTTCGTCTTCTTTAGTCAAGAGTCGAGTCTCCAGGTCTGATAACACATTATTCAGCTCCAATATCCCCAAAACTAAAACAGACAAATGTAGTAAACATCACTTTGGCTACAAAAAACTGACTGGGAAATATCATGGCAATGTTTCAGTTATACTGAGGGCATTACTCTTATCCAAGGACCATTTTACAAAGTTGCACTTTAGTCTCACTCACCAAGAGCCACTTTTCTCTCTCCACCTCTGCTCAGTTCGCTGATTTTATCCTCAATTTCATCCTTCATCGCTGAGAGATATGGACAAATATCACATTTGTAAGATCAGTAGTGAAACAATTGTTTTTTCGGTTGTTTTTTTTTCCCCCCTTTTTCTCCTCAATTGTTGTCACAACAAGAGGGTTGTGAGACCAGCTATGTTATATGGTTTGGAGACAGTGGCATCGATGAAAAGACAGGAGACGGAGCTGGAGGTGGCAAAATTGAAGATGCTAAGATTTTCATTGGGAGTGATGAAGAAGGACAGGATTAGGAACGAGTAGATTAGAGGGACAGCTCAGGTTGGACGGTTTGGAGACAAAGCAAGAGAGGCAAGATTGAGATGGCTTGGACATGTGTGGAGGAGAGATGCTGGGTATATTGGGAGAAGGATGCTGAATATGGAGCTGCCAGGGAAGAGGAAAAGAGGAAGGCCAAGAAAGAGGTTTATGGATGTGGTGAGGGAGGACATGCAGGTGGCTGGTGTGACAGAGGAAGATGCAGAGGACAGGAAGAGATGGAAATGGATGATCCGCTGTGGCGACCCCTAACGGGAGCAGCCGAAAGTAGTAGCAGTAGTAGTAGTTTCTCCTCCTCCCCCACCCCCTCTGCCAGTCCGGGGAGGGCTGCAGACTACCACATGCCTCCTTCGACACATGTGGAGTTGCCAGCCGCTTTTTTTCACCTGACAATGAGGAGTTTCACCAGGGGGACGTAGCGTGTGGGAGGATCATGCTATCCCCCCAGTTCCCCCTTCCCCCCAAACAGGCATCCCCGACCAACCAGAGGAGGCGCTAGTGCAGTGACCAGAACACATACCCACATTCGGCTTCCCACCCGCAGACCGGCCAATTGTGTCTGTAGGGACGCCTGACCAGGCCGGAGGTAACACGGGGATTCGAACTAGCGATCCCTGTGTTGGCAGGCCACGGAATAGACCGCCACGCCACCTCGATGCCCATTGAGACAGTTGTTTTAAGCAAATCCCAAAGGTTGAAGTGCTTACTCTCATACTTGTTCTGTAGTTCTGAGCAGCTATCATCTTTCTGCTGCAGCTTTGCCTGCAGGTCTAAGGCCAAGAGAGAGGAAGAAGTGTTATCAAACACCATACTCAGTCACATTCAACACAGTCTCACTAATGATGACTTTTTCTTTCACAGAAACTTGTCTCACCTTTGATTTGTTTCTGGGTTTCGGATAACTCCCTTTCTTTGTCTTGTAAAGCATTTTGGAGCTCTGATTTATAAAAAAAAAAAGTTGTTGTAAACACTGAAAAATGTAGCAAAATGTTGTATATACTGGGAGTGTCATTTTTTTTTATTCCCCCCCACCCCCCCCTTTCCTCCAAATTGTACCTGGCCAATCACCCTGCTCTTCTGAGTTGTCCCGGTCGCTGCTCCACCCCCTCTTCCAATTTGGGGAGGACTGCAGACTACTACATGTCTCCTCCGATACATGTGGAGTCGCCAGCCGCTTCTTTTCACCTGACAGTGAGAAGTTTCACCAGGGGGATGTAGCGTGTGGGAGGATCACGCTATTCCCCCCAGTTCCCCCTGCCCCCTGAACAGGTGCCCCGACCGACCAGAAGAGGCGTTAGTGTAGCGACCAGGACACATACCCACATCCGGCTTCCCACCCGCAGACACGGCCAATTGTGTCTGTAGGGACACCCGACCAAGCCGGAGGTAACGCGGGGATTTGAACAGGCGATCCCCACGCTGGTAGGCAATGGAATAGATCGCTATGCTACCTGGACGCCTGACGGAAGTGTCATCTTTTTAACAAGAAAATGTAAGGAAACAGACTGAAAGACCACAGACTTTAACAGATGTAGCTGTCTGTGTACTGGGAAGACTTTACTGCTTGTTGGTTTATATTTATCCATTACTTTGGGACGAGGAACTCACTGATGATTTCTTCTGTTGTTGTTGTTGGTGTTGTTGGTGTTGTTGTGTATTGATCCTCATACCTCTCCTCTCTTGTCTGTTTCATTAAGCTGATGATCCTCAAGACTGGTCAGAACAAAAGATAAGCCATTAGTTTTACTCTTAAAGTCTACCTGCAAGTCAAGTCAAGTCAATTTTATTTGTATAGCCCAATATCACAAATTACAAATTTGCCTCAAGGGGCTTTACAGCAACACAACATCCTGTCCGTAGACCCTCACATCAGATAAGGAACAACTCCCTAAAAAAAACCTTTAACAGGGAGAAAAAATAATGCAATGAATAAATAAATAAATAAATAAGTATATGCAAGTCTCTACATTCTCAGGTCAGAAAGTGTGTCGTGATGATGGATGCCAGTCTGACATTGACAGCATCACCAGTACATCTTCCAATCACCTTAACAACTTCACTAAAGTTAGGCATTCCTTTTTTTCTCGGTCAGATTCAGGAGCATGTATGCAGTTTTTCATCTCAAGCAGACTGGATTGTTTTAGATATCTCTAGTCTGTCAAAAGACTCCATCAGATGTTTACATCTATTTTTTTTTTTTTTTTAGTGGCCAATTGATCCCTATTTTTTTTAATTCAAACACCCACCCTCGTATTGCATGCGTTCGCCAACTGCATCTCTCCGGCCGGCAGTCTCGAAGGAAAGCGCCTCCCCACTTTCGTGACAAGGCGAATCCAAGCCGAACCACTGTTTTTCCGACACACACAGAGACGCATTCACATGACGAACACAAGCCGACTCCGCCCCCCTCCCGAAGACAGCGTTGCCAATGATTGCTGCTTCATCGAGTCCGGCCGTAGTCGGATCTGACGAGACCGGGGCGCGAACCCCAGTCCCCAGTGGGATGTTTACATCTATAAGATTGGTGTCATCTGTTTGCGTGTGTCAAAATTGCCTTTTGTAGTTTTTGACGGGGAAAACAAAATTACCACCTGCAAAACAAATTTAGCTACAGGAACTAATGAGAAAACGTTGAACCTTGAAACCTTTAATGCAGAATCCAGCAGCTCTCGCTCCAACTCAGAAGAGGAGATTTGACTGCATCACTCTCGTCCGTAAAATTCTCCCCTGGTACACCAGTTGATTTCAGAGTAGAATTCAATGCTTTACTGACGGGCTACAAAGCCATCGATGGCCTGACAAGCAGCACGTCGCTGACATGCATACAACCTACAAGCCTATTAGACTCTTCCTCTATGTCAATGTGTGTGTTATTGGGGTAATATTAGTATCGGAATTATTTTTTATTCATTACATTAAATGAAAGCATATTGTGATGCCTTTTGGCAGGAAATGGGCTTCATAACTAAAACTGAATTGAATTATACTTGACATTATACTAGACATTATATAGAAGAATAAACACACTGTGTAATCTTGTATATAATGTGTGTATTCTACAGCTTTGACAGTGTACAATGCAGTGACATTTGAATTTCTCTCCAGGGATTAAATAAATGTAATCCGGTCCAGTCCTGCACAAATTTTGCTTACAGAGCATTTTTCCATGAAGGTTTCCAACTTTAATCATGGTATTGGTTTTGGCATATAAGCTGAATTTAACTTGACAAAGACGAGCAGGTTAAAAAAAAATACTGTTGGGGCTCATCCAACTCACTCATGTCAGCCTGGATGAAGTCTTCTTTCTCCAATTCTTTCCTTAGTTCCTCTTGCCGTCTCTTCTCAACTTCTATAAAGCCTCTAAACTCTGCAAGAAAAAGATTTTCCCTTTTAGTTTCTTTTGCTCTGAAAAAAGAGGTGTTGACATATTAGTACACTAAGACTTTGTTCATGTTAAATCATAGCAAGTCAGTTTCATCTGCTATGGGATTGCCCAAGTGGGACACAATCTCATATAAAATACATGAAAGGTAAACACAATTGAAATAAAAGAAAAATAGTACAGGAACAGTAATTCACCTTTAATTCTGTCTGTTATTATCTTTGTGTTGCGGGAACTGCGATCATTGAAAACAGCCAACTGGCTTTGCAGGTCCATAATATCCATGGCTGGAGCAGTCAAAAAGAGAACATGAACAATGACAACAATTCAATTCAACAGCGTGACATGATCCCGTGGATTTGGACTCGGACACTTACTCAGTTGTTTGTTGTTCTCATCATTGGTCAGCTGGAGAATCTTGTTTTTGAGGGTCTCAATGAGCTGACGCCATTGCTTCTGGGAATCTTAAAAAGGGAAATGAATCCGTAATGCAGGTCCAGACGTAGATGACAGTACAACCATGGGACATGCTTGGAAATAATCTGAGGAAATTCATTGGCGCTTGACAGGCTGCTTTGACTTGCCATAACATATATTCAGTGGGTTTGTATTTAGGGGGGTAGAACTCGAGAGTGCACTCGGTCTCAAGTCCACAATTTGAAGGTCTTGTCTCCGCCTTCACAGCATAATGACTTGGACTTGACTCAGACAGTGTGGACTCATGATAATTTTTCCAAGACAGTTCAAGTGCAAGACTTTAATTTACTTTTATTTTTCAAACGAATATCAAACCAATGACTGCTGGGATAGACTCCAGCATCACCGCAACCCTGAGAGCAGGATAAGCGTTTTGGATAATGGATGGATGGATATCCAACTTCACCTTAGGAGATCAATAAAGTGCAATATACTCTAATTTGTGTGTCGTTATTATTATTATTATTATTATTATTATTATTATTATTATTATTATTATTCAAGGTACAATCTGTAATGCCATGCGCCACCACTACGTGGAGTACTGCGACAACACGAGCGCTCTGCTGACAAATTTGTTCGAGAAAGAAACTGAGCGCGATGCGCCATCGGCTAGTTTTGTCATGCGCAAGTAATAAAGCAAGCAAGGTTTACTATGTATGACCAAAACGATGGCCGAAATAAGGTGGACAGCACATGTGTGCACCGGTTGTAGATTGTACCTTTAATTTATGTCTCTGATACACTGGGGAATTTGGAATCTGAAACAAAGCCCGAATAAATACGACAGTGTAGTGAAACTGTGACTTGTACTATGATGGTAGACTACCACAGTCACAGCTATGATGTTTGGACTTGCCGCGTCCTGGCGTCAGTCTTTGCACAAGTTTTGGCATCATTGGTCTAGAATCAAATTTGAATCAACTTGAAAGACTTTGTCTGCTTGGTATCATCAGGTGCGTCTTGGATACAGTGACGTGGAAACGGCGAGATTACAAAATGTCGAGGGACTTACCGCTAGACTGCCTTTTGGATTCGTCGATGAGCAAAACGATCAGCTTCCGTTTCTCTGCAATCCTGTTAATCACAGAAATAAGCTCCACCACTAGAGGGCAGACACGGATCGCGTGTGAGAAAGTGAAGCACGCTGTACCTCAATTATTCTATCTTGAGGGTAAAAAAAACCCCAACCAAAAACAAGCAAGCAAGTTTATTTAATTCTGAGCAAATATACCAACCAAATGAATCAAATCGGCTCTCTCCCCGCAGTTCAATGATCTGTCTGTCGAGTTGTTCTTGTAACACTAACGGGAGATAGCACAGTTAAATGTGATTTTAAAGGGAAACGACTGATTCTTGCTGAATACTGTCAGCTAGTAAAGGGGAGTAGTTCAGTGAAATGCTAAATGTATTTGCGATTAAATTTTCCCATTTGAAGCAAGGCTTTTGTTAACTAGACACAGCCTTACCCTGGATTTGCGTGGCGGTTGTTGAACTGTAATTGTAATGCTGTGACTCTTTGCGTTCCAAATCCCAGATCTCATTTTGCAGTGTGATGATCTGAAAAACTGAACACACATCAACACTTTTTTTTTTTACTATATGCATTTAGCTATGTATTTTTTCACACACTACAGCAAAATTAGCTTTTTCGGATACCGATGCCAAGTCTTTTCTGTCACCCACCACCAACAGCTGGTTTACTGATTCTTATGTAAACTGAGAATATGCTTTTACCAAGCTGGGACATGGGGTGGTTTGTTTCTAAACGCTGTTTCTCAGTCTTCAACTCCAGGGTGGCTTCCCCCAGCTTTTTCTGCAGCTCTGTGAAATTCAAACAGTTTGTGTTGAAATGCATCAAATGGACGGTTGGATTTTCAAAGGGTCACACAAGAGGTCAGGCATCGTTGCTGAAATCAAACACCTAAGAAGCTAAGTTCAAATGTTTATGGGGGAAATTAAATGCATTAATACAAAATCTCAGTATGATGTATTAATAGCAAACGAGGAGTATACAGAGGAAATCTTGGTGATTTTGCAGATCGTTTATAATAACAAGAATAAAAAGAATAATAAACGATAAAAGAATAAAAGAATAAATCAAATAAATAATAATAATGGATAATTAAATCAATAAACAAGATCCTTCTTTCAGCTTTTTTCCTGTTTTTCAGGGGTCGCCACAGCAGATTTTACAGTTTCCATCAGGACCCTGTGAGGTCACAGTACCAATGACCGTTGTTCGATCCGGTATGGTCTTGTCAATCTGCATATTGATTTGGCAAAATTTTACGTCGGATGCCCTTCCTGACACAACCACTAACCCTATGGACGGGGGCACAGGTAAAGCGCTGGATGCCACCCCAGTATTCATGGACTTGCGCCCATGCCTGTCGCTATAAATCAATAAACAAGATAATAAACAATAAAATATTATAGAAATAAATAAAAAATATTGAATAATAAATAATACAATAATTATGAATAATAATACAAATAATAGATAATAATAAATAACAAATAATATAAAAGAGTGGCGGTGCTCACCAGTGATGACAGCAGTATTGGTTGCAGATAGGATCTTCTCCTTTAATGTGTTCACTTTACTGACAAGGTCAGTGATCTTCAGAACTAGAAATATTCAAATATACATTGAGGGCACTCACAATAAATGAAGCATCACAGAAACAAAGGCAAACTTGAAGTGTTCTGGAAAGGAAAAATGACATGTTTGGTCAGGCTGCTTCTTCTAAATTAGTTGAACTTACTCAAGGTTCTGTCGTCTTCAGATATTCTCTGCAGTTCGGATAACCTCCTATCCAGCTGGACTTGGAAAGCTGGCGATTAAATAGAAAATGTAGGGTTTTGTTTTGTTTCGTTTTTGTTCTGTTAAAAGTGTATGGTTACCACTTGTGTGACACAATAAGTTTTCTTACAGGTGTTTGTGGTCGAGACAGTTGCACGGCATCTTACAAGGTCCACTCGCAGCAGCTGGGCTTCATTTCTCAGCCCAGATACCTTCTGATCTGAAAGATGCAGCAAAATTTGTTCAGTTCAGGCCAGACCACAATAGACTTTTCCCCAAAATAATTCTCACTGAATCGTTTCTCCAAAAGGTATGCTCGTATAAACATTTCTTTGGGGATTATGATGTTCAGTGTTGAAAATGACCCCGAAACCTCCTCACCCAGTTGGTTGATGAGAGCTGTTGAGTCCCGAAGCTGTATGTTCAGTTTTGATACCTCTTCTCTCGCACCTGAGAAAAGTCAGTTCATGTTAACCGAGCATCATCAGGTCACCCGGACACAGCGATCTCACAAAATGTCCCCATCAAACAACTTTTCAAACGCCAACCCTGTCGTGTACACAGTGGTGGAAGAAGTATTCAGAACATTTACTCAAGTAAAAGTAACAATACTATAGTGTAAAAATACTTTGTTACAAATAAAAGCCCTGCATTCAAAATCGTACTTAAGTAAAAGTACAAAAGTATTCGCATCAAAATATACTTAAAGTAGCAAAAGTAAAAGTACTCATTATGCAGAATGGCCCATTTCAGAATCATATATCATATTATTGGACTATAATTATTGATGCAATAATGTGTCCATCACATTAATGTTGCATCTGGTAAATGTGGTGCTAATTACAATTACTTTATATACTGCTGGGTAGCTTAGCCTATAAAAAGACATCATTATTAGTTGGTTCATAATTTGTATTAATAATCTAAATCTGCAAAGTAACTAGTAACTAAAGCTGTCAAATGTAGTGGAGTAAAAAGTACCATATTCCTCTCTGAAATGTAGTGGAGTAAAAGTATAAAGTAGCATAAAATGTAAATACTCAAGTAAAGTACAATTACCTCAAAATTGAACTTAAGTACAGTACTTGAGTAAATGTACTTAGTTACATTTCACCACTGCGTGTACATGTCTGTACAGTAACCACATGGTACTGGGCGGTACTGACAAAATCAAGTATCACAGTATGTTCGCCTGAATATCTCAATACAGATAATTAGATAATATTTTCAGGATGGCTATTGTTGCTTTCATAAGATTTCACACGATTTTGAATTTCAGCTGGAGAAATTCAACCTGCTACAGGCAATGATGGTGAATTTCTACACTTCCACCATTGACTCCATCCTAACCTCCTCCACCTCCGTCTGGTACGCTGCTGCCACCAACAGGGACCAGGACGGGTTGCTGCCACTGCTGTTTCTTCTTTTCTCGGTTTACTGGCGGATCGCAAACAACTTTAAGGTGCATACCGCTACCTGCTGTACAAGAGTGGGTACCATCATGTCATTTTACCCTATTAAATTCTACCCATCAACCTTGTGTCACTTAAGAAAGTAAATAATGCCTTCCTGGTGATTTTAATCCCCTCTCCCTCTCCTTCTGTTCCCAGTATCCCCATCAGATTCCACTCCCGTCCCGCCTCACTGGCTTTATCCTGAAACCTTTCTCATTCCGCTTCATACGTGTTACAATGTAACATTACATGTTCAGCGTTTTCTTTAACGCCACAGTTCTCACACATAGCTGCCCCTTTCCCCCATTATAAACAAAGTGCCTTTTCATCCTGCGTGATCCAGTCTTAGTCTTGTTATTATGATTTCCTCCCGTCTGTTCCTTTCTTTATAATTCTTTGCTATGACAGATTTTTGTGTTTTGTAATACCCCCTTCCTTTCTGGTCTTCCTCCCACCTTTTCTGCCATATCTCCACTCCTTTCCTCTTAATCACGGCTTTTCCTTCTCCTTTTCCGAGTGGAACTGATACTGTCATTTCTTTTTGCAATGCCGTTTTTGCTAGTTTATCTGCACACTCGTTCCCTTTCAGTCCCTCATGTGCTGGTACCCAGCAGAATTGTACATCTTATACCACCTCTGTGTAGTCTTAGCAATTTATGGTAAATTTCAACGATTAAGTCTTCTCTGACAGTTTTCTGTTGACCGTATACTTTCCAAGACTGCTATTGAGTCTATAAATATCACCATACGTATCACCGAGTCTATGCATATCAGGTCTGACCTCTTCAACCCACTGTAACCCGATAATGATGTACCGATAGTGGCCTGTAGGGGCGCTATACAGCTACTGCCTGTATGTATGTGCAGAGACCTGCAAATAAAGTTCAGTTATAGAAATGGCGACCAAGTGTGTGCGTGCTCAATGATACATGGTACCAGAGTGAGGTCAAACTAGCCTACAAAGATGAACAACATTCGATCGCCAGATGAGTTGAAGTTAAGTGGAAATGTCCACGAGAATTGGAAAGCTTTTAAGCAAAGTTTTGAGTTGTACGTGTGTGCAATCGGTCTGGAAGATGCGAGACACGAACGTGGGAAGCTAGCATTGCTTCTCACAGTGGCAGGCAGAGTCGCGAGGGACGTTTTCGACACGTTTCAGTTTCCTGAGGAGGGCGACGACCAAAAGTACGATGCAGTGCTAGCAAAGTTTGAAGAATATTGCGCGCCAAAAAAGAACGAGACATATGAACGGTATGTTTTTCGCAACAGAGTACAAGCTGAGTCAGAACCCATTGAACAGTTTGTCACGGACTTGCGTTTGAAAAGCCAGTCGTGCAACTTTGGCACATTGTGTGACTCGCTAATAAGGGATCAGCTGGTTATCGGCGTTTTCGACAAGAAAGTGAGAATGCAACTACTCAAAGACTCCGATCTGAGCCTGGAGAAGGCAGTACAGATCTGCCAGGTGTCAGAGAGCACCAAGATGCAGCTCAAATCATTCGAGCCCGAAGCAGCAGCAGCAGCGGTGGATGCGGTACATGAGAGGGCCGCTAGCAAGAGGAACAGCAAAGGAAAGTCCCGCGTGCCCAAGTCCACAAAGGACACGGACTGTGACAGATGCGGGGGCAAACACGCTCCGAATAACTGCCCCGCTTACGGTGTGGACTGTCGCAAACGCGGAAAGAAGAATCACTACGCCCGGTGCTGCCTGTCAAAGAAGACGGTACAGGTGGTGCAAGGCAGCGACACCGACACGACCGACACAGAAGAGGACGACGAAAAGTTGTTTGTGGGGACTGTGGAGAGCGAGGAGGACAAAAAGGATGAGTGGGTAGCCAATCTGGAAATCAACGGAACGACAATGCCTCTAAAATTGGACACAGGGGCTCAGGTGAACATACTGACGATGAAAGACTTTAATAAACTGTACAAGAAGCCAAAAGTGCATGTGAAAAAGGTAAATCTGAGAACGTACAAGGATGAACCGATTCCTACAAAAGGGGTATGTAGAGTCACACTGTCAAGGGATGAGCGCTCTGTTAAGGCTATGTTTGTGTTGGTTGAGGGCGATAGACAGCCCATATTAGGTCTGAAATCCTGTGAGAGATTGGGTCTTATCAAAAGAGTGCATGTAATTGACAGGTCTGTAGTGACATCTAGAGGTGCAGCTGACAAACAGCATGAGACTGTAGCTGACACAGGGGAGATAAGAGAGCAATACAGGGACGTATTCAGGGGTATAGGATGCCTACCTGGGCAGTACAGAATCCAGTTAAAAGCAAATGCAGAACCGGTCGTCCATGCGGCAAGGAAGGTGCCGGTGACCCTTAAAGCTAGGCTGAAAGCAGAACTGCAATCCCTTATAGAAAAGGGCATAGTGAGGAAAATAGAGGAACCAACTGAGTGGGTCAGTTCTCTGGTAATAGTTGAGAAAAAGAATGGTGACTTAAGGCTCTGTATAGACCCAAAAGACCTGAACAAGTGGATCAAAAGAGAACACTACAAACTACCAACTAACTCAGACATCACTAGTGCTATGGCAGGCGTGCACTTCTTCACCAAGTTAGACGCATCATCAGGGTTCTACCAGATCGTTCTAGACGAAGACAGCTCCAAACTCTGTACCTTTAACACGCCTTTTGGAAGGCACTGCTTTCTTCGCTTACCGTCTGGGATATGCTCAGCTCCAGAGGTGTTCCACAAAACAGTGCAGCAGTTTGATGGTATGGAGGGTGTGGGTGTGTTTATTGATGACATAGTGGTCTGGGGCAAAACAAAAGAAGAACATGACGAGAGATTACGTGGGGTGCTAGAACAAGCACGTAGATCAGGGCTTAAACTAAACAAGTCGAAATGTGAGTTTGGGATGACAGAGGTTACTTACCTAGGTGAAAAGGTGTCCGCAGAAGGGATACAGCCTGATCCAGAAAAGATAAGGGCGATAGTAGAGATGCCAGCGCCAAAAGACAAAACAGACCTGCAAAGAGCGTTAGGGCTAGTCAACTACATGGGGAAGTTTATACCAAATATGTCTGCTAACACAAACGCCCCCCGTAGTCTACTGGAAAAGCAAAATGAATGGCAGTGGGAGCACGAACATGCAAACGAGTGGGAGGTGTTAAAGGCCACCCTGATCAAAGAGCCGGTGTTAAAACACTATGATGTTGACAAACCGGTCTAAGTCTCAACTGACGCATCCAAAGAGGGTCTCGGAGCGGTGCTGCTCCAACTACACGGCACACAATGGTCTCCTGTTGCTTACGCATCCCGAACAATGTCACCTGCAGAGCGCAATTATGCGCAAATTGAGAAAGAGACATTAGGCGCAGTTTTCGGATGTGAAAAGTTCCACGAATATATCTATGGTAGGGAAATAATACTAGAGACTGATCACAAGCCGCTTATTGCCATTTCCAGAAAGCCACTGGGGGATGCACCGCCGCGCATCCAGCGTCTTGTTACGTCTACAGAAGTACCACATGACATTCGAGTTTACTCCGGGAAAGTACTTAGTAGTGGCAGATGCTCTCAGCAGAGCGAGTTTGAGGGGCACGGCCCCGAGCAGCACCGAACAGGAGGTGCAAATCCATGTGGACTGCGTGAAAGGCCAGCTGCCTGCATCAAACGAGAAATGGGCCCAGCTCGCGCAGGAAATGGCAAGCGACAGAGAGTTGCAGGATGTCATAGCAGCCATCCTCTCACCCGGAGATTAGGCCAGGATACTGCCAAGTCCATATCGCCACACCAGAGATGAACTGTCAGTGATCGACGGGTACTCCTAAAAGGAAAAAAAATAGTAGTTCCCAGCTCCATGAGATCAGAGATGGCTAAGTTAGCACATGAGGGCCATTTAGGAATCGAAAAAAGCAAGAGGCGGGCTCGTGATGTACTGTTTTGGCCATACATGAACAGAGATATTGAGACTCTAGTACAACGATGTGAGATATGCCAACAGCATAGGTATATGCAGCCTAGAGAGCCGCTTCTGCCTCATAGCAAACCGACCGAGCCATGGAGAAAAGTAGGTGCAGACCTATTTCAGCTGAAAGGGAGAGACTATTTAATCATAGTTGACTACCATTCAAACTATCCGGAATATGTGCTGTTGTCTGATACTACAGCAAAGCAAGTGATCACTCATTCTAAGTCCATTTTCGCAAGGCATGGTATTCCAGAAACCTTAGTAAGTGATAACGGGCCGCAGTTTAGTTGTCAGGAGTTCGCAGACTTCGCTAAACAGTATGGATTCAAGCATGTAACCTCAAGCCCACTGTACCCGCAGTCAAATGGTCTAGCAGAAAAGGAAGTGCAAATCGTCAAACGGCTGCTAAAGAAAGCAGCAGAAGCGGGTGAGGACCCGTACCTGGCCGTCCTCAACTACAGAGCTTCACCGCTGGAATGTGGCCGTTCGCCAGCAGAGTTGCTGATGAACAGGAAGCTCAAGACAAAGCTGCCGTCGGCGGAGCACCTGCTCCAGCGCGCTGACCACCGCACACAGAGAGAGCACAGGTCCAAACATGCCTATGACAAAAGAGCACGGCCCTTGAGACCTCTGGAACGAGAGGACCTAGTGAGAGTCAGACGCGATGGAAGATGGGGACCAGTCGCACAAGTCCTCAAAGAGACTGCTCCAAGATCATATGAGGTACTTACCAAGAGCGGCAACACGATCCGCAGGAACCGGAGACACCTGCTGAAGATTCCACGCTCTGAACCACAGCCTGTAGAGAATGGCCATGACAGGGAGGCTCCGGGAGAGCAAATAGAAGGGGGGCATACTCAATCAGACACAGACAGCCCTCCTGTCGTCGAGTCACCCTCACCTGGGGGGGAGCGGGTTCAGCCACCATCCCCGGGGGTGGAGCGGGTTCAAAGGCCAAGTAGACTCATTGTCAGACCTAGGAGACTTGTAGAGGAGTGCTAATAACACACACAGAGTGAGTTTTTTTTATTTTTAATTTTGTGTTTTATTGCAGCCTTGGAGTTCTGTTCTTGGGGTCATGTTGGGTTCTGGACTCGTGTTATTTGTAAATTTATGCTGTATGGTTCCAAAGCAGTGTTTAATTTTGTGAAAAAAACGGGGGAGGTAAAGAGAAGTGTAATAATTGTACTTTTACAGATTGAAGATAATCATCTGTTATTCTTTAAGATCAACTTTATCTCAATCTTTAGAAAAAGGGAGATGTACCGATAGTGGCCTGTAGGGGCGCCATACAGCTACTGCCTGTATGTATGTGCAGAGACCTGCAAATAAAGTTCAGTTATAGAAATGGCGACCAAGTGGGGGCATGCTCAATGATACAAATGACTGCCGCTATTTCTGCTGTATATACTGATAACTGGTCAGATATTCTTTTGGAAATAGATACTTTAAACTCAGGGACATACACACCAATTCCCACGCATTCCTGTTTGCTCTTGGAACCATCTGTGTAGTGTTTGAGATAACTGTGATAACTATTACTCAGGTACACACATATTTTAACTCCCACTTCATTCATTCGCCATTCCCTTTTCTTTTCCACAACACTCATGTCTTAACTTTACTTCTGGGGACAACCAAGGGGGTACGCTGCTAAATGGGGTGGACCTGGTGAACCTCGCTCTTTCGTCTCTTGCCCACCCAAACCCATACCTCTGGATCTTGGAATATTCCCAACAATCCTGTAACGTCTTCTTTGTAAGGTTTTCTTCCCCTCTTCCTGATTAATGTGACCCAATATACAAGAGTGAGTTTCTCTCTTCTTAACTCCAGTGGTGTCTCCGCTGCTTCTATTAGTACTGCATTGCTGGGGGTTGACTTAATAGCTCCTATACGTATTCGTACTGCTCTATACTGTAGTCTATCCACTTTTTGCAATGATGTCTTTGCTGCTGCTCCATATGCTATACAGCCATAATCTATTGTTGACCTCATAACCGCACTATAAATGTCAAGTAATGACTGTTTATTTGCCCCCCAGTTGCAGCCAGCCACAGCTCGTAATAAGTTTATTGCTTTTTTGCATTTTGTTTCCAGGTGTTTGATATGTACTCTCAATGTATATTCTCTCAAATGGCTGACCAAATAATGTTAATTTCTCGGCATCAATCTTGCGCTTATTTGTAAACATCATGTAGCAAGACTTGCTTGTTGACAATTTGAACCTCCACTCATATGACCACTACTCCACTTTCTCTATTGTTTCCCATATATTCTTTAACACATACGTATAGTACATTTCTTCCCCTCATCCATATTACCCCATCATCTGCATATAGCGCTGATTTGATGCATCCATGCAGACAATGGGGCCATATGGATGAAGGGAGGAAATGTACCATATGTGTTAAAGAATGGGACGGGACGGGCTCCAGTGCATCATTCAATTGGTGGCAGAGGTGATCAGCTGCTGCCTCCCATCTCTCTAGGACAGGGGTCAGGAACCTTTTTGACTGGGAGAGCCATAAAAGCCAAATTTTTCTAAATATATTTCATTGAGAGCCATATAGTATTTTTAACGTATAATAAATTAAATATGTCTTACTTTTAATGCGACTTCTGGTGCTGCATGGTTTTGCTGATGGCCTTGTAGTCTGGTTCATACGTGGTGAGGTTGAGCTTCATGCAGGCGTTGAGGCTTCCATCAGTTAAACGTGAGCGTAGGTTGGTCTTAATGTTCCTCATATGCGAGAATGACTGCTCACATGCATATATAGAGCCAAACATGATCAATACGGCAATACTCACACGCTGCATTGTGTGGTATGTCACAGGAAGCTCGTTCCAAGTTTTAAGAATCAGCTGGTCTTCAGGTTGAAGATTTTTCATTTCTGTCCACTTGTGTTCCCTTGCCAGCTCTGCTTGCTGTTGTGCAAGACTTTCCAACTCTCCATTAAGTGACTTGAACTTACTCATCCACATGTCTGATGCCTTCAGGTCAGCAACTTCCAGCTCAAAGTCTCCGATAGAGACCCCAGGGATGCATGTCAGGTCGATTTTGTCCACTGCACACTCATGTGGATGAGTGATGAACTTGAAAAGACCAGTGCGCGCACGAAATTCTCCAAAACGTGCTTTGAATGACTGCAGGAGATTGGACGTAAAGCCAGCTAGCTGCTGGAGATCCAGATGTTGAGTGGAGTCACTTGCTAAGCATGCATCTCTAAATTGTTGCAGTCTTTCAAAGTGCAGAAGACGACCTTTTTCAATGTCCCTGAGAAAGACTTCCAGCTTGCTTTCAATGCAAACACTGCTTGTTGAAGGGATGAGATTGTATTTCTAATACCTTGCATTTTCACATTGAGCTGGTTCAGAAGGCCAGTTATGTCCACGAGATAGTGAAACTGCAGGAGCCAGTCAGTGTTGTCCAGCTCAGGATGCTTGACGCCTTTCATTTCAAGAAAAGTCCGGATTTCACTCAGGCAAGCTGCAAAACGGCTGAGCACCTTCCCCCTTGACAACCAACGCACGTTGCTGTGTAAAAGCAGACCGGGATAATGATTCCCAACTTCTTCTAACAGAGTTTTAAACTGGCGATCATTTAAAACTCGGGCAACAATAAAGTTGACCACTCGAATGACCAGCGACATCACCTCACCAAGCTCCTGACCACACGTCTGAGCGCAAAGCGCCTCCTGGTGCAGGATGCAATGAAAACTTAGGATGGCTCTCTTTTCATGTTCACGGAGAAGCGCTACAAATCCTTTGTTCTTCCTCAACATACAGGGTGCACCGTCAGTACAGACAGAAATAAGTTTATCCATCGGTAGTTTTTTTTTCTTTAGCAAACTCCATGAAAGACGTGAATAAATCCTCTCCTCTTGTTGTCCCTTTCATTGGCAAAACAGCCAAGCTTTCCTCACGCAGTGTGTCACCTGCAGCATACCTGGCAATTATACTGCACTGAGATAGATGGCTAACGTCTGTTGACTCATCTAACGCAAGAGAAACTTATGTCCCGGCGTTTATGTCCTTAATTTGTGTTTCCTCGACTTGATTTACCATCATGATGCTACGATCGTGCACAGTTCTTGCTGACAGGGGCATGTCTTTTATTCGTTTGATTATCTTGTCTTTATTTGGGAAGTCATCAAACAGTTCATTGGCCACATCAAGCATGAATGTTTTGGCATACTCGCCATCTGTGAATGGCTTTCCATTCCTTGCTATTGCCAAAGCAGCCGCAAAGCTAGCGGAATTCCTGTCACCTTGCTTGGTCCACACACGTAGTTGCTGCTGACTCGTCTGCACTCTCCGCTGTAGCTCCTCGCATGCCCTTTTCCTGCTGTCCCCCGCTGGAGATTTCCATGCAAATGAAGCATGGTGCGTATCGAAGTGCTGCTTTATATTTGACCGTTTCATCGATGAAATTTTATCATTGCATATTAGACATACCGCAGATCCTGCTCTCTCCACAAATGCAAATTCCTCTGTCCACGCAGCCTGGAATGCACGGTAATCATCGTCTTTTTTTCTTTTCGCCATCTTTTCCGTTACAAGGGTTGAAGCGGATAAACTAGTTGGCTATCTGATAAAATTGATTTCTTCACTTTACAATGACCCGGACATGCTTGCGAGCCATTGGTTCCCGACCCGACCCACGGGTGACCCGTGACCCGTGAAATTTATCTTCAAAACTAATTTCTGTTTACTTTAAAATGACACAGTATTATTAAGAAATATCACAAGTATTTTAAAATCAGTTCCAAACTGATTTAAAAAAAAAAATTTTTTTTTCAACTCAAAATTGTCTGGGAGCCATATGCCGTCACCGGAAGAGCCATATATGGCTCGCGAGCCATAGGTTCCCGACCGCTGCTCTAGGACCTGCCTGCCTCCAGGATGACAGAGAAGATCGCTGTCGACCCCCAGCACCCTGGACATGACTTTTTTGGGACCCTGCCCTCTGGCAAGAGGCTGAGGACCATCAGGACAAAAACCTCCACCACAAGAAGTTTCCTCCCTGTTGGCGTTGGACTAATGAAGACACCCCCCCCCCCGACTATTCAGCGGGCCTCCTGCCCTCCACTGACAGACTTATATTTTCCCGTTATTATTTTTTATTTTTTATATATCTACTACTACTACTACTACTACTACTACTACTTGTGACTGTTCCCGTTAGGGGTCACCACATTGGATCATCTGTTTCCATCTCTTCCTGTCCTCTGCATCTTCCTCTGTCACACCGGCCACCTGCATGTCCTCCCTCACCACATCCATAAACCTCCTCTTTGGCCTTCCTCTTTTCCTCTTGCCTGGCAGCTCCATATTCAGCATCCTTCTCCCAATATACCCAGCATCTCTCCTCCACACATGTCCAAGCCATCTCAATCTTGCCTCTCTTGCTTTGTCTCCAAACCATCCAACCTAAGCGGTCCCTCTAATATACTCGTTCCTAATCCTGTCCTTCTTCGTCACTCCCAATGCAAATTTAGGATCTTCAACTCTGCCACCCCCACCTCCTGTCTTTTCGTCAGTGCCACTGTCTCCAAAACATATAACATAGCTGGTCTCACAACCATCTTGTGAACCTTTCCTTTAACTCTTGCTGGTACCCTTCTGTCACAAATCACTCCTGACACTCTTCTCCACCCACTCCACCCTGCCTGCACTCTCTTCTTCACCTCTCTTCTGCGCTCCCTGTTACTTTGGACAATTGACCCTCATATACCTTCATCACCTCTACTCCTTGCATCCTCACCATTCCACTGTCCTCCCTCTCATTCATGCATATGTATTCGATCTTGCTCCTACTGACTTTCATTCCTCTTCTCTCCAGTGCCTACCTCCACCTCTCCAGGCTCTCCTCAACCTGCAACCTACTCTTGCTACAGATCACAATGTCATTCGCAAACATAGTCCATGGAGACTCCTGCCTGATCTTGTCCGTCAACCTGTCCATCACCATTGCAAACAAGAAAGGGCTCAGAGCCGATCCTTGATGTAATCCCACCTCCACCTTGAACCCATCTGTCATTCCAACCACACACCTCACTACATATATATGTTGTGTGTGTGTGTGTGTGTGTGTGTGTGTGTGTGTGTGTGTGTGTGTGTGTGTGTGTGTGTGTGTGTGTGCTTTTGCATAAAAATTTTTTTTTCATGTGCTCATTTTACTTTATTATTATTTCATCTTATTTTATTCTCTGTACCAATGATGCCAAGCTAAATTCCTAGTGCATGTAATGCACATGGCAATAAAAGCATTTCTGATTGTGATTTCTGATTTTTCTGAAAGATATTTACACCCAAGATAATGTTGATAAGTGATCATTAGTAATGTGGATATGATAACCAGGCGGGTAGAGACAATCATTGTTAATTTCACTCATAAAACGATCAAATAAATTCAGAAAATGGTCTCACTTTACTGTGATGCAGTCTTTAAGACCAGGGAATGACAACCACAACCACAATCCCACAACACACCTAGTCTCATACCAAAATACCAATGTTATATTGATTTATCACTCAGCTTGACCACAGAATAAATTCTGATTTACTTTCATTCTCTGTTCTGAGTTTTATTGTCTCATCTTTTTACTCTTTTTTAAATAATCACTAGAGAGATGATGATCAGTTATTGCCAAATTTGCAACAAAAAAAATAAAGTAAATAAGAGACAATAAATAAAGTAAGAGATATTTGACTCACCAGTGCAGGTTTTTAGAAATACAGTCTGCAGGAGGAGAACATCTTATTCAGTAACTCAACAGAAATTAAAAAATCCAGATAAAAGCTATGCTCAGAATCTTCAGTGACTTGGATTGAAATATTAGCAAGGTAATATCGTGAGAGGTGATAACATGTGGAGGATAAATAATCCCCTCATACCGTTACGTTGACATTTTTGGGATCGATTCCCTCTGGTAGGACTATCTGAGATCAAAACATGATAGTCAGTCAGTGAATGTCAATGTTTGATTTTTCCTGTGAGGACGTGAACTTGGAATGGACCAAATAAACACGACTGTCTCTCGGGAGTAGAGTTTCATAGTTGAAAAACATTCAATTCGATACTTCACATTGTCAGGAAAACTCACCGGCAGCCTGGAAAAAATCGAGCCCCCATCTGCAGCTTCGGTTTTAATGATGAAAGGAGTATCAACTGTGGGACAGATTGAAATAGAGTTACATTCAAAAATCAGTCTGATTCCACCTCCCCTTATGGTAATAATGTCATCAAGCCTTACGATGCCTGTTGAAAGAGACTTGAAAGACAGAGCACAGGATGAGATGAGCCCACAGGATATGAGATCTGCCGGTCATGGTGGCGTTTGCTTCCCTCCACTGGCCTCAGCAGACTGAGGACTTTTTATATCCCCGTGTATGGACTAAGTAAAGGTCCTTGTGAGTAAAGAGGGAGGAACCTGGAAAAGGAGGCTGGCTTGCCCCCCCCCTTTTTTTTTCCCTCATTTTGACTAAATGCTAAAAATCGTGTCAAGGCTGACACATCTCAATTATCATACAAACTGAGCTGTTTAAAGGCAGCGTCAGATTATAGAGGTGCTCAGTATTTGCAGCCATATTGTAGTTTATTATTCAGCTCACTAGACAGTACATCCACACAACTCCCTCCTATTATTATAACTATTGCTGTTGTTACAATTATTATGACGACTCCTTATTTTACATCTTTTTATGCTTTGTGTGAAGCCTTTTGAATTTTTTTGTGGGTGAAATGTGGCTAACCTTTTAAATGACAGAAATAACAGAGTCACTCGTGGGTAAAATAGGTGTAAGTGAACTATGATGAATGGTAATTACTGAGTAATATACACTACCGTTCAAAAGTTTGGGATCACCCAAACAATTTTGTGTTTTCCATGAAAAGTCACACTTATTCACCACCATATGTTGTGAAATGAATAGAAAATAGAGTCAAGACATTGACAAGGTTAGAAATAATGATTTGTATTTGAAATAAGATTTTTTTTACATCAAACTTTGCTTTCGTCAAAGAATCCTCCATTTGCAGCAATTACAGCATTGCAGACCTTTGGCATTCTAGCTGTTAATTTGTTGAGGTAATCTGGAGAAATTGCACCCCACGCTTCCAGAAGCAGCTCCCACAAGTTGGATTGGTTGGATGGGCACTTCTTTGAGCAGATTGAGTTTCTGGAGCATCACATTTGTGGGGTCAATTAAACGCTCAAAATGGCCAGAAAAAGAGAACTTTCATCTGAAACTCAACAGTCTATTCTTGTTCTTAGAAATGAAGGCTATTCCATGCGAGAAATTGCTAAGAAATTGAAGATTTCCTACAGCACAAACAGGCTCTAACCAGAGTAGAAAAAGAAGTGGGAGGCCGCGTTGCACAACTGAGCAAGAAGATAAGTACATTAGAGTCTCTAGTTTGAGAAACAGACGCCTCACAGGTCCCCAACTGGCATCTTCATTAAATAGTACCTGTTAGAGCCTGTTTGTGCTGTCCTCTGAAGGGAGTAGTACACACCGGTGTAGGAAATCTTCAATTTCTTAGCAATTTCTCGCATGGAATAGCCTTCATTTCTAAGAACAAGAATAGACTGTCGAGTTTCAGATGAAAGTTCTCTTTTTCTGGCCATTTTGAGCGTTTAATTGACCCCACAAATGTGATGCTCCAGAAACTCAATCTGCTCAAAGACGTGCCCATCCAACCAATCCAACTTGTGGGAGCTGCTTCTGGAAGCGTGGGGTGCAATTTCTCCAGATTACCTCAACAAATTAACAGCTAGAATGCCAAAGGTCTGCAATGCTGTAATTGCTGCAAATGGAGGATTCTTTGACGAAAGCAAAGTTTGATGTAAAAAAAATCTTATTTCAAATACAAATCATTATTTCTAACCTTGTCAATGTCTTGACTCTATTTTCTATTCATTTCACAACATATGGTGGTGAATAAGTGTGACTTTTCATGGAAAACACAAAATTGTTTGGGTGATCCCAAACTTTTGAACGGTAGTGTATGTGTAAAATTGGGGCTTTTAAATACATCTAGTCAAGTCAAGTCAATTTTATTAGTATTGCCCAATATCACAAATTGCAAATTTGCTTCAGTGGGCTTTACAGCAGCACAACATCCTGTCCTTAGACCCTTGCATCGAATTAGGAACAACTCCCTCAAAAAGACTATTTAACAGGGAGAGATCTCAGGTAGAGCAACAACAGAGGAGGGATCTCTCTCTCCCACTAAGGACCGCGTGCAATGGATGTTGTGTTTACACAATTTACACAATACAACATTGAAAGAGGATAACATAAGTACAATGGAATTGTAAAATTTACGAAGAATATGATGCGCAGGATGCCAAGCAGTGTCCAGGCGCCACCGGAACAGCCCAGGACCCAAGCCACGTGACCACCATCACCATGGAGACCTGGGAGGAGGACAAACTACACATGCACACGGGGGAGACTCGCATCACACCATTCACATACACAGGAGAAGATACAGGAAAAGAAAGTATTCACACAGGGAGAGACAGAAGGATAAAAACATCATTCAGAGAGACAGAAAGACAAGTGAGAGAAGAGAAAATCTGCAATAGTCAATAATCTATACTCTATATAAACTTGTCGGCAGAACAGTGCTTGGTAAATTCATTGAAACAGAAACCTACCCGCCACGCAGTACAGGTTGTGAAGTACTCAGTTTAAAGGCAGATAATTGCAGGTTGAAGCAAAAAAAAAAAAAGTTTTAACTTTGGATTTAAAGACTCAACAGACTGATTGTCTGATGGCAGCAGGCAGGTTATTTATTCCACAAGAACGGGGCCCGATAGGAAAAGGGCCTGCCACCAGCTGACTTCTTTTTAACTTGGGTACACACAGGAGCCCTGTATTTTGAGAGTGGAGAGCTCCAGATGGGACGTACGGTTTAAGGAGCTCAGACAGGTAAGATGGGGAACCCAGCCACTGAGGATGCACAAGCCAGTGCATCCTTAGTGCCGGTCCCAAGCCCGGACAAATGGGGAGGGTTGTGTCAGGAAGGGCATCCGGCGTAAAATCTTTGCCAAATCAAATATGCGGATCATAAATAAGACTTACATACCGGATCGGTCGAGGCCCGGGTTACCAACGACCGCCACCGGTACTGTTAACCAGCAGGGTGTCGGTGGAAACTATGCTACTGTTGGGCGAAGGAGAAGGAGAGGGGGAAAGCATGTCCAGAGGCAGCTAGAGAGGAGGAAGGGTAGGCATGTGGAGGTGAGAGTTGGAACTTTGAATGTTGGCACTATGACTGGTAAAGGGAGAGAGCTGGCTGACACGATGGAAAGAAGAAAGGTAGGCATACTGTGTGTGCAAGAGACCAGGTGGAAGGGGAGTAAGGCCAGGAGTATCGGAGGTGGCTTCAAACTCTTCTACCATGGTGTGAATGGGAGGAGTAATGGGGTAGGGGTAATTCTGAAGGAAGAGTGTGTCAAGAGCGTGCTGGAGGTGAAGAGAGTGTCAGACAGAGTGATGAGTATGAAGCTGGAAATTGAAGGTTTATTGCTGAATGTTATCAGCGCATATGCCCCGCAAGTTGGGTGTGAGATGGATGAAAAAGAAGAATTCTGGAGTGAGTTGGACGACATGGTGGAGAGGGTACCCAAGGAGGAGAGAGTGGTGATTGGAGCGGACTTCAATGGACATGTTGGTGAAGGGAACAGAGGTGATGAGGAGGTGATGGGAAGGTATGGAGTCAAGAAGAGAAATGTGGAAGGACAGATGGTGGTGGATTTTGCGAAAAGCATGGAAATGGCTGTGGTGAATACATATTTCAAGAAGAGGGAGGAACACAGCGTGACATACAAGAGTGGAGGAAAGTGCACACAGGTGGATTATATCTTATGTAGAAGGCGCCATCTAAAAGGGATTGGAGACTGCAAGGTGGTGACAGGGGAGAACGTAGCTAGGCAGCATCGGATGGTGGTCTGTAAGATGACTTTGGAGACCAAGAAGAGGAAGCGAGTGAAGACACAGCCGAAGATCAAATGGTGGAAGTTGAAGAAGGAAGACTGTTGTGTGGAGTTCAGGCAGGAGTTAAGACAGGCACTGGGTGGTAGTGAAGAGTTGCCAGATGGCTGGACAACCACTGCAGAAATAGTGAGGGAGACAGCCAGGAAGGTACTTGGTGTGTCATCAGGACAGAGGAAGGAAGACAAGGAGACTTGGTGGTGGAATGAGGAAGTACAGCAAATTATACAGAGGAAAAGGTTGGCAAAGAAGAAGTGGGATAGTAAGAGAGATGAAGAAAGTAGACAGGATTACAAGGAGATGCAGCGTAAAGCAAAGAGAGAGGTGGCAAAGGCAAAGGAAAAGGCGTATGGTGAGTTGTATGACAGATTAGACACTAAGGAAGGAGAAAAGGACTTGTACCGATTGGCTAGACAGAGGGACCAAGCTGCAAAGGATGTGCAGCAAGTTAGGGCGATCAAGGATAGAGATGGAAATGTGCTGACAAGCGAGGAGAGTGTGTTGAGAAGGTGGAAGGAATACTTTGAGGGGCTGATGAATGAAGAAAATGAGAGAGAGAGAAGGTTGGATGATGTAGGGATAGTGAATCAGGAAGTTCAGCGGATTAGCAAGGAGGAAGTGAGGGCAGCTATGAAGAGGATGAAGAGTGGAAAGGCAGTTGGTCCTGATGACATACCTGTGGAGGCATGGAGATGTTTAGGAGAGATGGCAGTGGAGTTTTTAACTAGATTGTTTAACACAATCCTGGAAAGTGAGAGGATGCCTGAGGAGTGGAGAAGAAGCATACTGGTACCGATTTTCAAGAACAAGGGCGATGTGCAGAACTGTAACAACTACAGAGGTATAAAGTTGATCAGCCATAGCATGAAGATTTGGGAAAGAGTAATAGAAGCTAGGTTAAGAGGAGAGGTGATGATCAGCGAGCAGCAGTATGGGTTCATGCCACAAAAGAGCACCACAGATGCGATGTTTGCTTTGAGAGATTGAGAAGTATAGAGAAGGCCAGAAAGAGTTGCATTGTGTCTTTGTAGATTTAGAGAAAGCTTATGACAGAGTGCCGAGAGAGGAGGTGTGGTATTGTATGAGGAAGTCAGGAGTTGCAGAGAAGTATGTAGGAGTGGTGCAGGATACGTATGAGGGCAGTGTGACAATGGTGAAGTGTGCGGTTGGAATGACAGATGGGTTCAAGGTGGAGGTGGGATTACATCAAGGATCGGCTCTGAGCCCTTTCTTGTTTGCAATGGTGATGGACAGGTTGACGGACAAGATCAGGCAGGAGTCTCCATGGACGATGATGTTCGCGGATGACATTGTGATCTGTGAGAGTAGGGTGCAGGTTGAGGAGAGCCTGGAGAGGTGGAGGTATGCACTGGAGAGAAGAGGAATGAAAGTCTGTAGGAGCAAGACAGAATACCTATGCGTGAATGAGAGAGAGGACAGTGGAATGGTCAGCATGCAAGGAGTGGAGGTGACAAAGGCATTTGAGTTTAAATACTTGGGATCAACTGTCCAAAGTAACGGGGAGTGCAGTAGAGAGGTGAAAAAGAGAGTGCAGGCAGGTTGGAGTGGGTGGAGAAGTGTGTCAGGAGTGATTTGCGACAGAAGGGTACCAGCAAGAGTTAAAGGGAAAGTTTACAAGATGGTTGTGAGACCAGCTATGTTATATGGTTTGGAGACAGTGGCACTGACGAAAAGACAGGAGGCGGAGCTGGACGTGGCAGAGTTGAAGATGCTAAGATTTTCACTGGGAGTAACGAAGAAGGACAGGATTAGGAACGATTATATTAGAGGGACCGCTCAGGTTGGACAGTTTGGAGACAAAGCAAGAGAGGCAAGATTGAGATGGCTTGGACATGTGTGGAGGAGAGATGCTGAGTATATTGGGAGAAGGATGCTGAATATGGAGCTGCCAGGGAAGAGGAGAAGAGGAAGGCCAAAGAGGAGGTTTATGGATGTGGTGAGGGAAGACATGCAGGTGGCTGGTATGACAGAGGAAGACGCAGAAGACAGGAAGAAATGGAAACGGATGATCCGCTGTGGCGACTCCTAACGGGAGCAGCCGAAAGCAGTAGTAGTAGACAGGTAAGATGGGGCAATCCCTTTTAGGGTTTTATAAGTCAGCAGAAGCACCTTGAAATCTAACCTTACATAGATAGGAAGCCAATGAAGGACGGCAAGAATTGGTGAACCATCCGAGGACTTTTAGTGCTAGCATGTGGCAGATCTGAAAACAGAACATTACAGTAATCAAGTCTGGATGAAACAAATGCATGTATTAGAGTCTCTGTGCCAGCCATAGACAGGAAAGACCGAACTTTAAGCTATATGTTACGTAAGTGAAAAAAGGCAGTCTTGGGGATTTCTTCAAAGTGTTTATCAAAGGAAAGGCTGGAATCAAACATAACACCAAGATTTTTGGCTGCCACACTTTGTGAAATCACAAAGTTGTCAAGCGTTGCTGTTACTTGATCAAACTGGTGTCTGTATCTCGCAGGGCCAACAGCCAGCATCTCAGTTTTAGCTGAGTTTAAAATTTAGTGACGTCCAATTTTGTTTAGCTACAGTGTCAAAGAGAAAACTAGGATTATGTTTATTGATATCAAGCAAGAGAGATATGCTCCTTTCACAGCAGATAAAGCATGTTTGCATTTCAATAAACACTCGTGCCTAGATAGGTAAAAAGCTTCCAATTTTGATTTTCGCCGTTTATGTTCCAGTTTCCTGCAGGGTGTAGACCTATTTAATCACATAGAGGTGAAAGTGAATCAAGGAGACAAGAGAGGGCCACATTTAAGTCACTAGTGAGATTTTCAACAGAGTCAGTCACTACAGTGAAAGACTTCAGGCAGCTGCTGGCCAAATGCAGCTACCGTGGATGAACCAATGTCGCGAGCGGCAACTACATCTGTTCCGACATTAACTGGACAGGCCAATGAAGCTTCAAACTTAATGAGAAAATTATCTGACTCAGTGGATGTGGTTGACAAAACACTCTGAGCTGACTCTTGAACAAACTGAGCCAACCCAAAAGTATCAACAAGCGCCAAAAAGCCTTTACCTAGAGGATCACAAGTCTCTTTCAGATAAATATTGAAATCACCAAGAGTTAAAATCTCATCAAAATGAACAAGACCTGAGATAAATACTCCAAATTCTTCCAAAAAAATTGTAAGGGCCAGGAGACTGATAGAGTATCGCGATCTGGACTGAGCCGAGTCTATTCCTGGCTGAGGGAAATGGACTTAGAATAAGAGCCTCAAAAGACTGGAATTTAGATTCAAATTTAGAAGTTAAATTGAAAATATACTTATATATTAAGGTGACACCCCCACCTTGTTTAGTTGCCCGAGCTACATGGGCTTAAGTATAGTCGAGTGGGGAAACTTCATTTAAGGGAAGGGAAACATTTGGTCTCAGCCATGTTTCACATAACCCAATCATATCGAAACTATGTTCAAGAATCAGATCATTTATTAGTAAGGCTTTAGTAGACAGTGATCTGATATTTATTAAACCAAATGTAAGCGTCTTGTTGAAGTGATGAGTGTAGGCAAAACTTTAGCGCTACCAATAGGTGAAATACTAATTGGAATTAGACACTTTGTATTATTAGTTGACAATTTTGACGACCAACGCTTTAGATGATATGTGGTCACACTTCTGATAACATTCGATGTTTGTTTCTGTAGATTATTAGATACTTCATTGCACATTTAACCACCGCCAGTGGTAGGAATTAGATTATTGTGATTCACACATTTAGGAGGGACAGCTCGGGAGAAATATGGCAGGATAGGGAGACGGTCTCAATGTTATAGACCAAGATGTCAGTCTGATAATCTATAGTGTGAGAAATTCCCTGACTAAACATGTTAACTAAACTAGTAGTTGACTCCACATCCGCACTAGGTTTAACCCTAGCAGGCTGTTCAATATAAACTATACCAAACACTGTATGGGATGGATTCACACATCACATTGTACCACACACATGTATTTTGAATCCTTGGTGTCGCAGGGGGAAATGGTAATTATCTGTTAAACTTGAATAAAAGGTGAATATTGAATATCATGCTATCTTTACAATGATTTCGTTGCTCAGCAGGACATTAAATATTCACCTTATATTCAAACAGCTGGCAACACTGTGACGTGATACTCTGATCCAAGAGGATAAATTCTGAGTCTCATCACCAGCCAGTCAGACTAGCTTGGTCTAGTCAGAAAGGCACAAACTGAGGAAGCCTCTTGGATGAGAGGTGAAACGTCTTGACGGATATATACCAAGTCCAGTTGCACTTGATTCAACTCCTTTGGATAACCATGACCTGGATGAATGAGAACATTCACAGACATGATACTCTGAGGTTTTTGTGTTGACAATGCAGTTTTGCAGCAGGATTTTGGTTGTGTAAGATGTCTTCAGTGACAAATAAGGGAGATATCATGAAACTCTCCCACACAAAGCACTGGAGTACAATCACAAATAATGTCTTCAAAGACAAGGAAGCTGAGGTGTAAAAAGCAGGTCCAAAAAAGTAAAAGTCCTAACCGAGCATTTGCTCCACTTATGTCCTAAACCAGCTGATTTCATGAATTGGTTTACCTTCCCCAGCTCTGGAGCAATGCTGATTAAAATCAACCGGTTTAATATATGAATGGAGCAAATACACCTTTAGGACTGAGACAATTTGCAATACTGGCCCCCTTTCCACCTGTAATTGGACTACCTGTGTGGCATTTTATGTATAAATCAACTTCTATTGATTTTTCTTGTATTGAAGTGTATTTGTGCTGTTTCCCGGTTTCTGGTAACCATTTACATGTTCTTGTTTATCGTCAGATTAATGATTGATTTCTCACTATCTGTCAGGGTCATTCTCTCTCTCTCTCTCTCTCTCTCTCTCTCTCTCTCTCTCTCTCTCTCTCTCTCTCTCTCTCTCTCTCTCTCTCTCTCTCTCTCTCTCTCTCTCTCTCGCTCTCTCTCTCATGTACACAGGTCAGGAACGCTGGCGTTGTCAGAGATGTGGGTGGCTGTCCACACACAACTGGGCCTTGGTTGTAGAAATCAAGTCAAGTCAAATTAATTTGTATACCCCTCAGTCCCAGAGGACTTTACAGTCATGTTACATTCACATTATGTTCTCCAACTCAGGTAAATGGAATAAATGACAATGTACGGCAACCCACCCCCGACCCCTACAACCCTCAACATCACCATTGTGCCAGCCTCCTCTCCCAATCCAGCAGGGACATATTGCATATGTGTGTATATAAAAGGAGGTCCACATTGGGATTTGTTGGATTCTGGCTGTTTTCAGACCATGACCCGAAAACTCCTGCTTTCGTCTGGACCATTGCTGAAAGCATGATGGGTGTCCGAATGCGTTTGTGAAGATATTCACCACTAGTCTGGACCAAAACAAATTAGATCAGATATTATCACAGCGTTGAATCAGTTCAGCAGCAAGGTGACGTAGAGGTTAGCACAGTCGCTTCACAGCAAGAAGGTTCTGGGTTCAAGCCCCGGGGTAGTCCAACCTTGGGGGTCGACCTCTGTATGCAGTTTGCATGTTCTCCCCTTGTCTGCGTGGGTTTCCTCGGAGTGCTCCAGTTTCCTCCCACAGTCCAAAGATGTGTAGGTCAGGTGAAACGGCCGTAATAAATTGCCCCTAGGTATGAATGTGTTTGTGTGTGTTTGTCTTTGTGTGTGGGTGTGTGTTTGTTTGGGTGTGTGTTTGTGTGTGGGTGTGTGTTTTATGTTTGGGTGTGTGTTTGTGTGTGTGTGTGTGTGACGGCCCTGTGTGATGGCCTGGCGGCTTGTCCAGGGTGTTTCCCCACCTGTTGTCCAATGACTGCTGGGATAGGCTCCAGCATCCCTGCAACCCTGAGAGCAGGATAAGCGGTTTGGATAATGGAAGGATGGATTAATCAGTTCATCTGGATACAACGTTTTTGTTTTTATCCTATTTTTTCTCCCAAACTATATCCGACCAATTACCCCACTCTTCTGAGCCGTCCCGGTTGCTGCTCCACCCCCCTCTGCCGATCCGGGGAGGGCTGCAGACTACCACATGCCTCCTCCGATACATGTGGTGTCGCCAGCCATTTCTTTTCACCTGACAGTGACGAGTTTCGCCAGGGGGATGTAGTGCCTGGGAGGATCACCCTATTCCCCTCAGTCCCCCCCCCCCGAACAAACGCCCCGACCGATCAGAGGAGGTGTTAGTGCAGCGACCAGGACACATTTCCACATCCAGCTTCCCACCCGCAGACACGGCCAATTGTGTCTGTAGGGACACCCGACCAAGCCGGAGGTAACACAGGGATTCGAACTGATGATCCCCGTGTTGGTAGTGTAATACTTAAAAATATTATTGGAACCATAAACCATATATATCAAACGATGGTGGGTTAACTAAATGTCATTATGTGAATTATATTACTTGCTACATGTAGATAGGAATGCTTGTGTAGCCAAGGCCAGCGAGAGGAGGTAAGAAGTCTGGAACAGAGAGACCCTTGAGGCAGGCACGACACGTCAAAACAAGATGAACCCTCCCTACCCAAACGGGGGATAGCTAACAGAGAGGGGAGGTTATGCAGACGGAAGGGATATTGTAGAGAAGTAAAACAAGTCGGTAAGAAAGCTCAAGGCCATGTGTGACGAATGAACAAGGGAGGTTTAGCATATAAAGAAGCTCACACACAAAGAAAGACAGACACATAGGGAGGATTGGCTGTTTGTGTCTCCAGATATCTGTCAAAATAATAAACTGCGGAATTATCTCCAGAAACGTCTCGACTGTCTTTTCTTCACATTAACGGACTCGGATGAGGGGATAGCGAACGAATCCCCGACAATTTATGGGGGCTTTGTCTGAGATGTGAAGAAAAATCTAGAATTGGACATTACGGCCGCCCGCTGACTTTCCGAGAGCTCAAGGTCGACCTACAATAAAAAGGTAAGCAGAACCTGTTTTATCGAACTCTGCATATTGACCAAAATGCCAAAATGATATGAGCTCATAAGGAGGGGAAGTGGGCAGACCAAGAAAAAGAAAAAAGGGGAAAAAAATAATAAAAAAATAAATAAAAATTAAAAGAAAGAGAGGAAAAGAAAAAAGGGGTTAGAGTCCCCGTGAAAAAAAGGGGTTAGAGTCCCTGTGAAAAGTGATAAAGAAAAAAGGGGTTACAGTCCCCGTTAGTTCCTAGGTTGTGGCAAACCCACTCACCCCCTGACAAGGGAGTGAGGTTAAGGCTGGGAAAACTCTCCCGGGGAATTGAGGACCCCCAAAGGAGGAAAACTAAGGTTAAGTAAGGGTTAGAGTCCCAAGGGAAAGGAGCTTAGAGCTCAGTAAGGGTTGGAGTCCCTAGAGAAAAAAAAAGAAAAGAAGGGGAGACGTGTTTTTCAAAATGGAATTGAATACGGGTGAAAAGGGCGAAGAGAAGCCCCGGTGGAAGTCCTTACGGGAACAAATAGATGTACTGGTCAGAATAATGTTGAATACTCGGAAAAAGGAGAGTAAGAAAGAGAAAGCGAGAATAAGAGCTGAGGTGCAGGGGAGAATAGAGGAGGTTATTATGTTAGGGGAAAGGAGAGTGGAGGATGTTGTCCCTTTGGGAAAAATATTGTGGAAACAAGAGAAAAAAAGCAAAGAGATGGGGTTGGATGCAGAAAAAAAGAAACAATCATGTGGATTGATGTCTCAGCGGAAGTGGAATAAGGTTATTCGGAAAGCTGAGGAAGATAGGGTGAGGTGGTATAATTATGCTATTATGTGGCAAGGGCTCACCCATTGTATGAAAGAACCAGAGGAGAAAAAAACGGGGGAAGATAAGAAAGGAAAAAGTGACCCCCCGCCGTAGGAGGCGGGTACATGGGCAGTGGAGTCCCGGGGGTCGCAGGAGGGAGGTTTATATCCGGTACTGAACGTAACGGATGGAAAATTTCAGATCGAGATGGCCCCGGTGCCAAGCGCCCCCAGATTGGCGGCCCGGTCAAAGGACCGAGTCGGGCCAACCCGGGGGAGGGACAGCTCCCCAGAGGAGGAGGACCCGGACGGAGAGGTCCCGTTTAGACAAAGATTGATTAGACAGGGGGAGGCATGGGTTGTCCACAGAGAACCAAGACAGGGGAATAAGGACGGTAGACCGGTGACGATTAAGGGTTCGTTGTCGGGAGTCTGTCATGACGAGTCAGGGGGGGAAGCCAGTTATCGCCTGGAAGCAATGGGTGTCGCACGGGGAAATTGGGATGAGGAAGAGATAATAGACAAGGGGGAGGACGACCAAGCGGTGGAGGCGCTGCTGGCCTCAGCGGCTAAACGAATGAGGGAAGTAGAGTTGTTGCTCTCCAAGGGAAAAAAGCGGGGGGCAATTGTATCCCCTCCCCAAACACGCGCCAGTACCCGGTTACAATGCCCCCTGGTGCAATCACACAAGGGGCATGGACAGAGATATAAACCCTGGAACCTGGGGGATGTGCAGGCATTAGTAGATAAGCTCCCACCCATTTCGGAGGGAGGGGGAGCGTGGTTGAATGAATTGGATAAATTAACACAAGGAAAAACGTTAGCTCTTGGCGATTGGAGGGCGGTGGCTGCCCACAGCATGTCAGGTCCCGAGTTGAGGGATATAGAGAAAGAGGCTGACATAGAATATGAGCCGGATGATGTACCTCTGATTAGGGAAGTGGCTGGGATAAATACTGCAGTCAGAGACAAATCACCCCGCCCAATAGGGGACATGTTCCAAAGCTAGAATGGAGCAAAGATCACACCCTGCCATTCTTTTTAGATGTTTCTGAAACAGAAGGTGTGGTAAATGGCATTCTGTTCCAGAAAAAAGGGGGAGATGGAGGAGAAAAGTCCCTACTAAAAAGTATGAGAAAATATAATTGTATTGTGGCATACCATGCAATGAATGTGTTTCACATGTAATGTTTAAAACACATAGAGAAACACCACAAGGGAAAGAAAATAAGTGTCCTAGTTTAGTACAGCAAAACCATTTGGACAAAATAAGACGTAATTAAAAATATGAGTCTGGGACCGTCTTTTTCTTACCTGTAAAAACGGAGAGTTGTTGCAAATTTAGGAAGAAATAAGTAAGAAAGAATAAGGACAAAGGGAAAGATTTGTTGTTTTTCACAAACTGTGGGGTGGTTTCCTGGTTTACGAGACTTTTTTGCATGTGTGGAAGTTTAAAAAAAAAACACACGCACACACCAGGCTCCGAAACCAATGTGTTTGCTTGTCAAATGGGGAAGGCCTAGCAGAATATAAGGGATAAGGGATAAGGTCAGGGACCTATATAAGGGACAAGAGATAAGGTCAGGGACCTAGACCACTGTATAGCGCCTCCAGCGTAAAGGGGGACACCCGGGGATTGATACCTGAGCGAGATTTGAAGTGAAGGTACAGCCGCCCCGTGTGGGTAGAAGCCTGCTGTATCGTTCTCGCTCGAGGTGATAAAAAAAACCGGTGGTTGACATTGGGTGACCCGACGGGGCCCCAACCTCTTCCGTGGCTGGGTTCCCCGCCCTCCCCCGGACCTAGAGTCCACTTGGTTGGCGCGTCAGTGTATGTGAACAAAGTGTGTCTTGAAAATGTCTGATAAAATTAAAGCAGTGATAGATGGCTGGCAAAAACTACCCCATTACACATTAGGCAGGGTGCTGCACAAAGCCCTAATGTTAAGAGCATACAGGAATCTGCCCGGAGAAAGAAATAAATTGGCAAAGAAAATTAATTAGTGATTTGGGCACATGAAATGCAGGAAGAAGGCCTGCTAGAGGTGTGGACTGATCCACCACCCAGCGCACAACTACTAGAACAATATGAGACACAAGCCCGCGTTAAAGCGGCTAAGGCGGAAGAAAAAGTTGGACAGATGGGATGTCTAACAAAGAAATCACAGATACGAAAAGCAGAACGAGAGGCAGACAGACAGGCCACCATGGCCGTCTGGTTTTTCGAAATGTTACAGACTATGCCGAAATCGCCGAAACCAACTCAGCCAGAAACAAAGCAGAAAAGCAGAAAAGAGCAGGATAAAGCAACCAAAGTAAAGGAGGAAGAAGCTGAAAAAGGGGGGCCCAAACTAGGGGACAAGATATACAGGCCCCTCTAATGACTGTTAAAAGAGGGGTCATAGGTGTAAGCATCGCCCCAGACAACGCAGAAGACACTCCCATCACTCAAGCAGACCTGGAGCAGAAACTCGTGCTGATAAGCAAACACATGAACGAGATAGAGAAAAAAAAAAGAGGAATAATAGAGCTATGGGGAATGACCGCCCAAGAACAAGAGAGAGGAGGAATGTCGTGTGCTAGTAGCTTAGAAAGACATACTGAAGAGTTAGAGGAAGGGAACGAGAACGTAATGCAAAAACCAGACAGTAGGAATAGAGGGGACGAAGAGTGGAAAGAGTTGGATGAGGGAAAGAAGATAAAGCAAGAAGCAGCAACTAAAGCTAAGACTGGGAAAAAGAAAGTTGTACAAAATGTAGACAGTAAGAGTGAGGATAATACAAGTGATTCAGAAGGAAACAGCACAGGAAGTAATTAAATGGCTGGTTAAAGAACTCATACCCAGATATGGGTTGCCAAGAACCATCAGATCAGATAATGGTACCCACTTCACAAGTGAGGACCTTCAGAAGGTTGAGGAAATGTTTGGGATCAAACACAAATCTGGCTCAGTCTATCACCCTGCCTCCCAGGGACTGGTGGAAAGAGCAAATAGGACAATCAAGGAACAATTGGGAAAATTATGTAGCGAACTAAGCCTGAAATGGCTAGACGCCATACCATTGGTACTGTTCAACATGAGATCTCAACCGAATGCAGCACATGGGTTAACCCCTCATGAGGTGCTAACGGATAGAAAAATGCCATGTCCATTCACCACTTGCCCTACCACAGACGGACACACTCTTATAGGACAAAGAGAAGAGATTGGTGATTATGTAACAATGCTTAACATAGCGGTGAAGTGTTTGTCCTCACAGGTACAGGAAGCACTTCTGCATGATCCAGACGACGTCGTCCCACCACCGGTGGAAATAGGGGAATGGATGTTGAGGAAACAACACCGAAGAAATTGGAGTGAACCACGTTGGCTCGGCCCATTCCAAGTGGCCCAAGCTACTGACTACTCCCTAAAAGTCTGGTTGCAAACAGACAGACTAAGCAACTGGTGGCACAAGACTCAGTGCTGCAAGACAGACGCTCCGACCGAGCGGACACTGACTGACATTAGAAAAAACCTGAAGGACCTCGACAGTGACTATGACAACCCCGACGAGACCTAGACATGACACAGGAAATCCATTTAGGCTACTCGGATGTGACAGATTCCAAGGACTGATCACCCTATGGTGTCTCTCACTGATGATAGCAGGACCACTGTTGTGGTGGAAAATGGCTCAGGCCTCACGAGAACGATCTAACCTACAGTCAGTTCATATTAAGAGACCTGGAACCCCACTAACTGATATCGCTAACGATACCAACCTGACCCAATTACACCACCACATAACTAAAAGAGCAGTCAACACAGCTCTAAGGGACAAATGTTTATCAATTTACAGGGGAATAGAACTAAATTATACTACAGGGAAAAGCTACACTTTCCAATTCGACCTATGCGATGTAATTAACTGTGGGGGGAATCCCCAGGCATGGAGAGGTTATGACATATACCTCTGTGGAATGCCGGGGCAGCACCCGACATTCGGGAGGTGTATGTGCAATGTTCGGCTCTCAGTGTTGTACTTTTATCCCAAATAACACGGTGCCTGATGGCACACTTACCAGGGCATTGACAGGTCTAAAGATGCTCTCAGACGAGCTCCAGGAACATTCGGGAGTAAATGACCCATTTGGGAACTGGATGTCAAAATGGTTCGGCAAATGGGAAAATTGGCTGTCCTCTCTGGCCGGACCCATATTGGTCATAATATTAGTGTTGATTATTGGAGTTTGTTTCTGTATACCTATGTACAAGGCCTTATGCATTCGATGCATGGACAAACACATGAAATCTAGTATAACATCCCTCCCCCTGCCCTACCAGATGAAAGAAGTAGAATTGCTCAGGCCTTTCAACCCAGACGGAGAGAGCCTGTTAAACGGTGAGATAGGGACTTTTAGGGAGGATAACTACTCCCTCAACAGTTACCATTCTGGAATGCTCGGTATGGGCCGCCCCCCACGAGACGAAGGGGGCCTAGACGGACCGGACCTCAGCGAGTTGGATTCGGATGACCCACACAGCCCGCTGGACAGCCCTGTCTGAAAGAGGATCCGTAAAGCATGCATTCTGCATTTATGTCTCTATGCTTGTAGAAACGGCCTAGCCTCCCTCAGTTAACTACACTTTGTATTACTTATATACATCTCTGCTGTGTGCAATGAAGAAATGCTTGCTGCTTGTATTTAGCGCCGATGTACCCACACGCTACACATAGGCCTCGCAGGTCATTGAGGAAGCCACAGCGGTGCCTTGCAAGGATGCCTGGGGGACATCCCACCCTGGGGTGGAACCAATGACCGAATACTGATATAGATACCCACGCACCACACTTAAAATATTATATGAGGTGATAAATCACCTCAACAGGGGGACTAAAGGAGCTGGGCCTGAGAGTAGGAACATTGTACGCCGGCCTGATAGAGACGGCCTTGGAGTAGAAACACTATGTGCACCCACCTCATTAGGACGGCCTTGGAGCAGGAACACCATGCACATAAACCTGATTAGGACACGCGCTACACCTGCAAGACATACAGGACGATCTACAAGAAGCGTCCACCTCTTCGGGTGGACTCGAAGGTTCACCGACCCTCCCCGAAGCCGCACTGTTAGCAGAAGTCAGGGTGAAAGTGCTGGTAACCTCTCCCCTAGGTCATAGATGAACTAGCCGGACGATCACAATTCCCGGCCAGAAGTAGACGTAGACTGAGAACCGAAGGGCGGACGACTAGACAGACCAACGTATTGACAGATATAACTACGAATGACAGTCATGAAGACAAGGGGAACAAGGGTTATAATGGGGATAATGACTATGATAGTATGCCTTTGTTTAGGGTTGTGGGCCCTGGATCAGTCCCTTCTAAGAGCCAAAAGAGATGAAGTGAAAAGGGGGGAAGAGTTCAGGTACAGTCAGGGCTTTAGACATGTTGCTGGCTGAAAAAGGGGGCGTATGCTCAATGTTCGGAGATCAGTGTTGCACCTTTATCCCCAATAACACAGCCCCCAACGGTTCAGTGACCAGGGCCCTAGAGGGTCTACGTACCCTTTCAAAAACTATGCACGATCATTCAGGTATTAGCAATCCTTTTGAAAAATGGATGACTCACTTCTTTGGAAAATGGAAGGGACTGATCATGTCATTATTTGTATCCCTAGCCGTTTATATGGGAATTTTGGTTACCTGTGGCTGTTGTTTCATACCATGCTTTAGATCTCTCATTAACCGACTAATAGTTACAGCAATTGAACGTCGAGAGGGGGACTTTCCACCTCCCATGATGCCCCTTCTGGTACCGACACCTGTGGAAAGGGACCTAGATGAAGATATTAAACGTTGGTGATCTCCGGTAGGAGATCAAAAGGGGGTAATGTAATACTTAAAATATTATTGGAACCATAAACCATATATATCAAACGATGGTGGGTTAACTAAATGTCATTATGTGAATTATATTACTTGCTACATGTAGATAGGAATGCTTGTGTAGCCAAGGCCAGCGAGAGGAGGTAAGAAGTCTGGAACAGAGAGACCCTTGAGGCAGGCACGACACGTCAAAACAAGATGAACCCTCCCTACCCAAACAGGGGATAGCTAACAGAGAGGGGAGGTTATGCAGACGGAAGGGATATTGTAGAGAAGTAAAACAAGTCGGTAAGAAAGCTCAAGGCCATGTGAGACGAATGAACAAGGGAGGTTTAGGATATAAAGAAGCTCACACACAAAGAAAGACAGACACATAGGGAGGATTGGCTGTTTGTGTCTCCAGATATCTGTCAAAATAATAAACTGCGGAATTATCTCCAGAAACGTCTCGACTGTCTTTTCTTCACATTAACGGACTCGGATGAGGGGATAGCGAACGAATCCTCGACAGTAGGCAACGGGAAAGATGTCATGATAAACATGCGCCATGACCTTGAATTGGAATAGGCATTCAAGGATAGTGGATGGCTGAATGGGTAGAGATGGCTGTATAATAAACATGTTCGCACACGTGCAAATAAAGACAAACAAAATAGTCTCTCTAATCATGTATTTTCTCACAAAACCTTACACAATCATGTGTGTGAATTAATTCATTATAAAGTGCTTTGAGTGGCTGTTGCAGCTAGAAAAGCGCTATATAAAATACAACTCGACTGACTGATTGCTCTCTGTGTAACCTGCACACATTGCCCTGATCATTTTAACCAGCAACTGCATGTTGGGGTGTTTGAACCTTAATGAACATGTGGAGAGAAACAGTGAGTGAGACTACCAATTAATTAATTACAATTTAAGAATATTATTGGAATGACTATGTCTCACTTAGGTCACTGTCTTGACAGAGTTGAGGTCACGCTACAAAATAGCAGAAGTTGATAATGAAGCCGATTAAGTTGGGTTCCGCTGAATAACCCTTGCTGGCACAAACCACTACAATTACATGTCAGTTTAATGTCAAAGTTCTCTCTTGTCGATTTACCGTAAATGGTTGCGCGACGCAAGGCCCTATGTAAGTCATACTGACTGCAAATACCACCCCCTCCCAACTATTTCCCCATTATGTGACCTATGCACAAGCTCTCTCTCTCTCTCACTCACTCTCCAGCTCACAAACATTACAATGTGCAAATTTCAACCTCCAGGCTAAGCCGATGTCCTCCATTTGCAACATAATTGCTCACTACAAGTTTCTCTTCTACAAAGAGTTATTCCAATCCTTAAATTAGGATGCCATGTAAATGTTGCAAAACATCTCTTCTCTCTCTGTCCAGTGAAACTCAACTATCTTGGTTTCCCTCAGTCTTCAACAGAGGTTCCCATATTGAAAAAGCGGTCATCCCCCCCCCCCCTTTTTTTTTCTCCCCGATCGATTTTTTGGGCAATCACCCCACTCTTCCGAGTCGTCACGGTCGCTGCTGCACCCCCCCCCCCCCGCCGATCCGGGGAGGGCTGCAGACTACCACATGCCTCCTTATGTGGAGTTGCCAGCCGCTTCTTTTCACCTGACGGTGAGGGTTTTCGCCAGGGGGACGAGACATGTGGGAGGATCACGCCATTCCTTCCAGTCCCCCCTCCTTCCCCGAACTGGTACCTCGACCGACCAGAAGAGGCGCTGGTGCAGCGACCAGGACACATGCCCACATCCGGCTTCCCACCCGCAGACACGGCCAGCTGTGTCTGTAGGGACGCCTGACCATGCCGGGGGTACACGGTAACATGCGATCCCCGTGTTTGTAAGCAAGGAAATAGACCTCCACGCCACCTGGATGCCTCTAAGAGCAGTCATCTTCAGTGACCTAATACCTCTCCCAGAGGTGAAAGTGTATTTCCAATGTTATTTCCAATTTCATTGTTTTAAAGAAAAACTCCTTTTGTTGCATTTTGGGAGTCACATCTATCAAATGACATTGCTGTAGAGCAAAAAAGAAAAGCTTCGGCATCCGTGTAGCGTAGCGGTCTATTCCATTGCCTACCAATACGGGGATTGCCGGTTCGAATCCCCGTGTTACCTCCGGCTTTGTCGGGCGTCCCTCCAGACACGCTTCACCAAGGATTGTTAGGGCCAGGTCTCTCAAATTCCAAATGTATCTCTACCTCAGCCTCAAAACCCCTTCCCAGAGCTAAGGCATAAGCGAACTAAGCAGTAGCTTACCCAAGAGTGCTTGAAATGTCAAACACGACAGGTTGATAAATATATTTTTGTGTGTGTGATATATCATATCAGTAGTAATCACCAAAAAAACAGAAACTAAATGTTTTGATTTCATGTTGTTAACAGACTGACAAATTAATGCTACTGGTTTAATCATTTCCGCTGCCTATGTCAGAGCTGGGGTCAGGTTCATGTGCATTATAACTGCAAGCAAGTACATCGTAACAGTATGTCACCTAAACGGGTTTATCCGTCTGGCGCAGAGAAGCGAAAGAGGAGGAAAGCAGAGGAGGACAAAAAAACAGCATAATAAAGGTATGTTTCCACGAAGTTGGAAGTCAGGGAGAACACTCATGACTCAACAGTGGAAGTTGAGGCCCACTCCCTTGCCGAAGACATTGGCTCATTTAGATTTCAGATTTATTGTGTGGTCTGGTATGACATTCTGTCACAAATCAACACCACAAGCAAGCTCCTTCAGTCAGCCAACATGCAACTTGATGTTGCAGTGGCTCTCATCCAAAAAAACAAGAACAATTTAATCAGTTACAGAACTGGTTTTAATGATGTACAGGTCTCAGCAAAAGAGATCTGTGAGCAAACCACAAAGGACCACAAAAAGGATGTTTGCCTATGAGACAGCTGATGAGCCACAAGCTGATGCCATGAAGAGACTGGAAGTGTTCTTTTTTAATGCTGTTGTAGACTAGCATTCACTCTCTGGAGGACCGCTTTCAGTCTCTGGGGGAAGTCAAAGACAGCTTTGGAGTGCTGCTGAATTTCCGCCAACTTGACTCACAATTCTCAAATTCTGCTTAGGGCCCCATAAAGCCTTGGGCCGGCTCTCTGCCCCTTCCACTCTCTGGCCTTTACTCTTAACACGTTAAGAACGTTGCAATCCAACCTGATAATCAAACACTGTACAATGAATTGATAAATTTGAGTTCAACCAGAGGCTTAAACTAAGGGGTGTATGCATTTCCAGCTGGTCTGGAAGTGCTGTACATGGATAGCCTACTGCCCTAGACCAAGAGTGGTACTATTAAATTTTGCTAAATTTGCCTTTTGTACAAACATTCCTTGTTGACGATTAATCTTGGATCACCCACCTCTATAAATAGCTTTCCATCAAAGTGAAGAATGAGGTTCACCGTCAATCAAACTGGGAATTATCTGTTATTTTAGAAGCAAGGCCAGTTAACATTTGAACTATGCCTTCATTTTTGAGGCTACAGTATATCAGTTAAACACATCTCTCACCAGACATACCTCAAATCAAAATCTGCTTAAGGCCCAAAAAAGGCTTGGGCCCGCCCTGGTTTATATTCTTACATTCAGTGATTTTCACTCAGTGAAAACTTTTTTCACAACAATTTCAAAGTCCACCAGATTTCATCACAACAAATAGAGAAAAGCATTATTATTGGCATATGAATTAAAAGTAAACAGTACAGAAGTACTCTGGGAAATGAGCTTACCACTGTGTAGCCATACACGGCTATTAAAATGCCTGATCCACAGCACTTCTCTTAGAAATACTACGGTAGATTTGTGATGGGTAGTTAGGCTCTTTTTGAGAAGCCAATTATTTTGAACTGTTCAATATAACGGCTCCTTGTCTCCGAACTGTTAATCTCTATAAACCAAGGGACAAGATTTAAGTATCGGAAGTATTCTGATTTCCGTTTCCATCCGAGTAGTATTGACCAATCATGTTTGAGTAGGCGGCGATTTCTACAGGAACACGCTTTGGTTTCATGCAAGTACACTGTCCGTTTGAGGAGCTAAAGAAGTGGCCGGAACGTCGTCTGGACCAAAAATATCTACAAAAAGTAGCAATATTTATGTATTTTTTCGGAGAAATGTTCAACTCAGGTCGACTATTTGTGAAACAACCCGGTCGTAGGCGTCGTCTCTCAACTCCAACGCCAATCTCGCGTCTCAAATTGCTAATCCGACTGTAAACAATGACAGGTGCATGGAAGAGGAAGTCGTCATTGGAAATGGGCCAACAGCTACACTGGAGGCCCCGAAATATGTAATATTTTTTAATTATTTATTTTACAGAACACATACATTAACAGTACACACAAAACTGATGGCAAAGACTACTGCCAGTAGCGCCCTGTGACACAATCAATGCGTTTACATGCACAGTTAAGTCGAGCTACGGTTACAGCTCGATTAGGCCATGTAATTGGACTACTGTCGTTGTCCCAGTATACAAGAACCGGGGGAGAATCGATTTATTGATGTATATCCGGCCCCGGTACGGTAGGTGGCGATATGCCCCCTTTCAGCTGGTTGCTATTGGACCTTCTTCCGGTTGACCTATTGCGTAACATACAAAACAAACGACAAACAAGTTGGCAAACGGGTTCCATGCACTGATCTAAAAAAAAAGACTGGATCGCGCAACCCATAATTCCGTGCCACCAATTTATGAAGGCCAATTGAACTTGATCGGCGCCATCTTAGTGTAGCGCTATCTATCCTTTTTAACTGTCAAGGACAACGCTCCTGAGTTCTCTATACAACTCGGTATCCAATAAACTATTGAAGTATGTTAACTTCGCTTTTTATGTGTTTAAAGTATGTTCTAAAGGCTCTAAATGTCTTACAGTGTCATCTGGTAACTCCAACTAAAAAGGTTGACTACCCCTTTAAGGCAATCTAACATGGTCTAGACACTTCAGTGTGTCACCGAGTAACTTATATTAAAATGGTGGACTAGCCCTTTAAGGTTGTCTCAACATGTCACTTACCATAGCCTAGACACCACAGGAATAAACACACATGAATAATCCACACTCACACAGGTACATAGAATTATATATACAAATGTATTATGAGTAATAATTATTAGAATGAATGAAAGTGATAAGCCTCAATGGCTAACAAGCATCTGCATTCAGATATACACAAATTAATCAGACTAAAACATTAGCATACAGCTCAATAACCCTATAACTAAGCCGGCAATAAAATAAAATAAAGTCAACCCCCAGTTGCAGGCCTGTTTCTTTATCGGGTACGTTGGGACCCTAAACAGCCCTCTTCGCTCCCCTTGGGAGCCCGCACATCCAACTTGTACTCACAAAGAATGAATGCTCCTCTTCGTCTCGCGCTTCTCACCGCAGCACAGCAGCGAACGTCAGGCCGGCAGCCATCCTAGCTAACTGGCTAGTTAGCCGTTAGCACCATCTCACGGCCGAACCGTGCCCTCGCCTCGGCAGACCAACACGGCAACAGACGACTCTTTCTGCGTTCCTCGATGGTCGCATGAACACAACACTACACTGTAACTGATAACGTTACTTCGCTAAACTAGAAGACGGCCCGACTCACTGTGGGGAGAGCCCCTTACCGCATCCAGTGCATTCGCGCGTCTTGCTGTGCTAACAACGAAAACCGACTGGCTCGCTCGCTCCGTAACGTCGCTGGGTCCACATATGGGACTGACGAGTAGTCAGTTTGTCTCCCAAATCCACACAAACAGTTCCCGGGATGGGTCTCGGTCAGACACCCGCACACATCACTGTTCACTAAACTTCAATTACATTTCTCTCACCGCAAAATAGCATATAACAACTCGACATCAAACTGCTCCGTTTTGCTCACACAAGGGACGAGAGACCTCCTTCCCTCCGTCCAGTCTGCTCGTGCTGACGTTTCCCGCTGCCCTCTCAACCAATCACATTCAAGGTAAGGTATTCTCTCCACAGCCAACTAATCACAACAATGGTAAGTTTCAACACGAAAGTAAATGCATTTCACATTGGTAAACAACTGTTTTGCAGAACAATATCAACAATATAATATATTCATATTCAAAAGGTATACAAAATAACAAACATAGGCCAAACTCTTATCTAATAGTGCAATGTAATATATCTAAGGCCTATAATTTAACCACAGGGTTACATTAGGTAGAGCAAAAAGCGATCAAATTGCATTAGAATTGCCAGCTAAAATGCTCTAACCGCACAGGGTCGAAAAAAGTGGCAATTCAGATAATATAACATTTCACAGGTAAGTACCCTTTTTTATTTGACTCTTGCATTCAAGATGCCATAGCAACTGCTGATTTAAGATGCCTTGATTTGTCAAAAAAAATTCCCGAGCTGGCTCCTCACATGTTCGACAATGCTGTCACGGATAATCGTGTTTGTAATCTTATAAAAGTAATATTGTAATTGTGACCGGTTATTTTCTTGCCCGGTGCGGGACTCGATAACGGGTGTACTGCACCACAAGGCGACATCACTAACCGCTCGGCTAAAGGATCGGATCCATTAGCTAGGGGCTAACGTGTGTTATTAGTAGTTTACATAATTATTGCAAGATACGACTGCATCATCTTGGCAAAGAATGCACTGCAAAGCTAGCTTGCAAGAAGCTGCGAAAACAGCTAACAAAACTTCTAAATGTAAATGTAAGATCATGATTGCAGAACATGAGAATATGAGACTCTGTTGTTTACAAACAACAGACTCATTGGAAAATTTTAATAGTCTTGCTTGCACATATGGGTGATCGTAAAGTAGCCTAGTATACTGTCATTTTCTTAGGTAGCGAGCTAGCGTGTTGCAGCGATGGTGAGCAACGGCCCGATGAAGCCAGGACGCACCGCTCTCTCCCTCGCGAGCGGCACGCTCTGTGTCCTTCTTTCACGCACTCGTCTGAGAAGCCAGCTCGGGAAAAACATGTTGACAAATCAAGGCATCTTAAAACAGCGGTTGCTGTGGCTGTTATGTCTGCACACATCGACAGTGCTGCATTTGATTTGGTGCTGTTCTATTGTGCTGGGATCGATTGGTGATGCCTGCGGGCTCTGGGTTGTTTGATCGGGTCTGCCTTTGATGCTGTGTCAGTCTAAATAAAGAATGCCACGGAGAGGTTGTGTCGAGCGACAGCGCTGTGTCCTGACGTGATTTAAAAATACAATATTGGCGACGAGGATGGCTGATATCTCTCTCCCACCACCTGCCCCTTCCTGGCATTACCTGGCGAGCCTCCGGTACCATGGACTCGCTGGCTACATAGTTTTGAAAATTACATTATCGCCTCAGGGCTCGACGACGTGAGCCAGGCTAGGAAGACGGCTCTGTTGCTACACTGCTTGTAGTCCATGGGCCAGACGATATTTCGGTACACTCAAGGTGGCAAAACTTACTTATAATTTTTGAAAGGATCCATGTCTATAGATGATATTTTGGTATGATAACCATTCCTGAGTGGCAGCTGTATCACAGTTATCAGCTCATGAAGTTAACCACCCGCTAAACTAAATTGCATTTTAGACGCTGGTGCATATCCTGGTTTAGCCTCATGGTCAGGACATTTTTCAATGTTCTATAATATTGTCTTTGGTATCATTTTAAAGGGCACCTTCTTAGCTTTCATTCAAGCCCTGTTGTGGATATTTCTCACAAATATAGAGGTCACTTGAGCTCTTCAACCCGTCAATAACACACATCTTTCTGCAATGTTCGCCTAAACTATATACTTTCTTTTAGCCCTGTGGCATCTAGGAATATCAGGGACACAAAACACAAGAACTGGAATACTCACAGGACTGTAAAGATTCAGAAAATGTATAATATACCCATACTATTTAATTGTGTGAGGTGATTGTGAGCCTTAAATGAGAACTAGACCAAAGCCAGCTAGGTCACAAACTGGTCTCTATACATTTGTTTAAATACACAATCAAAATACATGATAAAAAGGAATACCATAGTGAGGTAATGAACTATTTTAATATTTTAAACAACATTGACATTTACATATACTTAGTCAATGATACATGTAATCCCATATCATTAGTGGGTATATGTAATGGTAATGGGTAGGGTAATGGGTATATGTGAATATGGTTACATTATTGTTATCAAGCTCTGGGTAACCAAGTCCAGAATCAACATCCTGTGCATCAATAGACTACTACCACAGTAATACCATCAGAATCATCACACTGTCATTCATCAAACTGCTCGTTTCTCTCATCATCTGACTCCCCAAGTTCAAAGTCCAGTTCTGGACCATCCTGCTGTTTTTGGTTACTGCAGGTCTGTAACCTGCACATGTCTGTGCATGGAAGTCCATTTGACAGGCACATGCAGCTTGGCATTTTGCATGAATGCACACACTTGCATGTTAGCATTTCCAAGACCACATCTGGTGCAGGTGGGGAGCGCATCCAGTAAATGGCCAGCTTGCCTTCATCGTCTGTCCATCCATACTCAGTAGGGCTTGGCACCACAGGGTTAGCCTGCAGACAGCACTTCCATATTGCTGCCTGATAGTTGGCTCGTTGAACATGCATAAAGAGACAGTCTCTACATGGTGGCAGCTGGCTGGACTCAACCTCTCCCCTTTTGGTGCAGAAGAGCTAGTAACGCAGTTTGTTCACCTCAGCAGTGCTGCTATTAGCAACATACATCCGACAGGTGAACTGCTCAATTTTCTGGAACAGCTCATCACTCACATTCCATGTCTGTCCCAGTTCACTAAAAGTCTCTTGGCAGGAAGTGTGCTTTCTCACTATCTTCAGGGCATTCAGCTTCCCTCGACCAGCGAATGCACTGACAGTGTCGCAGCCTGTGAAGGCATGTAAGCCAATTAGGCTGTCACAGATGCTGTCTCCAAGTGAACTTGCCAGTTTGGTGATGTCGACAAACCGTGTGCGGTTCTGAGTCCCACACTTCTGGTAGATGGGACAGGTGATGTCCTTCTGGAAGCCAAGACAAAGCACCATGACATCAGTGTCCTCAGCTGTGATGATAACTGACTTTGAGCCCGCATTTGCTGCATGCAATGCATGCAGGAGCAGACGGGTGTCAGCTTCTTCATGTGTGGAGTGCAGTTCTGCTGCTTCCTCACACCCATCTTCTGTCAACTTGTAGCAGGTTTCCTCACAGGTCATGTACAACACCTTGCCATGCAGCATAGCTCTGTATCGTGGGAGTTTCCACTCTTCCACCAGAAACTTGATGAGACTGGTCTTGTTGGAGGAACTGCACAGAAATTTTCTCCACTGCTGGACGTGGTGTCCCCCTGCAAGATTCTTGTACTGGAGAGTGATGTCTCCACCCCGGTTCAGTCGTTCAGCATCTTTGATCGAAGTCTGGTGATAGACATCAAAAACAACATCAATCCTCCCACTCTGTGCTCCCTCATGGAGGACCTGGGTCAAGGCTGACTCTGCCACCTGTGCAAAGGTTTTGTTGTTGCCATTCATTTTTTGGACCAGGCTCATCCCATCAATGATGGAAGTAGATGGGATTGGGATGTCTTCTGCAGGAGATACATTCTTTTCAAGCTCTCTGGCAAGTGCAGCCTTGTTTGTTTTTCGTAAGGACCCATCAGCATTTGCCAGTGCCCATGGTAGTGGGCCCAATGGGTAGGCAAGGACATCCTTCAGATTCACCTTCCTGCTTTCAGCCACCAGGATCATGTGACTGAAAAGGTTTCTATCTGCCTTCAGAACCACATCCTGTGCTTTCTTTCCATGAGCTTGTTTTGTGCTGACATTGGAGAATGTTTTCAGACTTTGCTTGGTCATCTTGTCGTGGAATTTCCCAGGTGGTGGGTCTGCATCTAACCTTGTTTGCTGGAATGCTTGGTAGGCCTCTTCTCCTTTCTCAAGAGCTCTCAAGAGATCTATGGTCACATCAGGTGGAGCCATGTTGCCAGTGGAGAGGCTAACCAAATCAATCTCATCAGGGGACATAGGATTGAGCCAGTTATTCTCCATAAGGTCCATGAGAGACTGGACATCTGCTTCATCTCTCTTGATCCTTGGACTCTGTAGATCTGGATGAGACCATTTGCACCTACCTTGACCTGTCAGGTCTCTCAGCTGTCTGAGGTACATGCTTCTATACTCAGCTGTGAGATAATATTTGGTCACAGCTCCTGGCTTCAAGCTGAATCCCTTTGTCCCTCCAGCTGTTTGGGTGTCTTTGTTCACCGTTTCTTCTATAGCTTGGTCAACAGGGATTCGGCCAAAGGGATTGGTGGAGCCCAGTTGGACTGAGAAGCCTCCTTCCATGAATTCTGTGTACACATCTGGGTGTGTGATGGGCAGCTCAGACATCTGGGCGTAGTAGTAGGGGAGGTAGCGTGCATAATTCATCCTGTCATAAGCAAAGCACCATGGGATCATTGCTCGAATGCTAGCCAAGTGTAGCATCCAGTCTCCCTCTCTGGATGCTCGGATGAGCCCCAACAAGTGCAAATGCAGAGGTCTTTGAGTCCAGCATCTTGGAAACGCTTTCCTATTATTGCCAGCAGTGTGCAGATGGTGTGGAATACCCCAAGCCTAACGATGATATCATGGAACTTGTCATGGTGTTTCCATGTGATCTCGACAGCCTTCGCATACAGGGCTTGGTCAAAGACACAGACAATCTTCCTCAGGCCTAAGCACTGCATGATGCTCAGTGACTGGTTAAGCACCTCGTTGACAGTAGACATTTGTGTCGCTGGAGCATTGATGGTAGGCAGATAGCCTATATTGTCGGGGATGACCGTCATCTCTCCTCGAGTCAGGATGTTGAAGCCTGTCCAGCTGCTGACTGACTGTTCTTCTTGTTGTGACATGCGTGCTAGGACCCAAAGAAGGTTTTTCTCTCTGGCAAGCTTAGTATTGGCTGCAGTATCGGCATCTGACTTTTTGCTTTGTGGTGGCCCTACCCGTTGTCCAGCATTGTAAGTTGGTAACATTGGTGGGGGTCCATCAATGCTTCTCTTCTTTGTTTTGGGAACAGTGGGCATGGGTTGGACAGGAAGTGGGTTGACTGGCTTTGCTTGCACAGCAATCCCATTGACTCTGTGAGATGTTCCCTCACCACTGACAGTTTCTTCAAGACGGTCGATATTGTCCGAAGCTAAAGTTGTGAATATACCAGGATGGATGTTAGCTGGAAGGGCAATGCCACTCCCTGATGATGAGAGTTTCTGGAGACACAGGGCAGTGTTGATCTCTTCCATCTGTGAATAGGACACACTGTGACCAAGTTGGTTGAGGATGTTTATCAACTCTACATTTCCTGTCAACGATTTGACACTGAATGGCAGAACAATGTGCTTGGAAGGCTTGGTATTTCCACATGTCACTGCATATACTATGTCATGGCCAAATGACTGCAGAAGGCACTGCACTCTCTGGGATGCATGATCAGGATCATTTGAGCCTGTGAGTAGAGAGTACAGGAAGATAATGAGCGACTCTGGAATGGTAGGACATTCTGCTTCTGGTTTGACTTCAGGCGGCCAGGTTTGAGGAACATCTTGACTTTTAATGTCTGCTCTCAATTTGATGGCTGCTTTGGCTATAACATCTTGTGCACTGACACTTTTCAGGGTCTGCAGCTCCCTTTTGAGAGACTGATTTTCTTTGGCAAGTTCCCTCATGGACAAGTTATCGGGATAGAGGAGGAATTTTCCTTTCTCATCAGGGAATATCTGCAAGGCTCCAGCAAACTCACTCTCCGGGTTTCGCCTTATGTGCTTCTTAGTTGATTCCTTGACTTGGGCAATGCCTTGGGAGTTCATTGAAGCTACCAGTCTAGAAGAGAGATCAGTCATTGTCATCACTTGAGGATTGCCAAAAAGCTCCATCCTGATGAAGAGGAACAGCTCATGGTATGCCTTATTCACAGCAGCTTCATACTGGGCTGCAGCATCATCATCTTCATTGCTGGCAACCTCTCCTTTGGAAACCTCTTCTTTGGTGTAAAGTCTATAGCATGACCTGTGGTAGTGCCCTTCAGCTGCTACAAGGTCTCTACTCACAATGGCAAGGATTCTGCTGTCCCTTTTCTTTGTGGCTGCACTCCTGATCTTTGCATCAGCTCGCAGTTCTCGACACTGCACCAGTACTTCTCTCGTATTCTGTCTCCTGGAATATTTGCTGTTTTTCTGACAAAATATGCACTCTGCATCATAAGTCCTAGATGTACTTGGAGCATGTCGAGCTACTCTCTTAGATTGTTTCTCTTCAGCAGAGACACAACTTTTCTTTTCTTTTGCAAGGAGGCCATCAAGAATTTGCTTCATAGTGAAGATACTGCGACACTTTCTGTGGTAGTAGATTGCTGGAATCTGTCCCTCAGGAATGTCTTTTGCCAGTTTCAAAACTGGTGCATGATTTCGTATCTGAGCTGCCCTGAGCAGAGTTCTCCATGAGTCGACACTTTGTAGTGAAACCAGCTTATCTGTATCATCAGAACAGTGGATAATGCACTCCACCCGTGGGCGCTTTGGTATTGGGTAAAAACTTGCTTGTTCACCAGTGGCCATATTCAGTCAGTTTTCACCTGCCACATACAAACAAATACATGTAACTTAGGTGTATGAACACTACTAAAACAAAGTTTACTTTGCTTCACCAGCGTCATATTACCATTATTTATCTTACATAGCCACAAATAGATACATTACCTAGTTGCTATGCAACAGCTGTATTTTGTCCACATGAGGCCGCTAAAATCAACACAAGATGAAAGTTCCTCGTAGCCACTTTAACTAATCATATTAACATATACATTAAAAGAACATGCTAACATTATGGGAAATGAGCTTACAATCTTCTCCAGAGTGAGACAAGAAGATAGATACCAGTTTCCTCTATATGTGTTTAGTAGAAAGCTATCTGGCTGCACGTTAGCCTAGCTTAGCACAATGAATGGAAGTACACAGTACTGGTTATCCTTGGTTGTTGGTCAACTAAGAACTGTCCCAGAGTTTAAGCTAGGCTAATCAGTACCAGGGGTGTTGAAATACTATATTTGTAAAAATCTGGGCAAATACACAATCGTGAGAGGCACAGAAACAGGTTTCCTGAAAGATAAATGAAATAGCTGCTCATTTGGAAAGGTTATCATGTATTATTTTACTTCTGTTAGTGTACCAAATAAAATGGCACCAGTGAAGTTGTGTCACCTTGGGTGATATCGATATCTGGTCTGACCCATGGACTAACTGGCTTTGGTCTAGTTAGTTTCTTAGTAATAATGCCCTTCTAATTTAAGGTTCACAATCACCTCACACAATGAAATAGTATGGGTATATTATACATTTCCTGAATCTTTACAGTCCTGTGAGTATTCCAGTTTTTGTGTTTTGTGTCCCTGATATTCCTAGATGCCACAGGGCTAAAAGAAAGTATATAGTTTAGGCGAACATTGCAGAAAGATGTGTGTTATTGACGGGTTGAAGAGCTCAAGTGACCTCTATATTTGTGAGAAATATCCACAACAGGGCTTGAATGAAAGCTAAGAAGGTCCCCTTTAAAATGATACCAAAGACAATATTATAGAACATTGAAAAATGTCCTGACCATGAGGCTAAACCAGGATATGCACCAGCGTCTAACATGCAATTTAGTTTAGCGGGTGGTTAACTTCATGAGCTGATAACTGTGATACAGCTGCCACTCAGGAATGGTTATCATACCAAAATATCATCTACAGACATGGATCCTTTCAAAAATTATAAGTAAGTTTTGCCCACTTGAGTGTACCGAAATAGGAAATTTTGGGCTCTGGCCCATGGACTATTGGGAGCAGAGGGTCATCGTGTGCTCGGGACTCTGGGGAACGTCACAAGCTTTGCCGAAGCTGTGGGACTTATGAGCACCCATTTCGCTGCTCCACAGAGTGCCCTCCTTCGGCGATTTATATTCCGTCAGCGACACCAACTGGCTGGCTGAGTCTGTGCGGCAGTACGTAGCTAATTTGCGAGGGCTAGCTAGCTCATGCAAGTTTGGCGCGCTTCAGGACGAGATGGTTCGCGACCAGCTAATCGAACACACCAACAACGCAAAGGTGCGTGAGACTCTCCTGCTGGAAAAAGACGATCTGCTGCTGTCCAGAGCAATTACCATCGCACTACAGGTTGAGGGAGCAGCTGAGTGTGCTGCTATGCTAAATACACAGCAAGTGGCCACCTCCAGTCAAGCTGCCAACGACTCCTCCCTCTACTCACGGCTGCCCCTCGGGACGCAACCCAACCAGAGCGAGGCGGGCGCCGACTCCACTGGGGACGTCTTGCAACTGCAACGACGGCGTTCTCGGCCCCGCCCTCAACAGTCCTGTGGTAACTGTGGGTCTCGGTCTCATGTTTCAAGGGCTCAGAACTGCCCTGCCCGTGGCCAGACATGCCGTAGCTGCGGTAAGCACAATCACTTTGCCAACGTCTGTCGATCTTCCCCGGCTGGGTCAGAGGGCCACACCCCCCAGTCTTCAACCGCCGTCATTCACAAGGTGAGCTCTGGGCCAGTGTCATTCAAATCATGCACAGTCAACATTAATGATGTGTGCATCCCCCTGCTGTTGGACACCGGTGCAAGTGTGTCTCTCCTGAATGTTGATACCTACAGTCAATTTTTCGGTTCACTGCCACTGTCCGCACCCTCAGCTGTCCTCTGTGGGTATGGTGACTCCAAAATCGATCTGGTTGGCTCTCTTCAAGTGACTGTCCACTATGGAACCAAGCTGGTGCCCAATGCAGTTTTTCATGTGGCACGCCGTGGGGCCAACCTGATGGGCCTGGACCTGTTCTCCGCTCTGGGGGTCTCCCTCTTAGACACAAGGGGGGCAGCAATCCTGACTGTCGCCACACCTTGGCAGCAGAAGTGGCCATCGCTGTTTATGGGGCTGGGCTGCCTCTCCGCCTTCACCCATCAACCTCTCCTCAACCCTGCTGTGAAATCTGTCATCCAACCACTGCGCCGCATCCCGTTGGCTCTCCGTGATGGGGTCTCCGCCGAGCTGCAAGAACTGCTGGAAGCTGGCATCATTGAACCGGTGGACGCGTCACCTTGGGTCTCAAACCTCGTGGTGGCTAAGAAGAAGTCGGGGGGCCTGTGTGTCTGCGTCGATCTACGTGCAGTAAATAAGGCAGTGGTCCCTGATAAGTATCCACTGCCCACCTCAGAAGAACTCAATGCTCAGTTCTATGGCTCTGAGGTGTTCTCCAAGCTTGACCTCAGACAGGGGTACTTACAGGTGCCCCTCCACCCCAGCAGCCGAAACCTCACAGCCTTTGTGACACATGCAGGAGTGTTTCGCTACACCAGGATGCCTTTCGGTCTCAGCTCCGCCCCTAGCTGCTTCCAGAAAATCATGGTCTCCGTGCTGGCTGGCATACTGGGCGTGGCCATTTATCTGGATGATATAGTGGTACACGGGCCCACCAGTGAAATCCACGACAAGCGCCTCAACATGGTCTTCGCAGCCCTGTCCAAGCACAAGCTAACTCTCAATGCTGAGAAATGTGTCCTCTCTGTGCCAGCCATCGACTTCGTGGGGTTCCGGCTGTCAGCGAGCGGTGTAACTCCACTACAATCCAACGTGGACGCCATTCAGGCCATCCCTGAGCCCAGCTCGGCCGCCCAGGTCGCCTCCTTCCTGGGTATGACAAGTTACTACCTGAGGTTTCTTCCCCAGTACTCTGCAACCACAGCCCCCCTGCGCCAGCTGCTGCGTAAGGACGAGCCATGGGTGTGGTCAAAGGCATGCAGTGACGCTGTGCGTGATCTCAAGACTCAACTGACTTCACAACCAGTGTTGGCTCACTTCGACATCTCCAGCTCCACCTTTGTGACCTGTGACGCATCAGCCACAGCGATAGGGGCTGTGCTGTCTCAAACCCAGAACGGTGTGGAGAAGCCCATTGCCTTCGCCTCCCGTGCCCTCAACCTGACCGAGCAGCGGTACTCCGTGGGTGAGCGTGAGGCGTTAGCCTGTATCTGGGCTTGTGAAAGGTGGCACCTCTACCTCTATGGCCGCTCCTTCACCCTCAGGACAGATCACCAGGCCCTGACAGCGCTGCTGTCCACATCTGGGACAGGCCACAAACCCCTGAGGCTGCACCGCTGGTCTGACCGCCTCCGCCAGTACAACTTCAGCCTGCAGTTCACCCCAGGCAGAGACAATGTTGTCGCCGACCTGCTCTCTCGCTCTGTCTCCACCCCAGCTCCACAGACGGACACTGACTGTGTGGAAAAGGACATTGTCCAAATGCTACACACACCCCTCCAGGCCACTGTCTCTGCAGGAGCTGAGGGCAGCCTCCGAACAGGACCCTGTCCTCTCCCAGCTCCGCACCTACATCCAGAACGGCTGGCCTCACAAGGTCCCAGAGGAGCTGGCTGCGTTCGCCCGAGTCAGACAGGAGCTCTCCTGCTGGAACGACACCTGCGTGGCACGTGGGTTTTGCACAGTGGTCCCAGCTGCTCTCCGTGCACGTGTTTTGAATACGGCGCATGAAGGCCACCTGGGCATTGTGAAACTGAAACAGCGCTGCCGAGACCTGGTGTGGTGGCCGGGGATAGACAGAGATATTGAGGCTCTGGTGAAGGACTGTTCTGCCTGCCTTGTGAGTGGCAAGACTGGCCACCAGGCTCCCCCACCCCTGCAACCTCTCGCCTGGCCCTCTCAGCCCTGGGAACACCTGCAGTTGGACATTTGTGGTGAGATCCATGGAGTTCCCCACCACCAACGCTTCATGGTGGTCGCCTACGATCTACACTCAAAATGGCCTGAACTCACCACTTCCGGCACTGTGACCTCACAGATCATCATCGACTTCCTGGACTCTCTTTTCTCTCGCTGGGGCCTCCCAAAGGCCATCACCACTGACAACGGCCCTCAGCTGGTCTCTGCTGAGTTCACTGCTTATCTCGAAAGCAAGGGCCTCCGTCATATACGCACTGCGTACTACCACCCCCAGGCCAATGGCAGCGTTGAACGTTTTCACCAGTCACTGAAGTATGGCCTCAGAGCACACATGGCCCAAGGGTGCTCTTTCACGCAGGCCATCCGTCACACTCTGCTGCACTATTGGGCCACACAGCACACGACCACAGGCGTCTCCCCAGCTTCTCTCATGCTAGGCCGGGAACTGTGCATGCCCCTTGACAGGCTCCGCCCCTCCACACCTCAGGCACCTCCCTCTGGGGTCAGAGCCTCAGTCACTCGTCAGCAGACGCGGATGAAGCAATGGTTTGACCAGTCAAAACGAACCAGGGTGCCAGACATCAATGTGTCAGACTGGGTCAGGGTCCACAGGCCCCACAGGGACAATAAAATGGCTTCATACTGGTCCTCTCCTCTCCAAGTCACCCGTCAGCTGGGCCCAGCCACTTACCTCCTCAGCGATGGCACTCGGTGGCACTCCAGTCGTCTACGGAAGGTGTCAGCTCCGCCACACACAGCTGGTGACACAACCATAGCCATTCCCTCAGCATGGCGAGACGCCCCGGGGCTTCATGCAGCTCCTACACGGGCCCCAGACATTTCTGGGCCTCAGCTTCCCCTGCCATCTCCCTCCCCACCTCGGCCTGCCCAGCCTCAGGCCGCCCCGCGACCTGTTCGCACACGTTTACGCCCTGGCCACCTAGAGGACTTTGTGTCAACCTTTCATGTTTGAAATCCTGCCGGGGGGGGGGGAAATGTTATGTCTGCACACATCGACAGTGCTGCATTTGATTTGGTGCTGTTCTATTGTGCTGGGATCGATTGGTGATGCCTGCTGTGTCAGTCTAAATAAAGAATGCCACGGAGAGGTTGTGTCGAGCGACAGCGCTGTGCCCTGACGTGATTTAAAAATACAATAGTGGCATCTTAAATGCAAGAGTCAAATAAAAAAGGGTACTTACTTGTGACATGTTATATTATCTGAATTGCCACTTTTTTCGACCCTGTGCGGTTAGAGCACTGGTCTGCGCCGCAACTCAACATTTTAGCTGGCAATTCTAATGCAATTTGATCGCTTCTTGGTCTACCTAAGATGGCCGCCAAGTCGCTCATGCCGGCTTCACTTCATATCGCGAGTTGCTCGATCCAGTCTTCTTTTTGTTTTTTTGAGATCAGTGGTTCCATTTGGAGCGGTGAAAACATGGACAACTTTACAGCGCTGTACATTTCATACGTACTCTACGCTTTACTTTTGGTACAAATGAGATGCACGCCATCCCTGGAAGACAACGCCGGATGCTGCTGGAGTGTTCCAACCACGCGACTTCTGCTCTGCTCCACTTTGCTCGGGGGTTCTTTTAAATCCCGCTTCGTCCAACTTTTCCGCCACGTTCTTAAATAGTGCACCATTCCGCGTTCTCCTTCCATCCACGTACTTTAGGATATTCAACTCCTTTAGCTGACACAACATAAAATTTGTCTCCTCGTCTGCCCAGAAATGTGTGGTTCTCGCGCTAGCACTCGCCATGTTGATACGATGCTGTTCGACTTCCGGGTGAAAGACCGCCGCGGGAACTATGGATCATGCGCCCTAGGCCAGTTCGGGGCCGATTGAAGCATATACATGCCAGAGTAAATAGATCCCCAAGCGCATCATTTAGGTGTGTTAGTCCAACTTCAAAAAATTCGATTTAGTACGATTTCAGTCGGACTAACACGTTTACATGTATTTTAAAAGTCCGGTTTTAGGCGGACTAACTCAATAAATCGGCTTTTCTAACATCATGTAAACGTACTGAATACTGCTGCTCAGCTTTGCTCAGTGCTTTGCTGTAATAGGCCCCAACTTTTTCTCCATCTGGCCACACCTGTGACAGGACCGCGCCTACCCCCTCCCAACTCATCCGTGTCCAGGACGAAGGATAAATGGGGGTCGGGGCACCGGGATGGGCGTGCTTGTCAAGGCCTGATGCAGTGTGCGAAAAACTGTTTCAAGATCATCTGGCCAGAGGAATTGCTGGTCCCGAAAACCCCCGCAAAAACTTCCTGTAGTAGGAGGCCAACCCTTAAAAAGTTTTTTACCCCCTCTGTTCTGTAGGGGTGGGCCACTCACGTACGACGCACACCTTCTCCTCTGTGGTGCCAATCCCCTCGCTGCCTATGCGGTGCCCCAGGAAAGTCAGCTCCCTGCTCAATAGCCTGCACTTGTCGAGGTGTAGCTTCAGCCCTGCCCCCGTGATCTTTTCCAGCACTCTGTGCAGTGCTGTTACAGCTGAATCAAATGAGCTGCTGTGAGCCAGGATGTCATCCAAAAAAACAAGGCATTCAGTATGCGGAACCCCAACTAACAACCTCTCCATTAAGTGCTCAAAAGTGGCAGGCATATTGCACAAATCAAAACTAAGGACTTTAAACTGCCATAGCCCCTTCCCTGAGCAGAATGCAGTCTTGGGCCATGCTTCAGGAGATAGTGGGACTTGCCAGTAGCCACTCCTTAAGTCCAAGGAAGAGAACCAGAAGGAGCCAGATCCAGGCATTCATCCACATGCAGAAGGGGGTAGGAGTCCTTCTTTGGTGATCTCATTAAGTTGCCTGTAGTCCACACAGAAGCGCCACTCTCCCCCCTTCTTTAGCACCATGACCACTGGTGAAGCCCAGGGGCTCTCAGGGGGCTCTATCATGCCTGCACGCTGCATTTTTGCTAGAGCCTGCTCTGCCGCTTCCTGCCAACCCAAAGGGAGGTGCCGTGGGCCCTGCCATATGGGCACGGTATCCCCCGTCTCAATGGAGTGCTGCACAAGAGCGGCCTGTCCCAGTTCCTCCTCATCACATACAAAGCAGTCCTGAACTGCAATCAGCAGCTACCACAGTTGCTCATGCTGTTGCACCTCCAGGTCACTGCCACTCTTTTGCCAGATATCCCACATAGCTGCCAACCTCCTCCTCGCTGCCCGGTGAACCCTCACAGTCTTTCTTCACAGCTACCCCCGGGCCTGTGGTGCACACTGGAGTAACAGGAGCAGCAGTGGATGTTAGCCCCCCCCCCCCCCCCATGTCTATTCTGGGACACCCCTAGCCGCTCCTGCTCCTTAGGTCACGGGCTCTGCACGGCAAATTAACTGGGACTCAGGCTGGGCTGTAGTGGGCATCTGCATATGGCCCGGCCCGCGTGGTCACATCTCCCCACACAGCATCTTTGGGGTCCCACTGTACTGAGGGTCCTATGACATCATTACATGAACTCCGCCAAAACTCAGTGTGGCCTTCCCCAAGTCCTGCTAACAGCTGTGATCCTTAAAAAAAATCCAGGCCCAGAATGCACGTGTCCTGCACTTCTGTTACCCAAACTAGATGTCTCATGCCCCCCCCCCCCAGCCATCAACATCAGCTATCTCCTCCCCTTCATTGGTGCTAGCTCAGCGGTTACTGTACAGAACTGAACAGCTGTGTCCTCCAGCCGCGTCCCCACTGGCACCACCTCTGGCAGGACCACTGTGACTGTCGACCTCGTGTCAACTAAGGCAGTACATGAAACACCCTCAATGCAGACAGGAATGTGGCAAAAGTCTGAAATAGAAGTCCTTCCCACCACGATAACTTCCTGCCCCCCACCCCTGCTGTGAGGCCTGGCTGACATGTGGGTAGTGCATGGGACATTGGTGTGGGGGTGTGCAGCATCCCGCCTACTGAAACCCCGCGTCGTTTCCCATCATCTTAGCTAGGGCAAGCCTAAATTCTGTGGCCTAACCACTGCCAACTCCCCTGCAGTAGACGCAACTCAGTACACCTCCTTTGAAGACCTGGTGGAAGCCACCTGTAGATCCCCAGATGGGGTGGGGCATAAGCCCTACAGTCCCTCTGCTGCAGATTACCAACTGGCCGAAACCACCATATTGCGACAGGCACAAATGGAACACTTCCCTGATGAGTATAAGGCCCGCAAGACTGGCAAGCCCGTCCCATCAGGTAGTTGTCTTATTACCTTGTCCCCGAAGTTTGACCCCAGCATGAGAGTGATCTGCGTAGGTGGTCACCTCCATCAAGTGGAAGGCCTCAGCTCTGACATGGTGCACCCAATAGTGTTGCACCCAAAGCACCCAGTGACGAAACTTGTACAGCAGTATGACAATAAGCTGTGCATTCTGGACCAGAAAAATTCTTTGTTTTGTTTTTGTTTTTTCTTACATGGTGGTGGTGGTCGCATGGCTTGGGTCCTGGCCTGTTCCGGGGGTGTCTGGACATTGCTTGGCATCTTGCACATCATAAATTTTATAAGTCTGTTATAATTCTGTTTATCTTCTTTCAGTGTTGTATTGTGTAAATTGTGTAAACACAACATCCATTGCACGCTGTCCATCTTGGGACAGAGATCCCTCTGTTGCTCTCCCTGAGGTTTCTTCCTATTTTTTCTCCCTGTTAAAAGTTTTTTTTTTTTAGGGAGTTGTTCCTTATCCGATGAAAGGATCTAAGGACAGGATGTTGTGTTGCTGTAAAGCCCACTGAGGCAAATTTGTAATTTGTGATATTGGGCTATACAAATAAAATTGATTCGACTTGACTTTGCTGAGATCCGACGATGATTCTGGATCCTCAGGGGCAGGGAAATGGTACGCCGCCATTAACACCACTGCCACTAGTGTCAGAAATGGAGAGCCAAACCAAAGGTTCCAAAAATAGCGGATCTACCTCCTGCACGGCTCCGTCTCTTGAAACCGGCCTTTTATTCTACTGGTGTAGCTCAGCAGTGGCTATTGCTGGTTGGCAAACAACGAAATGGTGCATTACCGCCACCAGCTTGTATGGAGTGTGGATCGGAATGTCTATTATTTACGCTATGCCCCCCCCCCACACACACACAAAAAAATCTCAAATTTGTGTTGTTATATGCCTTTGTTAGGAACTGCGTTACCCAGAATCCTAGATGTTATGTTACAGGCTAGAGACGTGCTGAGGTCAGAGGTCGGGACGTACGAACACGGAGTCTGGCTTGTGAGATAAATAAAAGCTTCGGCGTGAATTTGGAAAAGGTCCCGGTCCATTCATTTTAAAACAACATCTTTTTTTTAATTTATTTCTGATTTTTCCCTTCTTTCTCCCAATTTAGTGGCCAATGGATCCCTATTTTAGTTCAAACCCACCCTCGCACTGCACGCGTTCGCCAACTGCACTTCTCCGGCCGGGGCCGGCAGCCTCGAAGGAGACGCCTCGCCACTTCCGTGACAAGGCGAATCCAGGCCAAATCACTGCTATTCCGACACACACAGAGACGCTTTCATGTGACGAACACAAGCCAACTCCGCCCCCCTCACGAAGACACGTAGCGTTGCTGCTTCATCGAGTCCGGCCATAGTAGGATCTAACAAGACCGGGGCGCGAACCTCAGTCCCCAGTGGGCAACTGCATCGACACAAGGCCGATGCTTAGACCGCTACACCACCGCGGACTATACAAAATAAAATCTTTTTGATTAAATTAATTACTCTAAGAAACGGAAACAAGATTTTATAACACTCGGTTGAGTTCTTTGTAGAATATCTACTAAATCAATTTTTATTTTTATTTTTCTGAGATTTTGAGTCATACGCCTTCTTTCTGCTTCATATTTCTGACAATATATCATAACATGCTCTAATGTTTCTTCTTGCCCACAGTAGTCACGTCTGCCTGTATTGTGTTTGCCTAATTTGAAAAGTGTACTGTTTAGTCCAGTGTATCCAAATCTGAGTCTTGGAAATTATTTTCATCCTCTCTCCTGTTCCTTCCTGCACACCTAATTTCTCCCACTTTCCTTTGAACTCTGTAAAACCATCGTCCTTTCCTCTCTTCCTCCCATTGCTTTTGCCACCTTTCCTTTGATCTGTGCTTAACAATACTCTTTATTTCTGCCTTGCTTAAAGTAACCACCAAATCAATGTGATTATGCTTTGTAGCCTTCTTCGCAACCTTATCCGCTACTTCATTTCCCTCAATGCCAATGTGTGCCGGTACCCATAAACTTATAACAGACTTATAACAGAGCGTTGCTTTTATTTGTCGCTGTTGTCGGCCACAACCACGCCGTAGACCACCATTCTCATAAAACGAACTCCCAGGTCGTCTCTCGCCCTGCCCTGCTAACCTTTGACCCGGCAACAGTGTACCCCCCCTGCAACTGCAAAACCTCTCCCAACCCCGGTGAACCTGAACACGCTGCAAAATTGTAGCGTTTGCAGGGTAGCTAGCCAGGCGGACGGAAGAAGAACGGCGAAGAGACGATGTTGCTGTTTGATAGCTCAACGGAGCCCAGATTTATTCCCTTGCCGCGCCGACGGCTAGCCCGAGGTTGAGGTGCCCCCGGTAAAAACAATTAAACAAGGTGGCTTTCTCTGTTACTTGAACTCCCTATTAGCTAACTCTCCATAGCACAATCTGCCGTCCCCTCTCTCAAGTCTCAGTCATTCCCCGCGAAAATGTAGCAATTAACGCCCCCCCCCCCCTTTGCCCGCCCCGAACTTCTCAGCCAATTACCCACTACGGTGGACACCTCCCTCAGCTAAAATCACTGCAAAGCAACACACATCACAAGAAATTATATCCAGCATTACACGATCCTTTTTTTTGCATACAAAACGTATTGTGGAACATGGAAACCCGTTACGATTGGTTGGTTCACAAATTACTCGAGTTTAAGGCACGACACGTGTGCTGACACACTGGATGATGAACGATAAAATGAGTTGATCTCGTCTGCAGGCTGAGACAATCAATGAAGTTGCATTTTATATAGCGCTTTTCAAGCTGCAACAGCCACTCAAAGCGCTTTACATTTCTAGTCAAATCTCAATGTGCGGGGTGTGCCTTTATTGAGCTTATCTGGCTTCCGAGCCAAAGGTTGTTGCTTGGCTATTGACGAGAAAGTCCAGTGGTTTAACTACGGTCACTGTTAGGGCCGAGGCAGGAGACAGTGCTGTGGTGCTAAAACGGGTTTATTCGTCTTGGCCAAAAGGTCGGCAACAGAAAAAGGCAGGAGGCGGTGACTGAAGGCAGGAGGCGGTGACTGAAGGCAGGCTGGCGCCTTCCCGGGATCTGGGCTGAAGCAACGAGGCCCTGGATCTGGAAAGGGGGAAGAGTTCGGTCAAGAAACAAACAAGCAAACGGCGAGAACGCGTTCTCGGGAAACTTTTGCTGGATAGGGTACGCGGGCACTACCGATGAGACGGAATTATCTGGCAAGGTGGTGAAGACTGAACCAGGCTTTTATGGAGGAGAGGTGGGTAATTGCACATGGGGATCAGGTGTGCCTTGCCGCACTCAGCCCAGAGGTAGGTCGGGCACGCCTCCATGTCGCAGCCCATCCTGCAGGTACTCAGAGAGAGGAGGGGGGGGAAACCAACGGAAAACACTCAGACCATAACAGTCACATTATAATTTGAACAACTAGAAACAAAAATAATCATTACACCGACAGGTGAGCACATTAGGTAAGTGGAAAACGCTCATCGTTTTATTTACTAACGCGTGGCTGTAAAGGACCTTGAGGCAAATTTGTAATTTGTGATGTTGGGCTGTACAAATAAAATTGACTTGACAACGTGTTTTCGTCAGAGATGCGCTCTTTGTTGATGGTAAATAAGCCCATCTCCGAGCGCTATGTTATCAACTGTTATAAGATCGGGTCAGTTTGCTTGTAATTACCTCTAATAACTGGTAGCAACGACGTAGGAAATAAGTAATAAAACTGGGAACTCCGCGGTGCCTGTGGACCGCCGCGAGCCGTCGGTAAAGAACGACTCGTTCTGCGGTCGCACATCACTACGGCAAATAACGACGGCGACGCTTAAACTTTCGTCCAAGAGCCGTTAGATAAGAGATTACCTTGCCCTTGGGACTAATAGTAAGACTCGTTTACACGGCAGTTACGTGAAAAAGATTTAGAGAACGTTATAAATAGAACACGTTGTGTTGGTGGTTGACTTCAAACATTTCCCTTGGACGTGGTCGAATGAAACATATATACACTTTTCTCTCGTCGGCAGAGATTTTCTGGTAAGCATCGCCCCGGTCTAGCGCGTGCGCTGTAGCGAATGGAAATAACGTTACGTAGTCACACTGCGGTCTCGGGTGTTTGGCGTTATGTTGGGCTCTTTCCGTTGAATTTCGCGATGTGACTAATATCCAGTTCTTCGAGCAGTTTAACGGGATAAAATCAGTGTTATCGGTGTGTGCGATTGTTGATCAGCGTTGTACAGTGTTAAAACAGCGACCTCGCTTCGTTACATAATGTAAAATGGACTATGGACCGCGGGTGACAGCAGCACGCCATCTCTCGCTCACGCTAACCTGTTGCAATCTCCAACCAACCTTCACTCATCAATAAAACAACACCTCCGCTGTTTTCTTTTCCTCCATATAGGTTTTTACCTCACATCGTAGAAACTATAATAGTTGCTTGCAGGCGGCAGGTTTTTGTAATTTTATGTTTTCTTCTCTTCCTTTTTTTTTGTGGTAGACGAAATGGCCCTCTCTGGCTGGGTGTGTGTGGTGACAGGAGCCTCCAGGGGAATCGGCCGAGGAATAGCTCTCCAGTTATCTGAAGCAGGGGCCACGGTGTACATCACAGGCCGCCAGGAAAAAACTCTCAAACAGACAGCGGCAGAGGTGATTCTGAAAGAGCTCCCACTTAACAGGGGCTAAATTGTTCATTTACATTCACATTTAATCAGTTTGACAGGCGCTTTTATCCAAAATGACGTACAAGAGTCAACGAAGGATGAATTAATTCGCGTGTTACAACTGATATCACAGAGCACTACATAGTAATAAGATCATAGTAGTACTACTACATGAAGTAGTAGTAATACATTTGCTACATATTAATGATACAGTATACCTATATAAAGTAATTGTAATAGTAAATTTAATAGACAGACAGATTATCTGTCTATCTGACAGATGCACCGAGAGACAGAATAGAATAGAACTTTATTTGTCATTGTACAAGTACAATTAAATTTGACAGTGCAGTTCTTATCAGTTCAAAGATCAATATGAAAAGAATTAAAAACATAAAACACACACATTCATTTCTACATTCTGCTGGACACCAACATATTGCACAAAAAGTCACGAGTCAAGACTTAGCAGCATTTAGTGCGGTTATGGCTCAGGAATAGAAGCTGTTTTTTAGTCTGTTTGTACGAGCTCTTAGTGTCCTGTAACGTTTGCCCGAGGGCAGCAGTTCAAACAGATGGTGTCCTGGATGGGATGGGTCCTTGAGGATGCCATGGGCTTTCAGACAGATCAATAGATAGAGACAGACAGATCAATAGACAGATTGATCAATAGACAGATCAATAGACAGACAGGCAGATCGATAGACAGATCGATAGATCGATAGACAGACAGACAGACAAGACAGCTCGCTTAGTCCAAAGGCATTTCATACATAAGTCATATAACAGTAGCACTATATGAAGTAGTAGTAGTAGATTTGCTATAGTAATCATATCTGTAGCAACTTGGACGACACGTGCACTTTATAATAAGAAAGCTTTACTTAACTGAATGGGACCAATACATAGCCGAATTGCGGTGCACTAACAGTCTGTGAGCACTAACATGGTACACATCAATAAACTGGCAGACACAACTCATTAACTTCCTGTGTGACGTCCTAAAAAGGGTCCGGGGACCCCATAAAAGGATAATAATAAAACTAATCCTGTTTAACTCATTACAACACTTACAACACTTCTCCCCCCTTAAGCTAAATTTCCCCTGTGGACAGAAAAACATTTAATAACAGAAGTCTTGTACAACTTAAAACTTGTTAGCGTAGGCCCATGAATATAAACAATAACCTGACACATGACAGTGTAAACATCTGAAGTAGGTAAGCTACTTATGCAACACATGGACACCCTGACTTCAGTCTCTGTCTTAAAGTGTTAGTCTGTCAAGCAGTTTGTGACTACGCTACCCCCCGGTTTCTCAGCAGACATTGGTGGGTGTCTCCCAGTGGGCATGGGGATGCCTCAGCAGACACTGGTGCAGTGTCTACCACTGGGCCTGGGTTTGTCAGCAGAGGAGCGGGTTGCATGTGTCAGCTTTTGAGTTCATTACTCACTCCTGTAGTCACCACGGCCCCTGGATGTCGCTCCTGTGCTGGGCTTTGTTCTGTCTTCCCTGTATGCCCCCCTGCTGAGGCATCCAGACACCTCAGCAGGGGTGCATACAGTGTCATGGCATATCATACAGTGTCATGGCATGTCATAAAGTGTCATGGCGCTGACGGATATGGTCCTAGTGCTTGCAGAACACTCTGCCATCCACGAAAGAGCTAGGACCACTCTGCTTTAGAATGACCCCTGGCAGCCAGTGTTGACCACTGCCAAAGTTGCTCACATACACACAGTCCTTTTCCTCAAAATGTCTCTCTCTGGCACGCTCATCGTGCCTCTCCTTTTGTTTCTCCTGTTTCCTCTCCACCCTTGCTTTAACATCTGGATGCATCAAGTCCAGATGCGACTTTGGCTTCCTGCCCATCAGCATTTCCGCAGGTGTGAGCCCTGTCGTTGTCTGTGGCATGATGCGATACTGAAACAGCCAACATGAGAGCTTTGTTGCAGTGAGCTCCCTTCCTGTCATACGTATAAGCCCTTCCTTAAATGTCTGCATGGCTTTCTCATCCAGACCATTTGAGGCAGGATGGAATGGTGCTGTGTGGACGAGGCAGATGCCGTTCCTTTCCATGAACTCCCTGAACAACTCACTGGTAAATGTTGCACCGTTGTCACTCGCCAACGTGTCAGGATGTCCAAAAGTCGCAAACACTTGACGCAGCTTGTCAGTCATCGCCGGGGCTGTAATGTTGCTCATCAGGTGTACCTCTAGCCACTTAGAATGTGCATGTACAATGACTAGAAACATTTGCCCCATAAAAGGCACTGCAAAGTCCACATGTGGTCTGGACTATGGGCGGTCAGGCTACTCCCATGGATGGAGTGGGGCGGGTGGTGCAATTCTTTGGTTTGTCTGACACTGGGAACAGAATTTCACCTTGTTTTCTAGATCCTGGTTCATGTTAGGCCACCAAGCATATGCCCTGGCTAAGCTTTCCATACGGGAGGCCCCTGGGTGGGCCTCATGGATCTCCTCCATTACTTGTGAACACCCCTGAGGTGGGACCACCACCCTGGAGCCCCAGAGAACGCAGCCATCTTGGATGCTCAGTTCATTTTTTCATTTAGCATAAGGCCTCAATCCCTCATCCTCTACCACAGGGGGCCAACCCTGCATGATGAATTTTTTCACCTGAGATAGGACCGGGGGGCCTCATGTATCAATTGTTACTATGGGCAAATTTGTTCTTACACACCCATATGATTTTTTAGCCCTGAAGTTTGTCTCAGAGACCATTGTAGCATCTGGGTAACCCCTGAATTTAGACACCGACTGGCTAACACTGATGTCTTTGCAGGCCTGGATGATTGCTCGTTGCAAGAGGTAGACAATAGATGTTAGGAGGAAGGAATTACAAATAACCATCATGCTTTGCTAATGACTGCCAGACAATGTTGAGGGCTAAAAAATTCCATGGGTGTGTAAGAACAAATTTGCCCATACCAACGATTGATACATGAGGCCCCACCCCGGGTCCCTTTCTGTCCACTGTTTGATCTGTTTGGCATTCACAGGAGAAGTTGACAGTCTCTCCAGCAAGAAAACTGTCTCTGGAGGCACCACGGTCTGGGTGGGTCTGTCAGGCAAAAGGAGCCAACTCAGTGCATCCACGTTTGCGTTTTCCTCCCCTACGCTGTAGATTGTAGGCTGACAATGTCAGGGCCCAGCACTGTACTCTCACTGATGCCATGGAGGGAATACACTTAAGCTCACTAAAAAGGCTCATCAGCGGTTTGTGGTCAGTACATGTGGTAAATGCCAAACCATAGAGGTACTGATGAAAACGCTTAACAGCGAACACAACAGCTAGACCCTCCTTGTCTAGCAGGGAGTAGCCCTTCTTAGCTCGTGTCAATGTCCGTGATGCGAATCCAATGGGTTTTTCTGACCCGTCCTTCATCACATGCAACGTACTGCCCCGACACCATATGGCGAGGCGTCACAAGAAAGGATGATCTCTTTGTCTGGGTTGAAATGAACCAGCAGCCTCACTGATTGCAGTAGTGTTTTCACATTGGCAAAAGCTGACTCCTGTGCAAGCCCCCACTCCCAACAAGAGCCCTTGTGGAGAAGTGAGTACAGGGGCGCCAGCGGTGTTGAGAGGTCTGGGAGGAACTCACCATAGTAGTTCACCGTGCCAAGAAATTACCTAAGCTCAGGCACATTTTTGGGGCTTGGAGCTTCCTTGATGGTCCTAACTTTGTCCTCCACTGGACACAAACCCTGGGCCGTGATGGTGTGGCCCAGGTACGTCATGCTTGGTGCTTGGAAAATACACTTGCTTTGCTTCAAGCGGAGCCCTGCCTCTGAGAGTCTCTTTAGCACCTGCTCCAGGTTGCTGAGGTGCTCATCCTTGGTCTGTCCAGTGACCAGGATATCACCCAGATAAACTGCTACATGGGGAATACCCTGCAGCAGACTGTCCATTGTCCTTTGGAAAATGGCCGGGCTGGAGGCCCTCAACACTAGGCGGTTGTACCTAAACAACCCCTTTGGGTGTTGATTGTGGTGAACTGTTTAGAGTCCTCGTCCAACACCAGCTGCTGGTAGGCATGGCACATGTCTCGTTTTGAAAATGTCTTACCACCAGCCAGGGTTGCAAACAGGCCCTCTACTCTCGAGAGGCCTGGTTGATGGCGAGTATGTAGTCTCCACAGATACACACTGTGCCGTCGCTCTTGAGAACTGGAACAATGGGGGCCACCCAGGCTGAGAACTGGACAGGATGCATGACTCCCAGCCTCTTTTGTTTGTCCAGCTCCTCCTCCACTTTGCCTTTCATAGCATAGGCTACTCCTCTGGGCTTGAAAAAGCGAGGGGTAGCCTGAGGATCTACATGCAGTTTAACTGTAGTTCCCCGCAGTGCCCCCAGCTCATCTTTGAAAACCTCAGCATACTTTTGAATGACGTCCTTAGTCACCTGTGTGTGTTTAATCTCACCCCAGTTCAGCTTAATTTTCTGGAGCCAGTCCCATCCCAGTAGACTGGGCCCCCTAACTTTTACTACCAGAAGTCGTGCTCTTGTTTCCTGGCTGTTACACTGAATGTCCACCTCTAGTGCCCCGACCAATGGTATGGTCTGTCATGTGTATGTTTATAGATTAATAATCGCTGGGATGATGGTGGGCGCCTTGGTATCACCTCAAGTCTCTCTGTAGGTCTCCTCACTGATGATAGAGGCAGAGGCCCCTGTGTCAACCTCCATCCTCATCTCTTTTCCATTGACGACCACTGTGGCGTAGATAGGCTTAGCACATGGCTCACTTACATTGAACATGTGTTGACAGAGCATTCCTCCCCCTGCTTTGTATCCAGGTAGTGTGACGCTAACTGTGGCTTTCTAAAGGCAGTGTTGCCCCACCCAGTCTCTGTTTTGCCCTTAGCACCCCTGCACTTTTTTGACTCTGCCTGCGGCTCATTCACATTGAGCACAGTGTAGGAGCATTCCTCCTCCTGCTCGGAGTTCTCCACGTAGTGTGCAGCTGACTGTGGCTTCCTAAAGGTAGCATTACCCTGCCCAGTCTTTGTTTTACCCTTAGCACCCCTACATCTTTTAGCTAAATGTCCTTTTAGATTGCAGTTGTGACACACTGCCTCCTTGAACTTGCAGCTGTTTGTATAATGTGCCCATCTACACCGGAAACACTCCACTGCTCGAGACCTATCTGCCTCCTTCCTAACCTGGTGCACTTCTCCCACCTGCGCACCGGCACATGCTCTTGTTGTTATCAGCCATTTCCATTCCTTGAGCCAATTCCAATGCTCTCTTGAAAGTTAACGTGGTCTCCCTTAGTAAACAATGCTGAATCCTGGCGCCATTAATGCCAACTACAAATCTGTCATGGAGCATGTCCTCTAACATCAGCCCGTACTCACAATACTCTGAGAACTGACGTAACTCTGCCACAAACTGGGCTACGCACTGACCTGGCTTCTGGACCAGTGTTGATTTTAAACCTCTGGACGATCACTGCTGGCCTGGGATTGTGGTGATCCTGAACGAGCTTGACTAGCTCATCAAATGAAAGGTCGGCCAGTTTCTGTGGTGTCGCCAAATTCCTCATCAATTTGTACGTCTTCGCACCACACACTCTCAGTAGAACTGAGCGCTGTTTATCCTCATCGGTAATTCTGTAAGCAAAGAGAAAGTGTCCCAACTTTTCCACATATTCCGTCCAGTCCCCGTTCTCCTCCACAAACTCACTGATAGTCCCAAACGTGGCCATTGTGCCGTTTCTTCCATCGGTGTTGTCACTCGAACTCATGAACGCAATGTTAGCCCAATTAGCTAGCAAACAATGATCAGATGTAGTTTTACTTGCCGAAACTTCAGCCTTCTATCCTCAGTTTTATCCTCATCGCCAAAAAATGTAGTAACTTGAACGACATGCGTATTTTATAATAAGAAAGCTTTACTTAACTGAGTGAATTGGACCGATACATAGTCGAATTGCGGTGCACTAACAGTCCGCAAGCACTAACATGGCGTACACCAATGAACTGACGGGTACAACTCATTTACTTCCTGTGTGATGTCCTAAAAAGGGTCCGGGGACCCCATAAAAGGATAATAATAATAAAACTAATCCTGTTTAACTCATTACAACACTTACAACAATGTCCTGATACTACTATATGAAACAGTAGTCTTAGAAGTACATTTGCTAATAATAGGGGGCAGCATGACTGAGGAGGTAGAGCGGGTCGTCTAGTAATCGGAAGGTCGCTTGTTTGATCCCCGGCGCCTGCAGAGAACGTGTCGAAATATCCTTGAGCAAGACACTGAACCCCCAACTGGTCCTGATGAGCAGGTTGGCGCCTTGCATGGCAGCCTCCACCATCAGTGTATGAATGTGTGTGCGAATGGGTGAATGTGAGGCATACACTGTGAGTGGTCGGTAGAGTAGAAAAGCGCTGTATAAATGCAGTCCATTTAATAATCATATTATAGCCAAGAGTGCAAGTTATATGTGGAGTACATTCAGTATGTGTCTTAGATCATAACAAGGTGGTGAATAGGAAAATCAAAGTACAAAACATATCTACACCAACACACATCCGTATAGCAGACATACTATATCATCGTCATAAGCGCATAAAACATCAAGTGCAGGTTGGAGGACACAATAGTGTATAAGTAAGCAAGAGATCAGTAGTAATAGCCAACACCTATACTAGTATACTACTACTAGTTTTTTTTAACTTATTTTTAGCTTTTGGTCTTCATATCTTATACTATGTTTGCTGTGTTTGTCTATGTCTATCTTGCACTGTTTGGCGTCCCTTATTTCATTTTTAACATGTGCCTGCACATTGTTTTTAATGACAATAAATTGAATTGAATGGAATAGTATTATAGGATGCATATTAGCTGCAAAGTGCCACAATAGATCATTTAAGGATTAATGGTAAGCCTGAAAGAGAAGGATAGGAAAGTTGTTCAGAGTTTACAGATTAAAGGGAACATATGGATCTTTTGTAAGCCCATCCTGTTTATCATCACCTGTTTCCTCTCAGACAGGATGACACATTGTTTCTCGTTAGCATAATGACTCATTAATAGTTTAGACATCTGAAATGACAAATGTTTATTGCTTCAACTGAGGTCCCTTTTTGAATCAGCAAGTAATGTTATATATTTCAGTAAGATTATTTATTTGTTTCTAGTTTGGTGTGTTTGAGTGAGTGAAACATCAGTGAGCATTTTACAAGGGTGCTACATCCTTAATCAGTCACAGCTGATTTTGTTTCCTTCACATTAACAGGTTAAGGAGAGGGGTGGTAACTGTGTGCCAGTTGTCTGTGATTCTTCAAAGGACGACGACATTGAAGCGTTATTTGAACGGATCAAACATGAGCAGAATGGCAGGCTGGACATCCTTGTTAATAATGCCTATGCTGGAGTGCAGGTTGGTGTCATCACTGCATTAAAACCAACCTCAGTAAACTGTTGTGCATGGGTTTACATGCACAACACAACCTGCACAGCAATGGTTCTCAATCCGGTCCTCAAAAATCCACCATACTGTCTAGCAGTGTCCATACTGTTAGTACATTCTACAGTAATAATGTAATAATAATAAGAAGAATCATTACATTTATATAGCACTTTTCTAGACACCCAAAGCACTTCACATTGAAAGGGGTAACTCACTTCAGACACCACCAATGTATAGCACCCACCTGGGTAATGCACGGCAGCCATTTTGCACCTGAACGCTCAGTGCACATCAGCTTGAGGTGGACAGGGAGGAATCATTGAACCAATTACATGAGGGGATGATTAGGTGGCCAGATGGAGAGAGCCAGGTTGGGAATTTTGCCAGGACATGGGGAACCCCCTACTCTTTGTGATAAGTGCCATGGGATCTTTAATGACCACGGTGAGTCAGGACCTTGGTTTAATGTCTCATCTGAAGAACAGCATCTCCTACAGCACAGTGTCTTTGTCACTGCACTGGGGCATTGGGATTTGATATTTGTTGTTTTTGTTAGGACCAGAGGGAAGACTGACCCCTACAGGCCCACCAACACCACTTCCAACAGCAACTCATTTTCACGGGAGGTCTCCCATCCAAGTACTAGCCAAGCCCATACCTACTTAGCTTCCATCATTTGGCAGAGCCACATGTTGGTATGGCTGCTGGCAAATATTTGTGTAAATGTAGTGTATATTGTATATTGTTGGGGCATACTGTTCAGTTTGGGGAATACAGTTCACACCTTGTCCTTTGTGTGTTACACTTAACAGTTTTACATCCAAGTGGAACTGACTCTTTGTAACACCACAACTTATTTGTGTGCACTCTGGCTGATATTCCAAAACTGTTCTACGCTACACTATACTAAAAACATATTTTATCATTATAATGGTTAATAGTTACCTTTGAATTTGCCAATGGTGGTTCTCGTTTCTCCCGGTCTGTTGTCTGCTGTATTGCTTAGAAAAAAAATTCCCGGCCGACTATTTTAAAGGAAACAGCAACGGTGTAATGCATTATGAGACGGTTTTGATAATTTCATAACCATAAGTTCCACACTCGCACTCACTATACTACTGAGATGAAAATATTGTGTATATTTTGCCACCCCTATACGCCCTGCATAAGCTGCCAAATAGACAACTCCTCCAATCACCATGCTGAAGAGGGTGCTTAGTTCCACTCTGTTTAATGGTTCACTGGAAGTAGGGTAAAACTACAAGAGATACAACACAACAAGTATACAAAGTTCAACACATCAAGAAAAATGACTATGAAATGACATTTGAGTTTCAAGTGTGTTACTGCTATGCAATTTCTAGCATACACTTTATTATTGACCAACTAAGGTGAGTATTTTGGCTAAACTGATGACAACGGATTATCACATCCAATTAATTCGCTAGCGTTAGCATTCGCTAATAACAGCACATGTATCAACTCATACAATAAGATAGGAAATATTTATATCAAGCCAAACTAATATGTCTACCAAATGTGACTTAGACTTATGTTAAGAATACTAACATACTGACAGTGCATCCAAAAGCATGAAATGTATGTAGAGAATAGCGATATCGTGAACAAAATGTCTTGAAGCTTTTACCAAGTTTTCTGTTGACTACTGCACTTCCTTTACTGTCGATGTTGTGCTGGTGATGTTGTCGGTGAACAAAAATCAAATCAAATCAATTTTATTGGTATAGCCCAATATCACAAATTACAAATTTGCCTCAGTGGGCTTAACAGCAACATAACATCCTGCCTTAGACCCTCTCATCGGATAAGGAACAACTCCCTAAAAAAAACATACCAACATGTGGCTCTACCAAAAGACTTAAAGAGATGGCATACGTTTAAAAAAAAAAAGTGGTATACATTAACTGATATTGACAGCACAGTGTTTTTCATCTCAGTAGCATACATACACACACCTTTCACCTACCAAATTTGGATACTAACATTGTGCATACTAAAATTAGCATTTATTATGTAGCATGAACACTTTGGACCCAGCTTTAGTTTGCTATTCTGCCAGGGAGTTAATTACATTCACCTGTTGTTCCAGGTGTAAAACCTCCCTGATTGGAGGCTGGAACAACAGGTTAATGTAATGAACTCCCTGGTGGAATAGGAAACCAGAGCTGTGAACAAAATCTCTTCCTATTTCCCCTATAGTGCACTATATTCACCTTCCTCCATTTTGTTTGTGTCTGAATTCTAACTGTAAAATGTATTAAAATTATTATCCCAAAATGAATGTATACTGCTTTATGCTAAAAATACCACAATGAGGGCCATCTGGGTGGCATGGCAGTCCATTCCGTTGCCTACCAACACGGATCGCTGGTTCGAATCCCCGTGTTACCTCTGGCTTGGTCGGGCATCCCTACAGACACAATTGGCCATGTCTGCGGGTGGGAAGCTGGATGTGGGCATGTGTCCTGGTCGCTGCACTAGCACCTCCTCTGGTCGGTCAGGGCGCCTGTTCGGGGGGGGGAATGGGGGGGAATAGCATGATCCTCCCACGTGCTACGTCCCCCTGGTGAAACTCCTCACTGTCAGGTGAAAAGAAGCGGCTGGCAACTCTACATGTATCGGAGGAAGCATGTGGTAGTCTGTAGCCCTCCCCAGATCGGCAGAGGGTGTGGAGCAGAACGGGATGGCTTGGAAGAGTGGGGTAATTGGCCAAGTAAAACTTGGGAGAAAAAGAGGGGAAAAATACCACAATGGAGGTGTAAATAGGGACAGATTATGCACATGGCTCAGCAGTACTGGTGGTAATGAGAACCTGATTGAGAACCACTGGTGTATAATAAGGGTATGTGATAGACAGCTGATTGATAAGACCAATTCGACAGAGGAAAAACCTTGAAACACCTACTGTTTTGGATACCATAGACCAAACTGTAATGACTAACTTCTATTTTAGGCCATATTTGAGAATACGGGGAAGAAGTTTTGGGAGATGGATCTGTCCATATGGGATTCTCTAAACAACACAGGCCTCAGGTAAGTCTGTCTGCTTGGTCATTTATTATCCGACATGTCACCTTAGCCAAGGCCAGCTGGCTGTTTTCATCAGTCACAGAACCTGCATGATTTAGCTCTGGGGACACTGGTCAATAATTCAGGGCTTCCAGTGTAGCTGCTGGCTGCTTGCTTCTGTTCCCTATGAATTATGTTATTATTATGTTCCTATGTGGGTATGTGTCCTGGTCGCTGCACTAGCACCTCCTCTGGTTGGTCAGGGCGCCTGTTCAGGGGGGAGGGGGAACTGGGGGGAATAGTGTTATCATCCCATGTGCTACATCCCCCTGGCGAAACTCCTCACTGTCAGGTGAAAAGAAGCGGCTGGTGACGCCACATGTATCGGAGGAGACGTAGTAGTCTGCAGCCCTCCCCAATCGTGCAGGAACCAGACAGCTAATCGAAGAAAGGGGAGGGAGATTGGGCACAGGAACTGCACAGCCAATGGGAGAAGGGAACTGGTGCGTGAAGCCAGGCAATCGGGGTCACTCAAGTGCAGGTGAACTGAAACACCAATTGGGATAGGCAAGCCCCGATGACCCAGATCACACACCCATGACACCCTGGGGACATAAAAATGCCCTTAATTTAAGTTTTATTTTCCTGCATCTATCTTAATATTCCACTCCTCATTTGTTGAGCACTTTTATCCACACCGATGGTGTAGATAAAAAAACGCTATATATATATATATATATATATATATATATATATATATATATATATATATATATATATATATACATACATATATACATATATACACACATATATATATATATATATATAGTGGGTATTTTTCCGAAACCGTCAATGGTGTTGAGTGCTCGACTAATGAGGAGTGGAATATATCAACACGGATACAAGAAAAATGCTATGCATTAAAATCTTTTTTCCTGTATCCGTGTTGATATATATATATATAGGGAAAGTGCTCAACAAATAAGGAGCAAAATAATCCATAAAAAAATAAAGTCATCAGCTGATGATTGCTTATGGCATGAAACAGGCTTGTACTGTCTCATAAAGAATTTACTTGACTCACTGGATTTTATATATATATATATATATATATATATATATATATATATATATATATATATAGTGTGTGTGTGTGTATAGAATCTCTTAATAGTGATTAGTTTTCACTGACTCATATCCTTATCATTATTGGCGGCACAGTGGCCCAGTGGTTAGAGTTGTCGCCTCACAGCAAGAACGTCCTGGGTTCGAACCCCAGGGTTGTCCAACCTTGGGGGTCATCCCAGGTTGTCTTCTGTGTGGAGTGTGCATGTTCTCCCCGTGTCTGCGGTGGGTTTTCTCCGGGTGCTCCGGCTTCCCCCACCATCAAAAGAAACATGCATGTTAGGGTTAGTACTCCTGTCTGTGCCCCTGACCAAGGCAATGGGAAAAGAATTGGAATGGTCCCCGGGTGCAGCATGAAGGCAGCAGCCCACTGCTCCTAGCTATACAGATCATAGCTAGGATGGGTTAATTTGCAGGAACTGAATTTCCCCAAAGGGATTATCAAAGGAAACTTACTCTTATTCATTATTTCCCATGTAAATTGGGAATTTACTTACAGTAGTCAGGCTTTCACACGTAACAGCATATCTGGACAGGAAACTGAATTTGTGATGTGTGGGATTACATCAGCCTACTTTGTACCTCAGCAGTTGCAATTATGCACATTACTTGATTTGGCTCTTGTAGTTGATCTCTTAGGAAGTAGGCTCAAATCCATCATACAATAAGATTATTTCGCACCTTTCAGTTGTTTGTTTTCTGACCTCTTGCAATCTTTCTTTCACTGCCAGGGGCCACTATTACTGCACAGTTTACGCCTCACGATTGATGGTCGCACAAGGCCGAGGTTTGATTGTTGTCATCTCCTCTATGGGAGGGCTAAGATATCTCTTCAATGTGCCATATGGTGTTGGTAAAGCTGCAGTAAGTTTTTTGGTTGCATAAACACTACATTTATATTGTATTTGTATGTTATATCAAGTATTCTAGTCAAGTCAGGATGTAAATATTCCACATGAACATCTGTGTTTGTATTACAAAAGACAACTTGAGTTTTTTTTTTTTTTTCATTTTCTTCCAGTGCGACAGGCTAGCAGCCGATACTGCCTTTGAGCTGAAAAGCAGAGGGGTTGCTTCTGTTAGCCTGTGGCCGGGAGCCGTGCAGACAGAGTTGGTGACGCAGTTTGTTGTGGAGAATGATAGTCCTCATGGTGTTGATCCTAAGGTTGACTATTTGTGACAAAATAGCATTATGCATGATTTCGTGGGCTTCAAAACCTCCATTGCGCTGAACATTTTTGATTCCCGTTTTCACAGTTCAAGGAAGTGTTTGCCAGGGGAGAAACAACAGAGCTGAGTGGCAAGTGCATTGTAGAGCTGGCAAAAGGTGACTGACTATATTTGTATCACAAACATTATGTCCACTTCTGAACTTCATTCAGAAGTGTTCATTAAAGTTAGGATATGACTGACTGAAATCATATCTTCATTCTGCATGTATGTATGTATTCACTCTGAATACCATACATGATATTCGAGGACAATAAACAATATGTTTGTTTGTTTAGCTGAATATTTTACATATTGGTTAGGTTTACATGCAGATCAGTCATCCTTTCATAAACCGATAAGGGCAGTACCCATGCTTTATAAACAGTCACACAAACACCTTCGATTTAAGGGGGGGGGTGAAGTCAAACTTGAAGTAAACAAAGTACAATTAAGATACTTAGTATTTTGTTCAGTTTTGTTTTGTTTTTTCATTTTATTGGTTCATGCATACATCTTAATGGGATTTATTTCAAGTTTTTTGAAAATGCTTGTTTAAAAGGTCACCAGACACTGTGAATCGAATGTTTGCACAACGCAAATACAAACATTGCACAAACATTGGGGTTCTTGTAAAGGGCCTGATACCCCTTTACAGGAATCCAATTTCCCTTCTGTCCTAGTTAAAATAATGCAATGCCTCCAATCTGAATTTTGTATATAGTTAGAATTTGGATATTTATAATGTATCACACTTTTGAGCTATTGCGTTTTACTGTTATTTCCCCCTAGTGGTTGATATAGGAATTACATCTCAACCACCTTATCAGGCCACTAGTGGGCGTTTCACCTGTTCTCAGGAGTACGCAATTAATAATAATATAATAAATTAAACTTATATAGCGTTTCTCTAATTAGCCTTGGTGTGGTGTTCTTTGTTTGGACATTTAGTTGGATAGACATTCTCTGATGAGGGTCTGTTGACCTAAGCTTAGCAGCTTTTCCGTAAAAGTCATTAAGCATCCCACATAAGTGTGCAAACTGTATCACGGTTTCTTACAATGCAAACACGAAAATAGTGAACATCTAACTCTGACAGGCTGGAAAATAGGAGTGCTCTTTTTATGTTGTCTGAAGTAACAAGGGAAGAACAAAAAGGTAAAAAGATAGGTGGAGAAAATTCTTACTTTACAACCTCACAGTTTACTTAAAGAACCAAGTGTACTTGAATATTAAAGAAGTGTTATTTCAAGCAACATAAACTCATTAATTCAAATGTTGCCTGAAAATAATTGCTTGTGGTAATCAGAGGTGGGGAGGATTGGTGTGCATGTAAGCATACTCCTGGTCTTATCTCCTTATGTCTGCATTTAAAGTAGGTAGTCATTCCAAGAATTTACTCTTGTCTGAATTTTTTTCCCTGTTTTCAAAGATAAAAATCTGATGTCACTGACAGGAAAAGTTCTAATGACTTGTGATCTGGCAAGGCGCTATGGGATACAAGACATTGACGGTAACATTTGAATGCTTTTCTTCCCTTTTCACTCATTTACACTGATGAATGCCACTTGACTGTACAGAAGGATGCCAAAGAGTACCTTGTGAATCATATATTAATGCTTTGTCAACAGCGTCAATATATGGCACTGTGGGATGAGAATGGGCTTGATCATTTCAAGGGCCCAAGAGAAATCAACAGGACAAGATAGTTACTGTTATCATGCTGCATCCAGAGACAATGAAATGAAACTCAAGTTTCCAGAGAAGGTTGGAAAGGAGAGAAAATGCAGTACTAGTGGACATAATCTAGGCTTCTTTGCATATTTATGTACATTCAGAAGAACCATCAAAGGCCAGAGCTGAAGACAGCAGGGGGAGCTCAAAGAGAGGCAGCAGTAATAGCAGTGTCAATGTCAGTGATGGTGGCACAGTGCTTAGCGCCATTGCCTCACAGCAAGAAGGTCCTGGGTTGGAACCCCGGGGTTATCCAACCTTGGGGGTCATCCCAGGTCATCCTCTGTGTGGAGTTTGCATGTTCTCCCCATGTCTGCGGTGGGTTTTCTCCGGGTGCTCCAGTTTCTCCCAACATCAAAAAAGACATGCATGGTCCGCGGTGGCGTAGCGGTCTAAGCATCGGCTTGGAGTCGATGCAGTTGCCCACTGGGGACTGGGGTTCGCGCCCCGGTCTCGTCAGATCCGACTATGGCCGGATTCGATGAAGCAGCAATCATTGGCAACGCTGTCTTCGGGAGGGGGGCGGAGTCGGCTTGTGTTCGTCATGTGAATGCGTCTCTGTGTGTGCCGGAAAAACAGTGGTTCGGCTTGGATTCGCCTTTTCACGAAAGTGGGGAGGCGCTTTCCTTCGAGACTGCCGGCCGGAGAGATGCAGTTGGCGAACGCATGCAATACGAGGGTGGGTGTTTGAATTAAAATAGGGATCAATTGGCCACTAAATTGGGAGAAAAAAGGGAAAAATCAGAAATAAATTTATAAAAAAAAAAAAAAAGACATGCATGTTAGGGTTAGTACTCCTGTCTGTGCCCTTGACCGAGGCATGGCGAGACGAGCTGGGGTTGGTCCCCGGGTGCTGCACGGCGGCTGCCCACTGCTCCTAGCTACACAGCTGGGATGAGTTAAATGCATAGAAGAATTTTCCTTCGGGGATCAATAGAGTATGTCAAAATAAAAAAAATCAAATGATTAGCTAGGTTTGAGTAAGAAGGCAAAATGAAAAAGAGGAAGTGAGAAAGATGAAAGAGAAGAAAAACAGAGGAAACTGAAATACAAATTTCAGATAAAGAAATGGGTGGAGACAATTCAGATGAGTATTATTTTGACAGGTGATCCAGGACTGGCAAGGGAAAGAGGAGATAGAGACGTTTCTTTAAAAAAATATTTGTAAAAGACAGATAATCCTTAGAGCTGAAATCTGAGATTTCTCTAGTCTGTCCCTTCCTGTGGCAGTGATGACTACAAACCAGGTGTAGCAGCCATTGTGGCTGGTGTGCCGTCAGCTCAGCAATAAACAGTTTCCACCCTTGTAAAAATAGATCATGGGACTAAAGCTAACACAGGCAGTCTAATGTATTACAAACTACATCAGACTATATGGGAACACCGTTGTACAGGCTTGTTGATTATAGAATAACAGTTCATCAGAAGCACGGCCGCATCGTCATTACATTTCCATCCTTCTTCCTGTTTGAGTAGGACCAGCGTTCACCCTATCCAGTGAATATTAAAGAATTATCTACCATAGTTATATTTATACCATAGATAGATATCTATATATAGAATATTAAATGATCTACCCTAGTTATATTTATACCATATATATATATATATTATTAAATTAGAATTATCTACCATAGTTGGAGACACGCTCCATTATATATGGAGCGTGTCTCCAACTATATGGTAGAGATGCCAGTTAGTATAATGTAACCTGACTCCATGGTCCAGAATCAAGATGGATGAAAAACAGTTGTTACAACCCTTGGTCTGGAGAGGGTGCAACAATTAGTGTACTGGGTAACAGTGAGGTGAGGGTGCAACACAGACATAAACGTTTAAATATAATAAAATACAAATATTTATTGACACCATGACAGGACAAGGGAACCAAACGGTTGCCAAAACAATGAATTACTAACAAAAGTAACCCATCCCTGACAGTGCTGAAAAGCACCAAACCTTAAGACAAAAAGTGGCAACCGCTGCTAACCTAGTGTGTCTAACAGAAGTAAGCTACGTAATGGGGTGTTTGCCCATGGGCATTTTACCTTGATCCCCTTGCCCAAAAGAACTAAACAACTAAACATAACTCAAAATAGTCAAAATGCAAATTTAACCAAAAACAGGCCAGACATTACAGACACAAAGTAGCTACAACAGACAAACTAAACTAGTTGGCCAGTGAACTGAAGACGTGTGGGGGTTTAAATGGGAGACTGCACAGCTGATGGAAATTGGATGATTGGTTGACCGGTTGATTAGGTGATGAGGAGCACCTGGCGGATACCTGAATGTAGATTGAGAGTGAGGGTTAGATACAGGAGGCAACACAACACATAAAACACAACACAATAAACTGTGTTACGGCCATACCCGTGGCCGTAACACAGTTTATTGACATACAAAATCCTACATCATGCTTCATGCATGTATGGAAGGTGGTGCCATGGCAGTGTGTAGGATAGGGCAGAGGATATATAAGAGTGGGTGATTTCTTGACACTTGAAGGTGGTTTTCTGCCTCTGATGTTGTAGCCCAAATTCAGTAAAACATCAGTAAGGCGTCCAGGTGCCTACCAACATGGGGATCGGCGGTTTGAATCCCCGTGTTACCTCCGACTTGGTCGGGTGTCCCTACAGACACAATTGACCTTTCGCAAAGTCCCGCCCCCCTTAGTTACTGTTGCTATGCCCATCAAGCATTTCAGAACTATCCAGGAAGTAGCCGGAAAACACCAAAACATGAAGGGAAGAAATCAGCGCATTGTGTGGGTAAAAGTAACAGTAATAATACGTTAGCTGTATTAGCTATCAATAATAGCTAGTAGCAAGCTTAGCTTGGAGCAGACAGGTATTTTTGTTGATTTTGGATGGCCATGGGGTCTGCTATACTGCGAAATCTATTGCCGACATTGCGCTTCTTGTGTTCTGGGTTTCGGGAAGGGAAAGAAAATTACACCCCCCCCCAAACTTTTCAGATATCTAGTATCCGATTTGCAGATCCCATAGGCACACTGTTTCAGCATTTTGTTGTGTGTTTGAAAGCTTGACGGACCGTTGCTAAGGTAGGATTGGACAAGCACCGTTCTGGGGCGGTACTTTGTGAAAGGTCAATTAGCCGTGTCTGCGGGTGGGAAGCTGGATGTGGGTATGTGTCCTGGTCGCTGCACTAGTACCTCCTCTGGTCGGTCGGGGCGTCTGTTCGGGGGGAGGGGGAACTGGGGGGAATAGTGTGATCCTCCCACACTATTCCTCCCACACTCCCACACTAGTCCCCCTGCTGAAACTCGTCACTGTCAGGTGAAAAGAAGTGGCTGGCGACTCCACATGTATCGGAGGAGGCATGTGGTAGTCTGCAGCCCTCCCCGGATTGGCAGAGGGGGTGGAGCAGTGACCGGGACAGCCCGGAAGAGTGGGGTAATTGGCCAAGTACAATTGGGGTGAAAAATACAACAAAAGCAAAAATCATCAGTAAAGGAAAGTGCCCAATTGATGACCGTAATGCCATGATCTGTAATCCACCACTTAACCCTGGAACATGTACATGAGATGGACCAGTGAATGTTTGCGGCCAAGTAGACTTTAGACAGCATAGTGTGATGTCCTCTATGGTGAGTATTTGTAGATGATTATGAGATTTGTTTGGTTTTCTTTCTTTCTTTTTTTTGTCTAAATTTAGTTTCTCTTTTGAATACTCTCAATTCTCGTGTCTGTGTGGAACAAGCTTTGGTTTTATCAAATTGTGGAAATGAAAATGTGTGACCTGTAAGATTAGTGTGTAACGCCTGGACCAGTGGGTACTGCATACTTCTTCACATAGCAACAGATATTATTATAAGATATTATTTACCTAAGACATGTTGTTAGGACTTTGTGTAAGAATATAATTAGTGGCAGTAACTAAATAGGTCACAGATTTCCATCCTCACCATCCATCTACAATCACTGCATTCTGACAAGTTGTCAAATCCTTTCGATTTCCAGGCCGGAGTGTGACTGATTACACCTCCCTAAAATTCCTGATGACACGAGTTCCATATCTGGCATGGCTTTCGCCTTTTGTACCTTCATTTCTGCGGCTGCCCCGGTTTGTTCTCACCCTCGCCAGCGGACGATTCTGAACATTTCCTCTATCCCCCGCTTATGAGGGAAGTAATGAGATGCATTTCCGCCTACTTGTTTTCAGTTAATGCTCACTCCGTTACATTCCGACTGTAACAGCCATTTATTTATGTGTTTATTTTGAGTCAATTCACCTTTTGGTCAGTAGGTGACAGTTTCTTATTGTGGGAAGTGCATTTATACAAGTGGGTTAATGAGGTCAGGGGTGGATGCTAGGTGGCATACAGTTGGCTGCGTCCGAGGCGTCAAGGACAGAGTAGCAGTGTAAAGTTACTATAGGCTACCTAACTGTGAGAAAGATGAAGTGTGATGTACTTGAATGCAAAGAAACGCTGTAAAAGAAGTGTGTGAGTAATAAATGAAGAAGCAAATCAACGGTAACGTCTGGACATTGTTTGTGTATGCAACAGCTGATGCCGGCGCGCGTTAATTACTTTCACTGGCATGCACCAGTGACTTATTGGAAAGCCACTTACACCGACTGCAAAGCCGATGGAGGAGATCTAAGTCAGGTTGCTGGAAGGTGACAGAATCGGTAGTTTCCTCACGGGTGTAAGGGAACTGTGCCCTAGATAGCCCTTTTGTGTTTTTGCATCGGCTCATGGTTGCTGCCCGCATAAAGGTCAAAACCCTGCCGTTGGCCTCCTCACTCAACTGCAAACCCATATCAACATGTACACTCCTGCATGGCCACATTTTTCTTCCTTTTTTTTTCACATGGCCGCAAAATGGTGGCATGAACTGCAGTCTTCCATCAGAGGTAGACGCACGCTTATTTTGTTTTGGAGAGGCATAAAAAGTTTCCTTTTTCAGGCCTTCGTTAATCCATAGATTGTCTCTAAGCATGATTGTTAAAATTGATTTGTCTTCAGTCCAGTTAGTTCAGTTTCCGTTTATTCACGAATCAGTTAAAATACAAGTACAGTCATATAAGACATACTGGAGATATGTGAAATGGGACATCCTGATAAGCTATCTGAAATTTGGGAATAGGGACCCAGACACTAAGCAGATAGTATTTAAAATATGTGTTTACTAACACATAGTCTAGATTTGAAAAAGTAAATATATTATACAGTAAATTATACAGTAACTTTCTAACTAGTAATTTGAATCTGTCTTGATGCATGCTCAATACCTGTAAGAAAATCACAAAGTTGAATCAGTTCATCTGGATACAACGTTTATTGAGAGAAAGGTTTCATCACTCATCTTAGTGACCTCTTCAGTCTAAACTAACTGCAGGTATCACCACCCTTATAAACAACACAGTGGCATAACGACCGAAACCAATGATCGGTTTCATATGCAGATATGGTCGTGACCATTAACTAGAGTTTCAATGGCCATGTGTACTATTCACAGAGGATTGGGGAATGGTTGCAATCACAGCATTGGAAGATGGTGACAGATGTATGACTAATGGATGTGCACAACCTCATCCTTGAAAGAGTGGCCACTGGCCAATTTCTGGGACGGTGTGTTTTGGGGTTTGAAAGTAACTGAGAAACACTGTCAGAAAGTGGTCAGCCCCAAGGATCGAGTCACCCGGCACAAACAAGAGCAATATGGTGTAAGCTGTTAAGTGCCAGGAGGCTTGCCGTGACTTGCACATCGGGGAAACCAAACAGACGTTGGCCAAGAGGATGGTATAACACAGAAGAGCTAACATGTCAGTCCAGGACTACACAGTCTACACCCATCTACAGGCCAGTGGCCACTCTTTCAGGGATGAGGATGAGCACATCCTTGACAGGGAGGAATGCTGGTTTGAATGGGGAGTCAAAGAGGCCATCTATGTGAAGCGGGAACAACCATCCCTGAACTGGGGGGGGGGGGGGCTAAGAGTATGTCTGTCACCATCTTCCAATGCTGTGATTGCAACTATTCCCCAACCCTCTGTGAATAGTACACATGGCCATTGTAACTCTAGTTAATGGTCACACCCGTATTTGCATAATTATGAACCTGATCATTGTTTTCGGTTGTTATGCCACTGTATTGCTTATAAGGGGTGGGTATACCTGCAGTCAGTTTAGGCCAGGGGTGGCTTACCTTGTGCCATGGAGAGCCATGTGTATGCAGGTTTTCATTCCAGCCGGACTCCAGACCAGGTGATTTCACTGATTAGCAACCCTTCAACCAAAGAGGGAGAACGTATCAGTGAAATCACCTGGTGTGGAGTCAGGTTGGGATGAAAACCTGCATACACACGGCTCTCCATGGCACATGGTTAGCCACCGCTGGTTTAGACTGAAGAGGTCATTCAGATGAGTGATAAAAAGTTTCTCTCAGGAAACGTTGTGTCCAGATGAAGTGATTCAACCAACTGGGATGTGATTTGAATCCCATTTCACTATTGTCGGTGACCATGTTGATGATCTGCCTGATGAGACTCGCACTACAGTATCTTGACATGGCATGCACTTTTGTCTGTAATACTGACGTTTGACTTTGTCCAGCTAATTAGTAATTTGAATGATATAGCATTGAATAGGGAAATTAAATTCAATGCTATAGCTATATATAGCGTTGAATATGGAAATTCAATGCTACATAGCACAATTACACTACCTACTTTCGACATGCTTTCCTGGCCATATATGTATTACTACACAGTAGGAGACACACAAATTCATCGGCTAATTGCCGATAAAAGTGTCTGCCAAACGAGTAAATGAAATGAGGTACGGAAAAACGTATGTTGATTACATATTTACATATACATGTACGACTATCTGTCAAATGCTAGTAATTTGAGTAAGCATGAATGGTTTCTGTTTTTTTTTTGTTTTTTTTTTAAATGTTAACATTGATGTTAGCTGTGGGTTGAGCCAGAGAATCTGAATTTAAAATATTCCCATATAATGCATTTTCTAAAGCAATATCCGACAATGCCCAGAGTATGTAAAATGGTTTGAATAGTTCTGCTATAAACATATTCTATACACCTCATCATCTACTTTTCACATTGTTGACGGTGACTCTGTATTTCCATTTATCAGTTGATGACAAACCTGTTTGAACTGATGGGTTAACATTGGACATTAAACCTGATATATTAATGTCTATTAATCAGAGTGAGAGACCAGAAATGCAAGTGTACTGTCTTTTTTTTTTCCTTTGAAAGGTTATGTAGCTACATGCCATAGTACCAAACATGTCGGGAGTTATTTCGTAAAAAGAAGATATATAAACGTATTATATTCTACCTTACCTTATTAGTCTGTACAAGGAGGTTAGACCTCAGGCCTAACTACAGAAGAAAAAAGAAGCCTCAGTGGCGTCCAGGTGGTGTGGCGGTCTATTTCATTGCCTACCAACACGAGGTTCGCCAGTTCGAATCCCCGTTGTTACCTCCGGCTTTGTCTGTCGTCCATACAGACACAGTTGGCCGTGTCTGCGGGTGGGGAGCCGGATGTGGGTTTGTGTCCTGGTGGCTGCATTGGTGCCTCCTCTGGTCGGTGGGGGCGCCTGTTTGGGGGGGGACTGGGGGGAATAGCGTGATTCTCCCACACACTACGTCCCCCTGGTGAAACTCCTCACTGTCGGGTGAAAAGAAGTGGCTGGTGACTCCACATGTATCGGAGGAGGCATGTGGCAGTTTGCAGCCCTTCCCGGATCGGCAGAGGGGGTGGAGCAGCTACAGGGACAGCTTGGAAGAGTGGGGTAATTGGCCAGATACAACTGGGGAGAAAAGGGGGGGGGGAAAGGCGGGGGAAGGGAGGGGGGGAAAAGCCTCCAGAGCTTGTATGGATCCATTTTCTTTTTTGGGTTTTTTTTTTTTTTTGAGGAACTCGTAAAGAAGGCTGAATCATTGTTGTCTCAAGGGCCGAAGCCTTGCACTTCGGTTAAAGGGCATTACCACCACTTAAAAAGGCGTGGGAAGTCACTCTTTTTCAGGTAAATAAAATTCTATGAAAGGACAACCAAATCCCAAAAACACTGGTGTTTCATCCACAAGAACATTTTAAATGTTCTGTTTTCTTTTTTTCTTTTTTTTTTGGTCCCTAAGGCTATTAGATAGATATGTACAGTGCCAAGAAAAAGTGCTCACCCTTCCTGATTTCCTCTAGTTTTGCACATTTATCATACTGAATAGTTTCAGATCTTCATACAAAATGTAATAAGACAAGGAGAGCCCGGGTAAACACAAAATACAGTTTCTAAATGGTCATTTAATTTATTGAAGGGGAAAACTTATCCAACACCCATATCACCAATGTGAAAAAGTAATTGGCCCCCTGAACTTCATAACTGGTTGTCACCTTTAGCAGCAACAACTGCAACCACACACTTCCTATAACTGGAGATCAGTCTTTCACACTGCTTTGGAGGAATTTTGGCCCACTCTTCTTTGCAGAATTGCTGTAATTCAGCAACATTGGTGAGTTTTTGAGCATGAGCTGCTTGTTTAAGGTCCTGCCACAGCATCTCGATGAGATTTAAGTCAGGACTTTGACTTGGGAGGAGTGTGGGGAGGTGTGTCGAAGGTGTCTGGCTGGGAGAGCTGGCGTTGGATCGGCTGTGGGAGCCTGGTCTGCTGCGTCTGGTGGGCCCAGGGACCGCGGCCCTGCCCAGAGCTGTGCCCGAAGAGGAATCACTGAGGGCGGTCTGACAGGACGCAGAAGCGGGGCAAACTAAGCTAACTGCTAGCTCATGCAGACCGGCAGTCCCGACAGTCATCCTGGCTGGTGTTCCATCTCGTGGACAATAATTTTTTGTTGCTTAGTTTGGATATTTGTGTTTAGTTTTGATATATGTGTTCTTGTAGTTTTTGGATATGTGTTTTTGTCTTTGTGTTGCACTGATGTGGGCAGGGGGAAACAATATTTTGTTTTATTTCATGTACGCAAGTCCATGAAGTGAAATGACAAGTGTTCCTGATTCCTGATGTTTAGATTCAACAGGGTTGGCAGTAATCAAGCCTGGATCTGTCTGCTCTAATTAAATCCAATGATCAATCAAATTTGGTTAATTGGTTGATTGAATAACTACTACTACTACTTTTTTTGGCTGCTCCTGTTAGGGGTCGCCACAGTAGATCATCTATTTCCATCTCTTCCTGTCCTCTGCATCTTCCTCTGTCACGTCAGCCACCTGCTTGTCTTCCCTCACCACATCCATAAACCTCCTCTTTGGCCTTCCTCTTTTCCTCTTGCCTGGCAGCTCCATATTCAGCATCCCTCTCCCAATATCCCCAGTATCTCTCCTCCACACATGTCCAAACCGTCCAACCTGAGCTGGCCATCTAATGTACTCATTCCTAATCCTGTCCTTCTTTGTCACTCCCAATGAAAATCTTAGCATCTTCAACTCTGCCACCTCCAGCTCCACCTCCTGTCTTTTCCTTAGTGCCACCGTCTCCAAACCATACAACATAGCTGGTCTCACAACCATCTTGTAAACCTTCCCTTTAACTCTTGCTGGTACCCTTCTGTCACAAATCACCCCTGACACTCTTCTCCGCCCTGCCTGCACTCTCTTCTTCACCTCTTTTCCGCACTCACCATTACTTTGAATAGAGTACCCCAAGTATTTAAACTCATCCCCATCATGACAACTCATCAAAGTTGATTTAATAACTAAGAGGGCAGTTACTTTTTTGAGACAGGGTCGGTTGATGTTGGATAACTTTTTTTCCTTAAGGAGGCAAATCTTTTGATACTACAGACAGACGGACGGACGGATGGATAGATAGATAGATATAGATAGCTAGATTAACCATACTAGTTATACTTTATTAATCCCAGGGGAAAATTAAATTGAAAGCTTAGAGCAAAAGTAATTGGGTTATAGCACAAATAGAAGTTGAATAGTGAAGGAATATAGTAAACACACTATTGTATGTGCCCCCCCCCCACAAAGAAACACACAAAATACAAATATACAATAACGGGTGTACGGAAGATAGATGTCATTGGTGTATGATTATTGCGCACATTTCCAAAGTGATAAAGAAATATATCATCCTTTGGTATTGATATGAACAATAATAGTGCTAGCTATTGTGCACAGTAACATGAGACACATTACGCATCATTAAGCGGCGCGGTAGTCAGAAACAAGATTGTACCACGGACAAATCGATGTTCACCGTGTCCAGACACAAAGCAGTCGAGTGATGAAGTCCTTCTTTAAAAAAAAAAAGACTTTCTTCTTTTAAGTCCTAGATGCAGCTCTAAAATCACTCTGCCGTTTCAATTCACATTATCTTTTTCTTTTCTTTTTTTTTTTTAGATTTAGACTAAATCCAATTCCAAAGATTCGTTATACAGGCACCTTCATACGCCAATCCCTGCCCTACTCTTTACGGGATGGCCCACCCACTGAACACGTCACTTCGGGGATTGTGCGATACTAAGCTTTGTATCCCCATAAGTATATGTATCCCTTCATATATATGGACTCGCGGGAACAAACATACATCTACTTAAAGCGAACCTCAATTATTACGTTCATGTTTCACGTAAGAAAATAAGAAAATAGCACTACGGTGATTGTTAAATTGATCTTTTTTAATCTGGGTTTTACAAATAACGAACCACACAAAGCATTAGCGTCTTTCCAGTTGCAATTTGCCTTTTTTCGGTATGATGCCTTGTTTGATTATCAGTCGTGTGGATAATTTCAACACAGCAAAACAAAAAATAAAATAAAACCATTTAAAATGTAACATTTAAGTGGGAACGCGACGCCACGGTTATACGGGAAACGTATTTTCAGCCGGATGCGAAATTTGGCGAAACGCGGGCCTGCGGGTTTCCTGGTCCTCACTCAGCTCCTCCTCGTTTTATGCTGGCCGGACGGGACAGAGACTTCTCAGTTTCAGAACAAAAGCAACATCGGACCGAGGGCACTGAAAGTAAACGGCGATTTAAGTTCAGACCTCGTATTAATAAATCACAAATTTCGCCCTGGATTTCTCCTGTAAGAAGAACTATTCCGTGTCGCAACTGGTGTTAAAAGGTGACAAAGTTCCGTTGTGTTTGGCGTCTTTCTATTTCCAAAACATAATCCCACCGAGGGCTTTTTTTATAGAAAAAGGCAAGGGTCAAACGGACGGTATTGTTTCCTCCGTATCCCCCAAACTTAAGCTTTAACCAGAAGGATCGGCGGCAAAGAACAGTCGGGATATTCTTTACACACGCGTTTCGAAAACAGAAGGTGTTTCGGCGTTTTGGTAAGTTTTATTTTTATGTTTCACTCAAGCGTGCCCGACGACCAAGTGCGCCTGTGCAGTTTCCACATATTAGTTAATGCGCCACAAAGGAGCCAGACAGTTGCGCGTCACGGGCGAAGAAATACAAGTTTGATGCCATTCTTGCGGCATAAACTATCCGTACACTTCAGACCCATATTAACTCACCAAATCTGAGCCCGGTGTCGGGGAAGGTGCTCATCATTTCCCCCTGTTGCCGTCCAGTCTAGCCTAAATGAATTACAAATGAGCTTGTTTATCGTGCTTGGCTAGTGGCTCAATATGTCACACTATAGTTTTGTGTGGCACAGTTGGCTCAATCGTAAGACTGAATAGTAATGGTCAACAGTATTCATTCATTGTTAATTTAAAGTGCAGGTTTATCAATTTCCAGTTATCAAAACAAAAACAAAAAACAACCAATTTGAAGGAGAAAATGTTTAATGGGATTGTCTCATCAGCAATAACCTGACACCTAATTAGTGTAATTTGCTGTGGACCACTTTGGGCATAAACAACCATATAGGAAATGTGTTTTGTTGCAGTTATTTATAAATAAATAGACATTTTGAGCTATTTTTTAATGTCATTACTATACCTGTTGGGTTACACATAAATTGGAAAACATTTTGTCTTAAAGTGGGTTCACTTCAAAAAAATATTTGGTCTTGATCAACAATTTATCCATATTCCACATTTATAAAGGGGTTTTAGTCTTACTGTGATTATTTCTTGTTTACTTGTCATCAATGTGTACTGACTGTCTTTTTCCACGGATGTTTCATCTGTTTTAGTTTGAAGAGGTTACACTTGAATCTTATAGGACTGAGAGCCTCAAGAGGAACAAAGCCAGGACTGGGAAAGGGTGAGAAAGTAGACTGATGGATTTCTTAGCCCCCCCCCCCCCCCCCAATGCTCCCACCCTTTGACCAACCCCACTCCCACAAAACAAAAGTCAGTCACCACACTTTGGTTCCAGGGGGGAGGGGTGCTCAATCTGGACACCGAGTATACGACTTGTTTCATTGGGAGATTCAGAGTGAGGGCCGCAAAGGAGGAGGAGGGGGAGACAGCTGTCAGATAACTAACTTTAAGAATAGAAAGTTCTGAAACGCCACGTACAGTCCTGGTTAACTTGTTTTAATTTTACTGCCCCACACCCTTCTCAAAACAAGTGTGTAGCTTACACTGAACCAGTGAATGTTGAACAAGGCATAGTAGTGATGGGTGACATGAGGTTTCTTCCTATTTTTCCCCCCTGTTAAAGGTTTTTTTTTTAGTTAGTTGTTCCTTATCCAATGCAAGAGTCGAAGGACAGGATGTTGTGTTGCTAAAAAGCCCCTTGAGGCAAATTTGTAATTTTTGATATTTGGCTATACAAGTAAAATTGACTTGACTTGACAGAGAAAAGCTTATCTCGATAATCTTAAGGAATTTTAAGTCAATATAGATATTCCACAATATCTACTGACAGTGTCGTGAAATATATACTACACTGTATCTCCTGACAGTGTCGTGAAAAAGTGTTCACCCTCCCTGATCTCCGCTATTTTTGCATATTTGTCACACTGAATGGTTTCAGATCTTCATACAAAATGTAATATAAGACAAGGACAACTGGAGTAAATACAAAATACAGTTTTTAAATGATCATTTCATGTATTGAAGGAGAAAAGTTATCCAACACCCATATCACCCATGTGAAAAAGTAATTGCCCCCTGAACTTAGTAACTGTGGTTGTGCCACCTTTAGCAGCAACAATTGCAACCAAACAGTTCCTATAATTGGAGATCAGTCTTTCACACTGCTGTGGAGAAATTTTGGCCCACTCTTCTTTGCAGAATTGCTGTAATTCAGCAATGTTGGGGGGGTTTTCGAGCATGAACTGCTTGTTTAAGGTCCTGCCAACGCATCTCAATGAGGTTCAAGTCAGGGCTTTGACCTGGGCACTCCAAAATCTGACCAGGCCTGCAGTTCTTTACGTAGATGTTGTCCTGTTTTTTTGTTTTTGTTTTTGGTGACTTCTTGAATGAGTTGTTGCTGCGCCCTTGGAGGAATTTTGGTTGGCTGGCCGCTCCTGGGAAGATTCACCACTGTTCCAAGTTTTCTCCATTTGGAGACAATGGCTCTCAGTGTGGTTTGCTGGAGTCTCAGAGCCTTAGAAATTGCTTTGTAACCCTTTCCAGATTGATGTATCTCAACTTTTTTTTCCCTCATCTCTTCCGGAATTTCTTTTGATGTCATTTGTCATTTGATTTCATAGTGTGCTGCTTGTTGAGCCCTTGTAGCCTACTTCATATTGATGGTAAGGTTCTTTATAAATCATGTTTAGATTCAACAGGGCTGACAGTAATCAAACCTGGATGTATCTGCACTAATTGAATCCACTGATCAATTACATTTGGTTAATTGGTTGATTGAGTAACTAAGTGGGCAATTTTTCACACAGGTTAGTTGGTGTTGGATAACTTTTCCTTAATTAAAATTTTCATTTAAAAACTGAATTTTGTGTTTCCTCAAGTTCACTTCATCTTATATTTTGTATGAAGATCTGAAACAATTAAATGTGACATATGCAAAAATAGAGGAAATCAGGAAGATGGCAAATACACCATGCTATTTAAGAATCCGGGGTTCATCACATTGATTTGTTTGGTAATGTTAAGAATCATATCAAACAGTTTTTTTTTAATTCTCAACTATTTCAGACCATTTGGTATAAATTCTAGGTTATTGATACTCTATCGTTAATTCAGACTACAAAATTGTGTATCACATGACAATAGCTGAATTTCATACCAGTGCAATATGATTTAAACATGATAAACAATAATACTGAATTATCGCCAAGCCCTAACATGGTGGTTGAAAGAAGTAAAAAGAAGTTGCAGCTGATTCGTTTCCCCCCCCCCCTCTTTTAGGTAGAAGACACTCAATTCAGTATCCCAGATGGCTGCATACAGTGAATGTAACGGTCGAACAGGATTAGACGTAGAGGTGAAGAAGCCCCCTGAAGGTGAAGGGAGAAAGATAGAGTGTGAAGACAAGCATGCAATCCATAGCACCGCAAAGGATGTGCACCAACCTATCAGCGGATCTGACGGGAACACAGGCAGCGGGGCTAGCTTCAGCACCAACAACAATTCTGTCGTGTGTCTACCTCTTGTGTCAGAGGGACTAAAACTAGTGTGGACACAGGCCGATCAGACTCGTGAACTTGACACTATCCCAGAGCTAGTCCAAGCCTTCAATCTGTTTCCATACCCTACATCTCGTGAAGTAAATGCACTGGCACGGGTGTGTGGTTTGCCCCTGGACAAAGTCAAAGTGTGGTTTATGGTGCAGAGAATTAAATATGGCATCAGCTGGGCCTCAGAGGAGATAGAGGAGACTCGGAGGAAGCTGTCAGTACCTGAGCTGTGTGGTAACTACACTGAAACAAAGGAGGAAACAAAGATAAAGACCAAGAGGAAAAGCGGCGAAGAGGTGATAATGAAGGACAAGGACAACGATCGAATAGAGGGCTCTTTCTCCACCTTGGTCTCCTCAAAGAAGAAACCGACAACCGAATCACCAGAGTCTTACAGACCAGCCAGACCTGCTGTTCCATGTTTCAGTTCTTCTCTCCCTCCCCCTCAAGACTCCTACTACTACCGCCCACCTGCAGACATGCCTGCAACTATTGCAACAGACGTCTCTGTTGTCCCCTCAGATTTGCAGCAACGTCGTCATGGCCGCTACAAAAAGTCCAAAGCCCAGCTGGCTGTCCTCCGCAGCAGCTTTCTGAGGGAAAACTGGCCCGCAGAGGCTGAACTCCGACGTCTGCAAGAAGAGACGGGACTGAGCCGAAATGATATCCGTAAATGGTTCAGTGACAGCCGTTACCAGCTCAGGGTGGGCCGGGGAGCCTTTGGAGCAACCCAGGTATATCCCAGTTCTACTGTGGCTACACTAAATGATGATCCTCAGCAAATACAGCCTCTATCGCTTGTCGCACAAAAGGTTCGTCAGCATCAAAATGGGGTGAAGGTGCACGAGGGACCCCGTAGCAGTGGGATTAAAGACTCACATTTCTTCCAGACTTTCCTGTCAAACAGTCTAGAGGCATTTGGAGATAGAGTTGCAGAGGCAGAAGGGTGTGAGGGTGTGCTGGACATTTCGGGTGAAAACGGACACCGTGTGAAAGATGAAGAACAAAGTGAAGAAAAACCCTTGCAGTTGACTAAGGACAGCAAGATTGACCCAGATATTCTACAGCAGCCATTGAGTTTACCCAAACCTTCTCCGTGCTCTTCCTCCTCTGGCACCCCGCCCCCACCAACAACCTCACTGAGCAAACGACACTCAAATGGCATCAGCAGCATGAAGAAATCAGCCAGCTCTGCCAAAGCCAGCTCCTCTCAAACAGTCGTGCATTTCTCTGGTGCTTCCTCGTCCACCCCTACTGTCCTTACACCCGCTGGACGGCCACGTAAGACCAAGGAACAACTGGATGTGCTAAAGCAACACTTTGTACGCTGCCAGTGGCCAAAGAGTGAAGATTACACAGAGCTGGTTAAGCTTACAGGCTTACCCCGGGCAGATGTTATTCAGTGGTTTGGGGATACACGGTATGCTGTTAAAAACGGGCAGCTGCGCTGGGTGCAAGGGGTCTGTAAACAGTTCTTGGCCGACCCCTCCATGCAGCAAAGTAACGGAGGTGAAACAAATGGAAGTGGCTCGAGTACAACCCCTCAGGGTGGAGGTAGCCGCAAACGAAAATCTCGATCCAGTGGAGCAAGTACCTGTTTAGATTCCCCCAATATTCAGCCACTTGAGGCATATCACCGTTTGACAGGGATATTAAATGAAAAAGACCTTGACTCCTTATGCAAGAAGTCAAGAATGAGCTACCAGCAAGTACGGGATTGGTTTGCATCTCAGGAGACTGGAGTACTTGACCAAGAGCCTAACATTATTGACTGAGTTAAAAAAAAAAAATGAATAGAAAGACACTGGAACCAAACTCGGGGAATCTTTCTGAAAGCTGGTCGGATGTTCCTCTTTTCCCTTTATTTAGATATGAAGTTGCTTAGCATTGCTTTAATTAGAGCATAAGTGTAACATCCAGTCTTCCCAGTACAGGTCCAAAACTGAGGCTCTTCTTACTAAATGCTGCATTACCTGCTTATAATGTATTATTTCTTTTGTTGTCTACGAAATTGTTGTAAATAAGACAGTACTTCATACACTGGTTCATATTTTTAGGAGCATTGTTTCTCTTTGGATTATTTACTGTTACTAAAGATTTTATAGTATGTTTTTTTAGCGGTGTAATTTGGGCGACACGGTGGCCCAGTGGTTAGCGCTGTCGCCTCACAGCAAGAAGGTCCTGGGTTCGAAACCCGGGGTTGTCCAACCTTGGGGGTCATCCCAGGTCGTCCTGTGTGGAGTTTGCATGTTCTCCCCGTGTCTGCGGTGGGTTTTCTCCGGGTGCTCCGGTTTCCCCCACCATCAAAAAGACATGCATGTTAGGGTTAATAGTTATGCCCCTGACCAAGGCATGGCAAGACAAACTGGAGCTGGTCCCCGGGTGCTGCACGGTGGCTGCCCACTGCTCCTAGCTACACAGCTAGGATGGGTTAAATGCAGAGGAGGAATTGCCCCACGGGGATTAATAGTAAAAAAAAAAAAAAAAAATTATATTGGTTGTACTTTTGGTACTTCCATGTAGCTCAGAATTTTGGCAGACAAGGAACTGCTCTGGGAAAAAGATGACTTTGTTGAAGTTATTGACTGATCACTGTGTGTAATCATTCCTTTTTATAGCCTAATTATTCATTTTCATGGAAAGCACACTGGACATCTTTACTTACAAATGGGATGTTGCACTTGGACGTTAGAGCCTGCAGACATATGCTCATTAAATACATTTAGTTTCGATAAACATTAATTCCCAATTTTATGTTATTTTTGCCTATAATATTTAAGCCTTACATGGCGTTCTTTTCAAAAGGCACGGTACAAACTGCAAATTCTATGGGGTCTCATTTTAACTCGTTATTGCAAGCATATTTCTATAAAGTATTCCTGCATTTTTTAATAGGCTGTGCCTAAATTCAAATGTAGTTTGCACTGACCTATACCAGTTCACAGTACAAAAATGTTTGTACAGTTAGCACGACTTGCCATTCTTAATTGGGATTTGCACTCTGACAGAATCCATATCAGTATTTTTGTGTCTTTGCCGTGACTTAAAGTCACTGTAAATCTGAGAGAGCTGAAAGGATTTCTTTGGTCCAAGCTGTACTAAGGAAAAGGGTTCTGCCAACAGGAGTCAAGTAATCTCGATAAGTAAGAAGCCGAACGGTTTGAACAAGTAAAAGCAAATAACTTTAATCAAATATTCCAAAGCAATATTGATACATCTGTCAATGCAGAATATGAATTTTAAGTACAAATGCATAGTTATGCCAGTGCAAGTATTAAATAAAATTATTTCTACAATGATATTTGTAACTGTTAACCATGAAAAGGTGGGGGCAAATCATTGTAATTCCTTTTCTAATATTGCGGATCTCAAGTAGTTGTGAACTTTTTTATTTAAATAAACTGAAAGATTAAATGATTCATTTGATTTGCACATTTGTGTCACTGGAAACCAGCAAGTTTGTTTTCTCAACTGATTAATTTGAAAGTTATTTTATAACAATTTCTCCAAACACTTGCTGTCAAATTACTCAACAGTAACATCTAAAATGCCATGTAGGTTTTAAAGTATGAACAGAAGCTGAACATCCATGGCCTTACTCTAGTTGCACAACTTTTTTTCCCCCTTAACAGATGATGGGAAAACATACACGTATTTACCAGCAAAAGAAAATAAAACACCTATGCCCAACAATAGTGTAAGAACTCCAAAATCAACTGTAAAAAAAAAAACAAAGTCAAGGGTCTACTTCAGCTTAATCCTCTAATATTTGTAAGGTCAATGACAATGAATTTGTTAGTGGCCATTTCTTCAAGACCTGTGAAACTGTAGTGATGATCCACTCAACGGGAATTGGGAGGCGCCCGGGGTCCCATCCTTAGTCCTGAAAACGAGGGAAATGACTTACTTAGCAATCAAAGCAAACAAGAATTATTCCATCAATATTTAGCGCAAATGACAGACTCGTCTATCATAAAAAAGTACTTCTGCTTCTCTACCAAAGAAAGTATTTCTTACCTTGTTGGGTAGTTAATGGTTGTAGGTGTTCCTTTTTAAAAACGAGGTAATGGGTTAATTTCTTAGAGCTGATTATCTCCACAGATTACTTTTAATTATTTACTGCAACTTTACTAAGTGTATACTCACTGACTGGTTGTTCATGGAGACCGAGGTTAGACATAGAGGAGGCCGATCTGGGGGTTGGCTGAGGTGAGCAGACAGAAGGCAGAAATTGGTGTCATTACTAAGTCAATATAGTTAAAGCTACAATCCTGAAGCTCTTCGTTTTGTTACTATGGTGATGTGTGGTAATTGCTGTGGTCCAGAGAGCCACTTCAAATGAAAAGACAGAGTCACCTGTTGTGCCATTTCAGCATCCTCCCCACCGACAAACAAAAACACAAAACTGAACCCGAGTTTAGCTACTGATGTGTTGGAAAGTCTTCTTGAAGGGTGATCCTCCCATATCAGCCTGTAATCCACAATGAACTTGCTAATGTCACTGCTATCTGCCCTATTCTTGCGAATCTGGCTGCTATAGTGAAGACTTGAAGCAACTGAAAGATCATAAGGGGACATTTGTTTGTATGTAAATCTTAAGGATTGCAGTTTAAAAACCAGATGTTTTTTCTAGACTTGTAATGTGAAATTTGTCAATATCCACACGTACTTGATACAAATTTTGAAAGTGTAATAACTGTCAACAAGGCAGTGAGAGTTAATAATGAAAATGGCAGTTTATTCATTCATTCACTCATCTTCAGCCGCTTCTCTGGGGTCGGGTCGCGGTGGCAGCAAGCTAAGTAGGGCACTCCAGATGTCCCTCTCCCCAGTAATGCCCTCCAGCTCCTCCTGAGGGACCCCAAGGTGTTCCCAGGCCAGATTGGATATATAGTCCCTCCAGTCTGAGTCTAACCCAGGGTCTCCTCCCAGTTGGCTGTGCCCAGCAAACCTCCAAAGGAAGGCGCCCAGGAGGCCTCCTAATCAGATGTCCGAACCACCTCAACTAGCGCCTTTCGATACGAAGGAGCAGCGGCTCTACTCCGTGCTCCCTCTGGATGTCCGAGCTCCTCACCCTAAGGCTGAGCCCAGACACCCTACAGGGGAAACTCATTTCAGCTGCTTGTATCTGCGATCTCACCCTTTCAGTCACTACCCAAAGCTCATGACCATAGGTGAGGGTTGGAGCGAAGATTGACTGATAAATTGAGAGCTTTGCTTTCCGGCTCAGCTCCCTTTTCGCCACAACGGTCCGGGACAACATCCGCACTACTGATGCTGCACCAATCCGCCTGTCAATCTCCTGCTCCATCCTACCTTCACCTGTGAACAAGACCCCGAGATACTTGAACTCCTTCACTTGAGGCAACAACTCATCCCCAACCTGGAGGGAGCAATGGCAGTGGCAGTTTATACACTATCAATTATTCACCAGGTTTGGATGTTACTTTTATTCTAATGGTGAATATCTCCTTTTGGAGAGCAAAATGATGGAGTCGATCCAAAGGAGTTGAATCAAGTGCAACTGAACTTGGTATATATCCGTGAAGACGTTTCGCCTCTCATCCAAAGAGGCTTCCTCAGTTCGTGCCTTTCTGACTAGACGAAGCTAGTCTGACTGGCTGGTGATGAGACTCAGAATTTATCCTCTTGGAGTCGTCAGAGCTATACATGTCCATGGCTCTTTGTGTCCCGATGTTTACCAACGCCCGTCGCTAACAGAGCCATAGATATGAGTGGCTCTTTTGTGTACCGATGTTTGGCCGCGCCCGTCGTTATCGGAGCTATTGATATGCATGGCTCTCCTGTGCTCCGATGTCCAGCCGCGCCTCTCGCCATCAGAGCTATTGATTTGCATTTGTTTTAGCAGCGACGGTCGTTGGGGTGTTAGTTTCAACTTCATTATTCAGTGGTCATGAGAGTCGTTGGAGCCGTTAGTGACCGACTGTTGTTCTTGGAGGCTAGGCTTCTTGAGTCTCCTGGGTAGAGTTGAAAGGACGGCATTGTAAGTGGGAGATAGGTGGTGTCGCAGACCTCCTCCTCTGTTGAGGGATGGTTTTTCCAGTTTCGCATAGATGGCTTCCTTCACCCCTCTTTCAAACCATTATCTTCTCTGTCCAAAATGTGTACATTGCTGTCCTCGAAGGAGTGTGTCTTCTCCTTTAGGTGTAGATAGACTGCTGAGTCTTGTCCTGAGGAGTTTGGCCTTCTGTGTTGGGCCATCCGTTTGTGTAGTGCCGTTTGTGTAGTGGTTGTTTGGTTTCTCCTATGTATAGGTCAGTGCAATCCTCATTGCATTGTACAGCATACACCAGATTGCTTTTTTTGGTGTGTGGTACACGGTCTTTGGGATGAACCAGTCTTTGTCGGAGTGTGTTGCTGGGTTTGAAGTATACCGGGATGCGGTGTTTGTTGAAAATTCTCCTGAGTTTCTCGGCGACCCCAGAAACATACGGGATGACTGTGCTATTCCTTCTGTTCCTTTTCTCCTCGTCGATCACCTGGTTGGTCTTTTTGCAACGTGTTGCAGTTTTCACAAAGGTCCAACTGGGGTAGCTGCAGGTTTTTAAAGCTGCTGGGCACATTGTCAGCTCTCTGTTGCAAAGTTCTGATGACACTCAGTTTGTGTTCCAGAGGGTGGTGTGAGTCGAAAAGTAGATATTGGTCTGTGTGTGTAGGTTTCCTGTAAATCCCAATGTGGAGGCTCCTGTCTTCCCCAATGTGGACGTCACAGTCCAAGAAGGGCAAACTGTTGTTCTTTACGTCTTCCCTTGTGAACTTAATGTTCTTGTCCACTGAGTTGATGTGTTTGGTAAACGCTTGCACCTCTTGTGTTTGGATTTTGACCCATGTGTCGTCCACATATCTGAACCAGTGGCTCGGAGGTGTTCCTCTGAAGGAGTTCAGGGCCCTGTGTTCTACCTTTTCCATATAGAAGTTGGCCACAATGGGCGATACTGGTGAGCCCATTGCACAGCCGTGTTTCTGTCTGTGAAACTGGCCCCTAAATTGGAAATATGTAGTGTTCAGGCAAAAGTCCAGTAGTTGGCAAATCTGGTCTGGGCTGAGGTTGGTCCTATTGTGGAGGGTGTCGTCCCGTAGCAAACGTTGCCTCACAGTTTCCAAAGCCTCCATGGTTGGGATGCAGGTGAATAACGAGGTCACGTCATAGGATGCCATGGTTTCATCCGGTTCCAGTTTTACGCCTTGGACCTTGTCCACGAAGTCAATGGAGTTTTGGATATGGTGAGGTGTTTTGCCCACTAAAGGGGTCAAGATGTTGGCTATATGTTTGGCAATGTTGTACGTGACATCGGAGCACAGGAGAGCCATGCATATCAATAGCTCCGATAACGACCATTACCTGGATGAATGAGAACATTCACAGACAAGATGGAGTCGATGTAACTAGGAGGCTTACTGTCAGTGAAAGTCTCATCCATCGGTCTCTGGCCCTTCCCTGGGATTCAGATGAACCTGGGTGACTGACACCATGTTTAAATGTAAGAGTGAGATATTCCACAAGGCACCGGGTCAGACCTATTTGTTAAGAGATCCATTTCTGACCACAGGTAAATTTGTGATGTGCAGAAAAGGAACAAAATCCATTTGAACACAACCGCAAACTGCAAAAACATACCTTTTAGTTGCTGAGCAAATGCTGACTGGTGAATGAAAATATGCATGACATGTTAGGAGTAAATTTGCAAAGGAAATTGACTTCTCTATGATGTCAGCAAAAAAATGTTTGCTTAAAAAATGATCTACCCACAACAAATCTGTATTTAACAATAAGCTTACCTGGAGATGTTAAAGCAACTGGAAAGGTCAACCTCGGAGTACTTTATAGGAGCAAAATTATTACAAAATAACCACTCTGTTAGGTTTAACAATGTTAATGCTGATCAGGTGGTAATGAAACAGGATAACAGTAAATTGTAACTTGGCTTTTACCTATTTGACTGACACTGTCCTGGTGAAATCTGTGGTCAGAGGTCAGCAGATCAAATCAGATTTATTACCTGAATATCAACATTTCAGATAGTAACAACCTTTTGCTGTTATCACCCTCTTGTGACACTCACCCCTGTCTGAGAAAGAGGCCTTTTCAACTTGGCATTTTCTCTTCTCAGCTTGGAAATTTCCCTAACATAAACCACAAAAAAAAAAGAAAAGACAACAATTTTGCAGCATGGTAAAAAGTAAAGTGCACATGGGGTAGAAGACAAAATGAGTGTCAAGTTATCACCTGTAACTTTCGTTGGTGACCTCTTTCAGACGCATTTCTAGCTCCACAGATTTGTGTTTAAAGTAGGCGGTGATTCTCGCTTTCTGTGTGTGCTGAAAAAGTGCAATCTGTGGGCAGTGAAGGCCTCGTTGTTAAAAGCATATTCAGCAAATATTAAAAAAAAGGGTCTGTAAGAAACCAGGTTTACCTCACAGATAATGAATCAAGGCACCCCAAATACATCTGTAACATGGTGTTACTGTCACGACCCTCTTCTCCTCAGCCCTGCTTATCTCTCCGTTTTTATTCTATAGACCCTTTCACACATACGTTCCACAATATTGCTGGAATTTCCCATTCATGCACTTCCCTAAGATTTCCGGATGGTGTTTTGTTCAAATATATGACAGCATCTTCTGTCTAGTTACACCCCGCTTGTATAGTATTAGTATTATTTTAGTATTACTCTTATTTTATCGTTAACATCTCTACTGTACACACGTCTCTTGCTTTCGCTCTATCTCACACACTCTCTTTTCCTTCCTCAGAATAAGGTTGTTGTCTTTAGTTTATTTTAACTTCCTTTTTTCTTTTGATTTTTGCACACAATACATGCATTATCACTCATGCAACATCCAACAAACATTCTGATTTCACTGATGGACCAGACATGTTCTCGTTTGGGTATTTTTCTGGATAATCTCTGCAGCTTATTTCCTCAAATAAAAGTGGTTAACACTTCATTGTGTCTTGCTCATATTTGTCATGGTTTTGAGCCAGTTCATGACAATATAAAAGTACTTCTGTATCTTATTTTGGTCAGCTGATTAATCAGTTGCTCTGCATTTTCTCCTTAGTGTCAATTAGTTGTGCAGAATATATTGAAATGACTGAGGCAAAAAGCTTGATGGCAGAAGCGCTACCTTTTTTATATGCTCCAAGCGTGACTGAATGAGCTCCACGGGGTCCCTGAAAAACATCTTCTCCTCAGGCTTCATCTAGAAAACAAAATTTTAGAGAACATTATTTTCAATCCAGCACCACAAGTTCCAATGTATATAGGACAGATGGACCAACCTGATCTGTGATGGGCAAATAACTGCAGCTCGATCCACATATGCTACAATGTTCTGGAGAAAAGGGTAAAAATAATGGGTAAACATTTTTGAAGTGTTTTCTGACACTGTCTGATTAAAGATGGTGGATTGTTAAAAAGTAAAAATATAGCAGGAGATTGTCTTTATGCATGTTCAATAATCCAGGTAAAAAAAAAATCAAAGAAAGTTGAATCAGTTCATCTGGACACAACCTTTATTGGGAGAGAAACGTTTCATCACTCATCGTCAGCTGAGACTGAACAGGTCACATAGATGAGTGATGACACATTTCTCTCTCAAACGTTGTGTCCAGATGAACTGATTCAATTTTCTTTGATCGTAGGAGATTGGGAGGAAAAGGAAATTGTCATAGCAATGAGACGAAGATAAAAATACGACTCATACTTGGTTTGATGCATCCCTCACAGAAGATATGGCCACAGCTCGACACTGAAAAGTTTTGACCTTTTCTTCTGAAGCAGTGATTGCAATGGAACCAGTCCATTTCAAGCTCTTGCCTCTGCTTGGAATCAGAAAGAATACCCTCTTCAGCTAAATAGACAAATAATAAATAATATTAGACACCAGCATTAATACAAAGAAAAATATGGTATTGTTAAAAAATATTCTGTCCGTTTATTTTGGATAAGGTTTCAGGATCGGTTCTGATAAGCATTTCGTTGCAGTGGGGCTTTAGAATGGTTTGCAATGACCATAAGCATCATTGTGCAAAGTTGTCACAGTTTACAGTCATCCCACTCACACCCATTTAGTCAAATTCATTCATTATCCAAACCACTTATCCTTACCCAGGGTTGCGGGGATGCTGGAGCCTATCCCAGAAAGCAAAATTGCTTTGGCCCGGACCCATCCCACACCCAACACTTCATTTGGCCTACATACCACATGGAATGATGGCACTTCGGCGGTCCGCTCCTGTTTGCCAGATCTGGGCCAGAACCAAGCCGTAGCAATGCCGCATGTGCCGCATAGTTGCCAAAGGTAGCCCATGTTTGTTTTGTGGGCCATATTTACCATTTACCACACGGTCCACTTCAGGGTCACATGCAGATTACATGTTGCTGAGAGCACCGCATCTTTGCCAAAAAAGGCCCACATTTGATGATTTGGCATATTTGGTCCATATTTGCTATTGGCTCATAATGATTTTGTCAGGGGCAGGAGGCGGCCATTAGGGCCGCATCATTGCCTGAAGTGGCCCACATCCGGATGCTATCTGGGATCCCAGCAGTCATTGGGCAGCAGGCGGAGAGACACCCTGGACAGGCCGCCAGACCATCACAGGGCCGTGGTTAAAATCTCGGGGCATCCGGACAGGTTCGGGCCCCAGGGTAGTCCATCCTTGGGGAAGGGGGGGGGTCGTTCCGGGTCGTCCTCTGTGTGGAGTTTGAATGTTCTCCCCATGTCTGTGTGGGTTTCCTCCCATAATGCAAAAACATGCGCGGTAAATTGGCCGTACTAAACTGTCCCTAAGGTGTGCGTGTCGGCCCTGTGATAGACTGGCGGCCTGTCCAGGGTGTCTTCCCGCCTGCCGCCCAATGACTGCTGGGACAGGCTACAGCATCGCCGCGACCCTGAGTAGGGTAAGCGGTTTGGATAATGGACGGACGGACAGTTTGAATTGAGCCTGCGTTACCGTCGGCAATCAGTTATGTAGCGGCGGATGCATTAGTTCGCGGATGAATACACACTATCGTGAAGAACCGCTGTTGAAATTCACGAAGCAAGTAGCAAGGGCTGAATGAGTCATAAACTAAGAGCAAAATAACCCCTCAAAACACACAAGAGCCCGATGACCCCCCTCCACCCCCAACAAACACTCGTCCACACACATCGCTCTCTCTCTATTGGTCGGTCCGAAGGCAGTGGCCCTTGCTAATGATTGCAGCCGTCAGTTTCGGAAACACTTGATCTCTCTCTCTCTCTCCATACCCCACCCCCACCCACTGCAAATTACTGCTGCGGGGCAGATAGGCCTCCTGTTAGCTCCGGTATGCTAATAGTCAGCCACCTCTGTTGCTAACGGCAGTCGGCGACATGGGGGGGGGGGGGATTAACGCGGTTTTGATGTAAGCAAATACAAGGTAGAAAAGCAACCACAAAATTGTGTTATCGTGCCGGCCATTAAAACGTATATTAAACCGTTTAGTCTTACCTTGTTAAAGCTTACGTTCGCACGGCGGGAAAACTCGGCGGTGCGTGACGTCGTTAGTAAGATCTTTCCGTAAGCGCGAATTTGTCACATGCGCATTTACTAGCCAGACCAACCAATCAATGTAAAAAAAAAAAAACAGCTATACGTTAGATTACAACGTAATGCTAAAGTGCACAGATTGGAAGAAGGTAATGATAAAAGACAACGGAACGAATAAATTGCTGAAATAAAAACTAGAAAAGGGATTTCCTGAACAAAATGGGGGTAATTGATTTTTCTGTGGTGGACAAAAAGCAGTAAGACTAATTTAAGTTAGAGTTCCCAATGGACTCAATTATTTTGCCATCATATTTGTTGCTGTACTAGAGTTTTTCCATGCAAAATTAGTTTTTGTGCACAATAACTAAATTTATATAGCGCCTTTCTATAGACACCTGGAGCGCTTCACATCGGAGGGGGGGGGGGTGACACTTCAACCACCACCAACGTGCGGTGCACGGCAGCCATTTTGCGCCAGAACGCTCACCACGCATCAATTTGAGGTGGAGGGGAAGGAATCATTGAGCCAATGGGGGGGGGGTGGTCAGGTTGGGAATTTCGCCAGGACATCGGGGAACCCCCTCTCTTTGCGTTGAGTGCCATGGGATCTTTAATGACCAGAGTCGACCTCTCGTCTCATCTGAACGACGGCATCTCCTACAGCAGTGTCCCCGTCTCTGCACTAGGGCATTGATTTTTTTTGGACTTGAGGGAAGACTGCCCCCTCCATACCACTTCCGGCAGCAACTCGGTTTCCCCGGGAGGTCGCCCATCCAAGTACAAGCCCGCTTCTAGTTTCCATCATTTGGCAGAGCCAGGGTACATGCTCCGGCAGCTATAGCAGTGGTATATGGCCCTACAATGTCAAGAGCACCAACTTGAGTATTGCTTAATTTCAGTGGAAACCCTTCAAACAACAAGCAATTCTCCTGTCTCCCAAAAAGTGTCCCATGCTTCCCAAATACAGTTGGAAGAAGCCCACCACTGATCAGTCGGCCCCCATTAGTGTTGAAACCAAGTACCGTGACCACCCAATTCATTTCGAAAGGGTTAATAAGTTTCCGAGCAAAATAATTTCCAAAAAGTCTTTTAATGACCACTAACAAGTCAAAAATCATTGCATCACTGGTCACACTGACAACTGGTAGATTGGAGGTTGCACAGGGGCCCCAAGATAAAAGCCAGCCTTCTTCAAACTGGTTTTGGGAAATGTTCGATGTGTGGAAGTGCAAAGTTGTTTCTTGCTTTCCATTAGGTCATTTTGAAAACTGTAGGTCAGTGATCTTAAGTGGGCCAAGGACAGCATTGTGTGTCATTCCAAGATGGCCTGAGAAAGAAGAGAAAAATGACTAGGTACAATGCAAGACAGTCAGTGGTTGTCAGCATCAAATGTAGCAATTTAAAGCTACATAGTAAACAGTCTGCAAACTAGAATTGTGTGCTGAGGTACCTGTTCCAGTGCTCCTCTTGTGTCTGGACTTGCAGCTCGAGTCACAACAGCTACACAAATGGCTGTATGAAGGGTCATCCAGAAGCTCCCAGCTGTGAGCAAAAAGCCATTTTAAGTGCCACATCATTTCTAATATAGTCCAATATGTTTGACAAGATCATTTTACCCATGCTCCTTCACATAGTGGCAGGCCTTCTTGGTGCTGTCAAGGCCATTAGGGTCCCAGGCTACAAGCTTGCAGTGGATGAAAACCTTTGGGAAGTAAATGGGGGGGGGGGGCATGACTTCTGATTTCAATAAGGCAGGAGAAAAAGTCAAACACATAAGATTAGCCATCACATTACCTCTTCTCCAACAGCAAACTTGAAAGCTTGAAGAGATAGCCAAAGCTCTGATGGGCTGTGTCTTGGCTCAAACTTGGAATGAGTCACCTTACTATCCACAAGACACCTGAAAGTGGAATGAAAACTCATTTAGAAAAAGAAAAAAAAAGTTAACCACTTCTGGTCTCATCTTGCCATGCATACCCCTTGTTGGTGATTATGGGATAAAGATTGCTCTCTGGGTGCAGTTGTGGTGTTGCAGCAGCCACACATTCCTCAAGTAACAGCAGCAATGGCTGATGGGACATTTGCACCACACCAGCCAAAACTGGGATAAAGGAACCCAGAGGAAAGGCAGTGGAAGAAGCTGGGCCTGAGAAGTCATCTAAAAAGCAAACCAAAAGTTGAGAATTGGGGGGGGGGGGGGTACACAACTATTAGCTTTAATGGAGACTCACCATTCATTAGTCCCATGTAGAATGAGGGAGCTCCTACACCATATGTATGAAACAGCACTGGAGCATACAGAGGAGGGTACCAGTCTTTAGGCCTACACAACAAATAGACACACTTTAGTCAGAGCAACCAAAACTACCATAGGGAAGTTGTGGAGCCATTCAATTAAAGTTTAGACAAACCTCTCATAAACACAGACAACTGGATGAGAAAATGCCCATTTGTGAGCATCAGTGGTAGGCATGTAGGTTAGGTCATTGGTGTACACCAGCTGGTCTCCAGTCACCTTAGGGCAAGGGGGGGGGAATCCACACATAAGCCAGCTAGAGAAGTACCCAAGTTGCCAAAAACAAGCAAACTACTTACAATTCTCCTGAAGTCACAATCACTGAATTCAACACTGAAGACAACCTCCCTTGTTGATACACTGGTTGGAGAACAGGTACCCAGTCGAACAAGTGAAAGATCGACTCTGGCTCGAGCAGTTGTCCAAACTACTGTGACAAAATCAGGCCTGCAGTCCAGCTTCACTTCTGAGGAAGACAGAACATCAAACAGCCACTTATAAACAAATACAACTTATATTTAGCAAAACCTCAGTATCTTCAACTTCACATATTTTTGTGATAGCAACATTACCTGCATCTACAACCAGGGCAGTTACCAGGCTCACCAGAACTGCACTTTGCCAAAGGGCCGCCATCACGACTGAACACTGAACTGTACAGGCAACTGTGTTTTATCCCCACTGACAAAGAGGTCGTCAATCAGTCTGAATCGCTTTCAGCTGGTCAGTCTCAAGCGCGTCAGGTGCAAATATGGCTGCCCTGTTTGTAATGAGCTCAAAAATCCTCCTACTGCTATCAAATTTACATGATTTAGATCGAGCTTCAATAATGTAAAGGTTGATCTGTCCAAACTGATATAATTAACCTTAACATTAAGAGTTAAATCATGATATATATATATATATATATATATGTAAACTACTAATAAAGTACGTTAGTCCCTAGCAAAAGGGTCTGACCCTTTAGCCGAGCGGTTAGTGCTGCCGCCTTGTGGTGCAATACAACTCGCATCGAATCCCGCACCGGGCAAGAAAATATCCAGTTACATATATATATATATATATATATATATATATATATATATATATATATATATATATATATATATACATATGTTTTTTCCCCCCCGAAACCGTCAATGGTGTTGTGAGTGCTCAACTAATGAGCGGAATATGTTGAGATCTATATAACATGCATGTTAGGGTTAATACTCCTGTCTGTGCCCCTGACTGGGGCGATAGGAAGAAATAACTAGAGTTGGTCCCTGGGTGCTGCACAGTGGCTGTCCACTGCTTCTAGCTACAGCGCTAGGATGGGTTAAACGCAGAGCGACTTCCCCACTGAGATTAATAACATATATATTTATATAGTACCGAATTAAGGGGGCAGCCCGGGACCGCCACAGCCGGGACGCGAACCCATATCTCCTACTCCGCAAGCGACAACATTAACCAGTCGACTAAAGGGTCCGACCTGTTAACCAAGGGCCAAGGTGTCTACTTATCCATGCACGTTACTATATATATATAAAAATCTAAAATAAATCAAATATCTAGATTTTTTACTTGTATATTTGCAATGATGGTTTATTTAAAATTGCTTAAGAGTCTCAATTAAAACAAATGGCACAGGAAAGTACCAGTAACCAAAAATAAATCCAAGCCAACAGCCTGGAAAACAGGGCACCAACTTTGGCCGCATATATTACACTTGATTACACATCTCGATTTATGATTTTGTCCATTTACTTTGAGTCTCCCATCACTCAAACTGGATGTGGTTAGCATTCTTGGCTATGATCTTACCATTTAGTGCCGACTGCTGTAAACAAATTGATCTGCCAACGACTAAATATCCACTTGTTTCAGTTTAAAGGCATCTGCTAAATGAGCGGATGTACTAGTATGAAAACTTCAAGTGGTGTAATTTATCAAACATTTTGCATTCCCCGCCTCAGAAGCTTTGTTTGCAATCAGCGAAATAGTAAAAGAAGTTCTACTTAAACTCAGGAACTCACCCAGGGCACAAACACCCTTTTGTTTCAAAGTGTTTATCCAGTTCTTAAGATGGACTGCATGTTTTATAGCGCTTTCATAGTCTCCCGACCACTCAGTGCATGCTCAAGGTGCATATAGCCATTACAATGGGTTTGTGGGTGCAGTTTGGTATATAAGGAAGCATCCAGATATCTTAACCCATCACCAGCCAATTCATATCAAGTGTCAATGAGTGGAATTGGTCAACTGTGATGGTTGAATGAAAACCTACATACATGCATGTGGCACATGGGGACCCCTACTAAAGTGCATCCTCTGAAGTACTTTTCCATAGAAAACCTTCCATATCCCTTTAAAACCCATCCAGTTTCATTAGTCAAGGAGACACGTTCATTTTAAACTTTATTTTCAAAAGCAGAAGTCAGTTTGACATCAGAAGTCAGGTCGTCCCTTTAGGTCATCCACCGAGCTTCCTGCATCAGGCTTGGGGCAGGACTTCTACAGATGAAGAACAAAATTAGAATTTCAAATTTAATAACTAGCAAAACCCATTTATATAAAAGTTCATTATCCACACGACATCCAGCAAGAGGAAACCCCTCTGCGATGGGAGGTTCAAGTCCAGTATTGTGCATCATGGATTTGATGCTTTAACACCAACCTTGCACTGCAGTGGAAGAGTTGGCAGTCGTGTTGTGGGTCTTGGTGTCAGAATAGTCCACGATGATCAATGGCCCCAGCACAGAGTTCTGGACCAGGCCCTGGGAATCTTAGAGAGGACATTTCAGTTCATCTATCCATCAATCTCAAGATGGTCTAACATTTGTAAACATCTTATATACCAGACTCCAGTGCTCTTTTGGGCCGGGCCTTGCAAATTGAGTCACAGCATGTACAAAGGTTGCTCTGAAGTGGGTCCTCTAGGAGTTCCCAACTGAAAAGAAAAAAAAAAGTTAAATTTACAGCCTGAAGTACTAAAAGAAATGAAAGACCAAGAAAACCATTACCTTCCAGTTTCTTTAACATAATTGCATGTTTTCTTGTTTTCATTTAGAGCATCAGGATACCATACAGACAGTTTGCAGTGGACATACACCTGTGGATGCAAAGAAAATAGGAGTCACAATCTGACCAGTTGTACATATTACATGACATCCATTTTAACCACTCACCTCCTTTCCAAGACCAAACCTGAAGGACTGCAGGAGCAGGATGAGTGCAGAGGAATGGTACCGATTCACAAACCTGGAGTTGCTCGTTTTACCATATTCAAGACAGCTGGGGAGGGGGGGGGGGAAGGTAACTTCTGGTTCCCTTATGATGCCTGGACACCACTTACAAAGGGAACAGTCAGTGCAAAGACTAACCTGTAACAGTGACTTACCCCTTATTGGTGATAATGGTTTCACGTGGGCTGTCTGTGTACAGCTCTGGTGTGGTGGCTACAACACATTCCTCCATGAACAGTGCCAATGGTTGATGAGACTTCTGATCCACTGCTGCCCATATCGGGATGAGTGAGCCCAGTGGGATGATATTCGTTTTTGCCATACCAGATAAAGCCTCTAAATAAAAGAGCATCGTTCAGAAGCTGTACACGAGAAATCATCACGGCTTGTTTTCTGCGAATATGGCAAGAAGTTACCATTGAGAAGAGCCATGTGGAAGACCAGCTTGCCATGTCCTTCAACAACACCAAACCCAGGGGTCAAGAATTCAGGGAACCATTTATCAGGCCTAAAAATGACATTTTAAATTACATTTGGAGCCTCATGTTTCAGAAAACTTGTCGTTTCAAAACGAAGATTTACCTTTTGTAACCACACTCAATGGGATAGGTGAAGTCCGCGGGTTTCGACTTGGCATGTGGCCTGTAGGTCAACTCATTTCGGTACACGAGGCCCTTTCCTTTCAGCTACGGGAGAGGATTATGACATATCACGGTGGCAAAAAAACAAAAATACACCTTTATCAAGAGTTTTAACATTACCTCCCTTTTGAATCTGCAGTCGTTGAGATTATAGTCGAAGGTGGCAACTCCCTCTCCAGAAGCGAGGACATAAAAGTGAGATGCCATGCAGTTCCCAAGGAAGAGACGCGCAGCGTGCGGCACCAACTGAGGCGGTATCTTCCACGTGATTTTAACAGACTTTTTCAGACAGTCCACGCTGATATCTACAAACAAGTGCACAATTTTAGTTTCTTAACATTACCTGCACGAAAACAAATTAAATAAATTAGACATATCCACGTCGCATGTCTGACATGCGTACCTGCATTAACAGCAACCGCTGCAACGACAGCAAAGAGCACCACACGCAAGCACAGACTGGCCATCATGACTGGACGAGTAACAACATTGTGCGTCTGACCCGTTAAATACATCGCCGAGCCAATTAACAGAATGAGGAACACGTGTGTTAAAGTCCGGCCCAGCACGATCTGTATTTTATGATAGAAATTGGGAACTGATTTACTGTTAAAACTCTAAACATATAATAATAATAATGAATTACATTCATATAGCGCTTTATCTTGACACCCAAAGCGCTTCACTTGGGTTAAATGTTAAAATGTGCAGTTGTGGGCTGGCGGCATGTTCATTAAGTTATTCATCGGAACACCCCCCCCCCGTCCGGACGGAATGATTAGCGTGTGACACAGGAAAATAAATCGAGCCGGATGTACGAGAGCGGATTGTTGATCCAATCCGTTTAAACAAGCGTGTATCACACAAAACGTCGTCTCTTGTTTTGAATCGCATGCTTTGTGCAACATGCTGATAAAAGTGAAGGTAACGTGAGCCGTGCTTTTTCAGACGAGCGCTCAGCGCGTGTGAACGTTTCAGTTACGTTAGCCTGCGACTGCTGTCCCGGGTTAGTCCCTATGGGTCGTGCTAGTTACACTCGCACAACCGGTAGGCAAATTAATCCGGAGGTCAGAGGGCGAATTCATTTAACGCGTTTAAATAGTTTGAGGACTCTGTGCAAACGTGGGTGTGTATAATAAGTCACTAGTGCCAGCCCTTCTGGTTATAAATCCTGGCAGAAAATTGAAACGCAGAGAATGTGTAGTTTCAGAGAGATGTCACCGTGTGAACATGTTTTGTTGCAGACTCTCACCGGGAAAGAAATAGAGATCGACATAGAGCCTACAGACAAGGTGATGGCATGACACAAGTGTAGTCGTCCAGTTTATCGAATGCAGTTAACAGTGGATGTGATCAGCTGATGTGTTGTACATTTTCTGTTTTGTCTCTGCCTACTCGTCCTCCTCTCACCTGCCGCACGTTGTTGGATCAAGGTGGAGCGAATCAAAGAAAGGGTAGAAGAGAAGGAAGGAATCCCACCTCAGCAACAAAGGCTAATATATAGTGGAAAACAGATGTGGGTTACTCTGCGCTGAACTATACTGTCCTGCGGTACTTACAAATATAAATGATCAACTCCATAACATATCCGTGAACTATTTTCTCCCTTCTCGTGTTTTTGATTCATCTTAGGAACGATGAAAAGACAGCGGCAGACTACAAGATTCAGGGTGGTTCAGTGCTGCATCTTGTCCTGGCACTAAGAGGAGGGCTGTTCCTCCACAGTCCCAGCACATGCCTAACCTCCTAGTCACCGATGTCATGATCTTTCAGCCAGTCTCGTTAACTCTTTTGGGGTGTCTGTCAGTGTCCCACTGTGTTACTGCACCAAGATCTGAAATACTATGCTCTTAAGCCAAGAAATCAGTACACACCAACAGAAAGACTATATTTTTTTAAACCCCATTTATGCTTTTTGGTATCACCAGTAGAACTGGGCTCAATACAAGAGAGCAAGTTTAAGAACTCTGATGATTTTACTTGTGAATAAATGGTGAAGCTGACAAACCGTTGTCATGGAATACACGCATTGATCACTGCTGGTTAGGCAGGTCACTGCAGACAATTTTGGAAATCCCATTTTATTAGGAAATGTCACAAGATGGTGGATTCAAAGGCAACACTCAAATTAAACTCTTCAGTCTTTCAGATTCTCACTAGTAACAGTAGAAATCTTATTTCTATAGATTTGCATTGACATAAATTGAGAGAACCTGACAAACATTGATAGAATGACTTTTCATAGGTGTCAGTTAGGATGACCCTGTCATCTAACATGTCCGTTCATTGCTAAGGTAATAGACTGCCTTCTTATGGAGGTGCATTTTCATTGTACATATGTTTTACAGAATACTTATCCAGGTGTGTATGGATGTCATTTGGTCAACATGTCACAAAGGGTTGCATAATTGTCATGTCAAAGACCCAGACCCTTATTCATGTTGTGCTTAGTACTTAAAAGCTTAAATGTTTTGTGGTCAGTGCATTATTTATACCAATTATGCCTCCTTGGATCAAATAGAGGATCAGAAAAACTGAAAATTTCAATCAATAAACCAATTAAGGAACACTATACATAATGCACAGGAAGATAACAGGTCAGGACAAGCAACTTGTCAGCCATGTTGAAGTAAAATATCTAGACATCGTTCAAAGGTAAAACCTTTCATTCAATAAATAAACGTTGTTATAAGGGAATACCTCGGGTGTTTGAAGGAAAAAAGGCACAGGGAAAGAGGTAGGGAGGAGAGAGGACCAACAGCAGACTGCTGAAGGGGGCATGAGTCCTGTTTAAAATTCTGCACTGTTAAATCTCATGTTCTCTGACAGATTCATTAGTATGAGGTCAGGACAGGCAATTTTATACAGAGAAGGTGAAGGTGACACCTTCAGGAGGGACATCTGGAAAAATAGGAATGCAGGTAGTGTGCATGAAGTAGTGTTCCGAGAGTTGTTCATGTGGCTTATACTGATCATAGTAATGAGCCACATGATGGGTGAAAGGTCATTCATCAAGTAAAAACAGCAATAAAAAACTAATGACAATGGAAAAATAATATTTGTTTTCTACTGCCTACTGGGCAATATTTTGATGGAAGGGTCTGATTGCAAAATTCCCTGAAAGAAAACAACAGTATTTCAATATGATAGCTGCAGATCGCTGACTTGTACATAGGACAGTAGATGACAACCTGAATTAAACACCAGAGTTTGTACCACATCAGGTCATGCCGTATTTGTACTTGAGTTTCAGAGTGGGGGGGGGGGGCTACTAATGATATTGAGAGGCAAGTCCGTTGGTGATCAGTTTTTTAAAAGAGCAGTGCTCAGCAGCCATATAACAAATATGACCAAATAGAGTGATTTGAAAGGCATCGCCTGGAGCGATGAAAACATAAGGTTGTAGTGCAAAGAGGCTGACAGGAGGAAGCCTTCCCCAAATGATGGGTAATGCCTTAAAATGTATCCGCAGACTCTTGACTTTTGTCTTGAGGCTTATTTCACTTATTGACAGGCATCACTGGTCGGCAGGGCTGGAGAAGGAATCGACCTGCACCGTATCCTGAAACACCGACGCCTGGCTGGTGTAGGACAGACGGAGTCTCATCTTCAGGTTCACCTGGGGAGTGAAGCAGGTTTTATGGTAAATAAGTGTATATTGCATCTGGCATATGTTAGCCCCCCAATTCCAATTTGACAGGAAAAAAATATATGCATGCATATATTTATGGGTATGCATGCGTCTGTGCATATTCCATATGTACATTGTTTGGGTTGTTGAGGAGCACTGTCTGTGTCACGTTTGCTGTGCCTCGCGCTGGGAGAAAGTCCCCTGAGGGGGCCTTCATCTGTAACTGGACACTCTGAGGGGGAAAGAAGATTAACAGTCAGACGAAACTCCACAACCACCATACACACATTCAGTGTAATTTGCTGCCTTAAAACATACCAATCAATCAATTTTATTTAAAGTGCAGAATCACCAAGAAGTTGACTGCACCTTTCTATAGAGAATTACATTGGTCTGCTGAGGTGAGTTGCAAACATCAAACCAAATTCTACTGGGAAAGTCAGAAAAGCTCCTTTTCCCAGGTTCATAATTGTAGAGCAGACAGCAATCTACTACTTTTGGCTGCTCCCGTTAGGGGTCGCCACAGCGGATCATGCTTTTTCATTTTTTCCTGTCCTCTGCATCTTCCTCTTGTCAGGCCAGCTACCTGCATGTCCTCTCACCACATCCATAAACCTCCTCTTTGGCATTCCTCTTTTCCTCTTCTCCGGCAGCTCCATATTCAGCATCCTTCTCCCAATATAACCAGCATCTCTCCTCCACACATGTCCAAGCCATCTCAATCTTGCCTCTCTTGCTTTGTCTCCAAACCGTCCAACCCGAGCGGTCCCTCTAATATACTCGTTCCTAATCCTGTCCTTCTTCGTCACTCCCTGTGAAAATCTCAGCATGTTCAACTCTGCCACCTCCAGCTCTGCCTCCTGTCTTTTCATCAGTGCCCCTGTCCCCAACCATGTAACATAGCTGGTCTCACAACCATCTTCTGAACCTTCCCTTTAACTCCTGCTGGTACCCTTCTGTCACAAATCACTCCTGACACTCTTCTCCACCCACTCCACCCTGCCTGCACTCTCTTCTTCACCTCTCTTCTGCACTCCCTGTTACTTTGAATAGTTGAACCCAAGCGATTAAACTCGTTAATGTTTGGAGACAAAGCAAGAGAGGAAGGTTTGAGATGGTTTGGACATGTGTGGAGGAGACATGCTGGGTATATTGGGAGAAGGATGCTGAAGATGGAGCTGCCAGGCAAGAGGAACACCAAAGAGGAGGTTTATGGATGTGGTGAGGGAGGACATGCAGGTAGGTGGCGTGACAGAGTAAGATGCAGAGGACATGAAGAGATGGAAACAGATGATCCGCTGTGGCGACCCCTAACGGGAACAGCCGAAAGTAGTAGTAGTGGATAATTGTAGAGCGTAGCGTCTGAAAATGTTTAACTTTCTGACACTGACATGCTGAAGTCTGCGCCCACTTTCTGCAGTGATTGGCCGATGTGTGCATGGGTGTGAAAATAGGCAGCCAGTCATGAATTCTTTTGCCATCATGTAAACTGGTCACAACTGACCATGAATAGCTCTGAAGAAAAAAATATTTTTATAGGTTTTTTTTCTGACTTCACATCTCGATTGCAAAAGACAGAAATATCATTGAATTCATGCAGTGAGGTGGCAGAGGTGTACAGATCACATTAGACTCCACAAACCAGCTTCCAGTGGAGTTGGTTCGCAAAATGTGGCATTCAGTAAAGCGATGTAAGAACCTGCATGGGACATTTTTAAGAGGATTCAGTTAAAAAGTGTTGTCAATCATGGATTACCTTGGGGACTGCTGCCTGGAGGGTGAAGCTGCTGATATCAGAGTCGCTGGTGTTGGAGGCTGTAAGTGTGGCCGTTAATCCCACATCTGTCTGTCTGTCACAATGGAGCTTCACAGTCACGCCGTTCTTCTCATACACTGTCACAGTGGGCACTATGGCACACAATCACAAACACGTGCGCACACACACAGTGTCGGCTCAACAGAAAGTAAAAGTGTAAGTATAACAATGTTGAGAAAGTATATTGGAAACGCCTTTATTGCTTCATTCTGTCAGCCCAACTTCAATATTTCTCCTAATTTTTCTCTCCTTGTTGATCTTACTCTGCTTGCTCCCCTGACTCTTTTCACTTGTTTACCCTTCCACATTTGCTTTATCATCCTTTCTTTCTTTTCCAACTCTTCAGTCATTTAAGTCTCTTTTTTCTACTGCTATGTGTGCATGTGTCTATCTGGGTAACTGACCGGGTGTTAAGGGTGTCAAGGGTGTGAGCTCCAGGCCCCCTAGCAGATCTAGGAGGTCTCCACCGGTCGTGCTGGCTGTGTTTGTGGGTGGGCAGGCTACTGTCGGACCCTGGGCTGGGCTGGGCTGGAGCGGCTCTTCAGAGCCACTCAGCAAATCCAAAAGATCACACACCTTCAGCAAACCAAAGACAAGTGTGTGTGTGTGAGAGTTTCACCATTTGAGTTATTAGGGGAGTCTTAGTAAGTTAGTGTGATGTTGCATTTATCGGTTTAAAGCAGCATTATCCTTTACCTGGTTAGCAGGCTGTTGTGCCAACACTGGCTCTCCCTGCTTGAGTTTGGTTGGCTCCATGTCATTGACAGTCCCCCCTGATGCTTTTCCGTTGGTATGGTCCAGGGAGCTCTTGTCAATCACAGGCATCCTCTCCAGCACTGCTGCCCTGGGAGGAGAAGCAAGAGGTCTCTCAGCTTAATGTTGGCAGAGTGCAGCTCCCAAGAGAGAAACAAATTTCATAATCAGCTGTAATGCTACTGACAGCTGTAGCCATGCAAATATATACCAGTACATGTAAAACAATCATAATTTCATATCATCTTAAGAGGAAAAACACCCCTATAACTCAATAAGCTATGATTGTGTGTACACAATCAACACAATTATGCTTTCCATCAGTACGTAATACAGCATACCTCATGTGGTCATATTTTTTGAACAGAGCGTTGTACTCAACTGCCCTCTGTTGGAGTTCCAAGTCTATGCAACTTCCATAGATGCTGACGATGCTTCTGATCCGGCTGACAGAGGCAACGAGAGAGAGAGAGAGAAAGTTGGAGAATTATCGCATTGGGGTTTCGGGAAGGAAGGCAGGGTTATTTTGATATTAGTTGTGGAATTTTTCAGCCATCTATACATAGACAGTTTAAAAAAAATTAAGCACAAAAACTACAACGATAGATTAGATATATATATACTTTATTGACCTAGAAGAGGATATTTGTTTTCACCTTCTTAACAAAGCCTCACAGTAAATACATGTACATATACTATACATACCATACAACATACATAGAGAACAGGGAGACAACAATACGTTAACACAAAAGTTTAGAGGTTCAGTGAGTTCAGAACTTCAATGGCAGAAGGAACAAATCTCTTTTAAAGTGGCCCGTCTCCAGGTGAGGGAGCCGTTCCAGCTACCAGATAAGCATATAGATTTGATGTTGGCTAAGAGTTGTCAGTGAGATTAAAACCTTGTTCCTTCCATGACTGCAAGAAAATAAAAGAAATGACTCTGTATCTCTACTACTTACTTCACATTGTCAGTGATGCGCGTGCTTAGTTTCATGATGGCTGTGAGAGCGAAGCCTCTGGTTGCCGGGGACGACATGTGGGACTGTAGCACCGCTTCCAGGGCGTCCAAGACATCGTCCTCAGTGACCTGGTACAGTAGGATGGTGGAGAAAAGTCTTGATGCATGTTCAATAATTCAGGTAGGGAAATGACAGAAAGCTGAATCAGTTCATCTGGACACAACATTTATTGGGAGATATGTTTCATCACTCATCTAAGTGACCTCTTCAGTCTCAACTGACTGCAGGTATCCCCACCCTTATAAACAGCACGGCTGCATAACGGCCGAAACAATGACCGGTTTCATATGCAAATTGCAGTGACCATTAACCATTTCTGGTGGACCAGAAATTGGACCACCAAGTGTGCTAGAAATTGGTCCACCCCAAGGATCGGGTCCACCGGCACAAACAGACCAACATAATGCATGCTGTTAAGTGCCGGGAAGATTGCCATGACTTGTACATCGGGGAAACCAATCAAACGCTGGTGAAGAGGATGGCACAACACCGAAGAGCTAACGCATCAGACCAGGACTCCACATTCTACACCCATCTACAGGCCAGTGGCCACTCTTTCAAGGATGAGGATGTGCACATCCTTAATAGGGAGGAACGCTGGTTTGAACGGGGAGTCAAAGAGGCCATCTGTGTGAAGAGGGAATGACCATCCCTGAACCAAGGGGGGGCTAAGAGTACATCTGTCGCCATCTTACAATGCTGTGATTGCAACTATTCCCCAACCCTCTGTGAACAGTACACATGACCATTGTTGCTCTTGTTAATGGTCAAAGCAATTTGCATATGAAACCGATTGTTGGTTTGGTCGTTATGCAACTGTATTGTTTATAAGGGTTTGGATACCTGCAGTCAGTTGAGACTGAAGAGGTCACCTAGATGGCTGATGAAACATTTCTCCTAATACACATTGTGTCCAGCTGAATTGATTCAACTTTCTGTGGAGAAAACTGTCTCATGTCACAATGCTGACTCTCAAAGTCACTGCTCAGCTGAAATGGATAGTATTATCTCAGACTAAAATTAGAGATTGACTTCCAATGCAACATTGTAAATTATAAGTAGATAAAGAATATCGATCCATTACTTTTACACCATAATAACTCCTCTCACACATGCCACCCAAAAAGTGACTAAAAAGTAAGCTCCACTAAAAGCTGTGGTATAGATCGCATCCTGTTTCCCGTCCCCTAACTCAACCTTTGTTTGATTCCGTGTACCTGAACAGGCTCGGTCTCCTCACACTCTCCCCGAAGTAGCAGGTCTCCATACTCCCCTATACACCAGCAGGCCACCTGCACCAGGGACTGCTGCACAAACACACCAAGAAAATATTTCAATTTCTCAACATGGGTGTGCACATAACAATAAAACTGAGACATGCTTCACTTCTGAACAGGGAACAAACAAACAAACACACACACACACACCTGGGAGATATCGGTAACAAGAGCCCTGTAGAGCTTGTGGACTGTGTAACAGTGCAGTTCGGAGGTGGTGGTGATGAGCTGGATCAGGTTGGGCACCGTCTCGTCTCTCACGTCACCCCCTGCCTGACAGAGAGGGAGCGACAGTTACACACGCGAGTACACACACACACAAGTACGTGTATACACACACACACGCGCGCGCACACACACGCAGGGAAAGTATGTGGGTCTGAATACAATGGCATTAAACTAGGTTAGAATGTAGCAGGTATTGGGAATTGTAAAGACAATGTACTAGATGTGGATTAAGAATTATTTTTTTCATAAATCCCCCACCCTTAACCTTTCACTACACTGATTTATTCCTTTAAGAGAATTAAGAAAAGGATTAGCCGCTATGCCAACCATTTCCTTGTCAAGTAATCCGTTATATAGAAGGAAAAATGAACACTGAGAATGATGCAAAGGGCAAAACAGTACTCCAGAAGAAAGGGTTCATCATAACTAGGAACATCAACATCAGAGTCATAGATAGCGCAGGACAAGTCAAACGGGTGACTGTGAGTACAAAGCCCATCCATTTAAAGGGAGGCAGGCACAGTGGCAGTCTGTATTTACCGTGGTGAGGACATGCAGGATGGTGTCAATGTGCCAGCGCTGGGAGGGAGCATACCTGACAGAGACAGAGACACACACACAGACACACACAGACACACACACACTCAGTGGTGCTCAGGGCTTGGACACATGCATACACACCATTACGTCCCACTCTTCCCTGCTCATCTAAATGCTGGAACGTCATACAGTACTGCATAAAGAAACAAGGAAAGCTTTTCATAACTGCAGTACTACTGAAACAGAAAGGGACATAAGTAAGGATGGAGACAGACACAGAGTAAGACTCCTAGGCACACACACACATAGACACACACACACAAAAAAAAAAGTGTGCGTGATGAAGTCATATGTGCATGAATCATGCTTGTACCGATTGGCAAGCGGATCGTATATTTTCAACTGAAGGGATAATTGAAAATTGGTTTTTCCTCCAACAATATTAAAGCAATTTTAACTAACTTACTATCAGAACTAAGATGCTATAAAGATCATCTCTAGAATGTGCACCCAACTGTGCATTTAGAGATTTTTTTTCTCCCTTTTTCTCCCAAATTGTACCTGGCCAATCACCCCGTTCCCTGAGTCATCCTGGTCGCTGCTCCACCCCCCTCTGCTGATCCGGGGAGGGCTGCAGACTACCACATGCCTCCTCCAGTACATGTGGAGTCACCAGCCACTTCTTTTCACCTGACAGTGAGGAGTTTCGCCAGGGGGACATAGAGTGTGGGAGGATCACGCTGATCACGGTGATCCCCGTGCTGGTAGGCAACGGAATAGACTGCTATGCTACCCGGACGCCCCTTTAGAGATGTTTCTGGTGGAGCGGCATGTTCGCCTACTGAGCCCTAATCAGCATGAGTTGACGAGTGAATTTTGATTTCCTTAATTACAAACCAGTTTGCTGGGGGCGCCCCAGTGGCTCACTTGGTAGAGTGGTACCACATACGGTTGAGTCCTTACCGCAGCAGCCCGAGTTCAAATCCAGCTTGGGCCTTTTGCTGCACGTCATCCCCTCTCTTCCCTGCCTTTCCCCTCTCTCTCTCTCTACTGTCACTATCTAATAAAAGGTGGAAAATGGCAACAAAAAAACCCCCAAAACAAACCAGTTTGCTGTCTTTTGTTCCATGGATCTGACACCCCACATCTCCGTTCTCCACATGGCTGCTCATCAAAACTTTGCACTCCATAAGAGTAGTTAACTTTATGGATATGTGTCTCCCTGCCTGCCACCCAATGACTGCTGGGATAGGATCCAGCATCCTGTGACCCCGATTGGGATAAGCGGCTTGGATAATGGATGGATATTAGAGATAATGTTAAATGGAACATGATGCTGTGATATTGTCACACCAAGCACAGACACACAGACTTTTAAAAAAGAGCCATTGTTTGACATTGCTATTAAATAGATTTTTTTTTAATGTTTAAATATTTTAAATAAAATGTTCACAATCTTTTATAAATTTTTATTCATGTAACTTTAACCATATTGCTTGCAGAAAGCAAGCAATTACAAATCGATTATTTCAAAGCTGCGTCAGATGCTATGACGTCCATGCTGGCATTTTACTGCTATGCTGTGATGTAAACCCCCTGCCCCCCCTACACACACACCCTCCTAATCCCGCCGCCCCCCTGACAATTGGGTTGCCTTTTGGTGATCTGGAGTAGCCACGATTGGACGATATGAAAACAGAAACGATCACCCAACCCGAGCATGAATGTGTGTGTACTTGCACACATTGATAAGTGTGCAGTGTTCATGCATAGCCATACCTACTCTTATGTGTGTTTGGCCTTTACCTCTCAGCGGCATTGAATATGCCGCAAGCTGTTTGAGCCTTGAGCTCAGGCGGGCAGGAGGAGAGGAAGAGGAGCAGCTCCTTCATCATAGAGCGGATGTTGATGGCTGACACCAGGGCCAGGGACAGCTCCAATGCACGGCTGGACAGTCGAGCACAGATTACATTTATCAATCATTAACGTATTGGCCTGAGGATGTAGCACATGCTTAATCAGGGCTGGAATCATTTCACTTTCCATTCACAGTTGATTTCAAACTAAAGTGGAACTAGAAATGACAGAACGAGAGAGAGAGAGAGAGAGAGAGAGAGAGAGAGAGAGAGAGAGAGAACACTTGTCCTACGTATGTTTCTTTGGACAGACTTGTGATGTGAGTGGGGAGACCAGCCTTCAAAATAGGAGGAGCTGGCCTGTTGAAGTGTCCTTTAGCAAGGCACTGAGCCCTTAACATGCTAGAGCTCTTTAACAGCGAGGGAAAAGAAAATCACTTATCTTCTTTATCTTTACATTACCCTGTAACACACAGTAAGTTGGCACTGCTCCGGATAAGTTTGTTAGCTAAATGCTCAAAACATAATGTGGCTGTATAAATTACTTATGTATTCAAAGATTTTCAAGCTGAAAGAACATCAACTTCACTGATTTGAAAAGTGAACTGATCCCAGGCCAGCAGTAACTCAGTCCTCCTATCAGGCAAATGATGATGAAAAGTCATCACAGTGACCGTTCAATCAAAACACGTATTTAAGCACATATATGAAAAGTATGGTGTTACAACATCAAGTCTTGCGTATCAGTGGTGTGATGGGTATGCTTTACTAGAAAGAACCCTGTTACCGTTTGACAGAAGCATCCTGGTCTTTGAGGCAGTCCACTATGGTGCCCCTGTGACGCTGCACGGCATTGTGGTCTGTTGAAACAATCTTTTGAAGGGAGGTCATAGCAATATACCTGACAACAGATATGACAAAAAAAAAAAAAAAAGAAAAGCACATTCATTTTGGGTCTATCATACTGTGGTGCGATGAAGCACCGGCAGAGTAGAATTCAGTGATAGCTTGTTTATTGCTCCTTTCTTAATTGCAAGTCCATTTCTGTGAGATTTTTTTTCCCACCTCAATTGTATCTGGCCAATTACCCCACTCTTCTGAGCTGTCCTGGTTGCTGCTCCACCCCCTCTGCCAATCCCGGGAGGGCTGCAGACTACCACATGCCTCCTCCGATACATGTGGAGTCGCCAGCCACTTCTTTTCACCTGACAGTGAGGAGTTTCACCAGGGGGATGTAGCGCGTGGGAGGATCACGCTATTCTCCCCAGTTCCCCCTCCCCCCCAAACAGGCGCCCTGACTGACCAGGGGAGGCACTAGTGCAGCAACCAGGACACATACCCACATCCGGCTTCCACCTGCAGACACGGTCAATTGTGTCTGTAGGGACGCCCGACCAAGCCGGAGGTAACACGGGGATTCGAACCGGCGATCCCCGTGTTGGTAGGCAACAGAATAGACCACTATTCTACCCAGATGCCCGATATATTTCTGTGACATTTTAAGTCTGTAGCTCAAAAGCAGGATCTAGAAAACAAATCAGGGATTTTTTTTTTAAATGAGCAAATATTCAAGTTTTCTTATAGTTCTACATAACTGTAATTTCTAAATAGCCAAACCGTTAGACTTCCTGAGAACCGCAGCTCATAAACATGACTAGCTATGTCTGTATTCATGGGAAAGATGTTAACTAGTCAAAGCAGGCTAGGCAGAATTGGACTCTTGGGGCATAAACTAGTCGTATCACTGTGGCAAAGCCTTGCCACCATCAAGGGGACTGTGGTTTGAACCTGAAAAGCCTGTCTGGAGAGACAAACCAAACAGCCTTCATTTGCCTCAAAACTGCCTGATGAAAAAATGAGCAAAGCAGCCTGTAATTAAAGGATCATCAGTTGCATATAGCAACCCTCTGATGTGACTCTAAAATGGGTTCTGGGAAAAACGATTAGCTAGGAAACTTGGCTCGTGAACAGTTACAGAGTTTAGCCAATCGCCTTGTGGAACAGAAACGGTACAATGACCTTGAGAAATAACGAGCAACAATGAAGGAAAAAAGTGGTACGAACCGAATGTTCCTGTCATTGTTGAGTAGAAATCTTCCCAGGATGTTGACGGCCAGGATCTACAAACCACATCCCAAAGGACAGAGGTTAGTCACACGCAAACGTCAACCCACCAAGGATTTCCTTTTTTCTAAAATACAATGATTTACTTACCATTGCTCCACAAAAACAAAGCAGCGGGGGTTAGTAATTTACATTGAAGCTACATTTGGAACAGCAGCTAAATACTGGGCCAAACAACTGGAAATCTCAATCAAGCAGTCTATAGTGACTTACTGATTGAAATACACAACAACCACTATGTGGATACCGTGGGTATCAGGTGATGTCACCCCCCACTTTTTCTCCCCAATTGTACCCGGCAAATTACCCTACTCTTCTGAGCTGTCCCGGTCGCTGCTCCACCCCGTGTGGATCCGGGGAGGTCTGCAGACTACTGCACGCCTCCTCCAATACATGTGGAGTCGCCAGCTGCTTCTTTTCACCTGACAGTGAGGAGTTTCACCAGGGGGACGTAGCATGAGGGAGGATCATGCTATTCTCCCCAGTTCCCCCTCCCCCCCCGAACAGGCGCCCCGACCGATCAGAGCAGGTGCTAGTGCAGTGACCAGGACACATACCCACATCCGGCTTCCCACCTGCAGACACAGCTAATTGTGTCTGCAGGGATGACCAACCAAGCCGGAGGTAACACGGGAATTAGAAACGGTGAGCCCTGTGTTGGTAGGCAACAGAATAGACTGCCATGCTACCCGGACGCCCACCAGGTAATGTTTATTTCTCACCCTGAGGCCGCTCTCCGAGTTGATGTCCATCACAGTCAGAACGGTCTCATAAAGCACGGCGCTGCCCGCAGTCTTACTGCTGTCTGTGTTGGTAGCAACCTGCACCATAAGACATACACATACACACACACGTCATGAAAACAATTATACAAGAACACGCAATGCTTTTATTTGAGCCAGGTGTTATCTAGGGATGCACTAACATTAGATACAACAAATAAGGTTATTACAAGGCAGAGGCTATTAAAAAGGGTTTTCTTCAGCTAATTTAGATGTGTTAAGAGAATGTTGACCTGGGCAAGTACGTCATTCATCGCATCGCTGGCCGCATCATTATTGCGGCCAAGGATTCTCAGCAACCTCAAAATGCGCACCTGAGGATGGAGAGAGAGAAGGGGGTTGAGCAGCAGAGAGAGTCCGAGTATGACAGCACACTGGTTATTTACGTAGTCTGAGTTAACAACCACGAGAGCGAAAGAAAGAGACAGATAAAGACAGAGGGATAGAGATATAGATATTTGGTATGTTAGAACAGCGGTCCACAACCACTGGGCCATGGACCGGCACTGGGCTGCAAAGCATTTGCTACCAGGCCACGAGAAAATGATGATTCTACAAAATGAATAAAATATTTAAAAAAAAACTCTGAAAAATAAACATATATTATGTTTATATGTTTATTATATATATCATTATTATTATAGGATGAGGTCAGAACTGCCGGTCTGCATGGGCTAAGCTAACTGCTAGCTCATGCAGACCGGCAGTTCCGACAGTCATCCCGACTGGTGTTCGTTCTCCTGGACAGTGTTTTTTTTTTGTGTGTTTAGTTTAGATATAGTATGTGTTAGGTTGGATATATGTGTCCTTGTAGTTCTTCTTGGATGTGTTTTTGTCTTTGTGTTGCGGGCTGGGGGAAACAATGTTTTGTTTAATTTCATGTGCACAAGTGCATGAAATGTAATGACAAAGTGCTTCTGATTCTGATACAGCATTATAGGCTATTTGTGCGGCAATTACATTGAACACGGCATGGTCTGTCTGTGTTGCACCCTTCCTCACCAGTCCCGGTCACACCCACAACAGGATGAGGATACAGATGCTGAACTTGAGTAATGCAACACACGCAAGGTCATCAGTCAGTTATCACCTACTTACCTTCTTGATGTGTGTGTTGCAACTAGCTAGCTACCATGAGTAAAAAACAAATGTCACTTGAGAGTTTCTTCAGAAGAGGTAGAGGTCTATAAAAGGTCTAACGATGATGAGATAGCAGAGGCCTAGACTGAAAAAAAAGCTTCTTTCAAAAGGAAATATGATGAGTCGTACCTAAATATGGCTTTATTATGACCAATGACTCACATGTCATGACTTGCCTTCTTGCAGGGAAACAAGCCCATGGTGCCCACTGATTCAGTGATACTGGTGAGTTGCAATGTTTTTATGTGAAAATATGCGATGTGTGTTTAATATCGAAACGTTACGTAAATGTTATGATGCTATTGACTTATAAACCTAACCTACGTTCTGATCGTGATTAACACCCCCCGTTGGTCGGTCTACAAGAATATTGTGAATATTAAACCGGTCTGCTGTGCAAAATAAGGTTGGGGACCCCTGTGTTAGAAGTGTGGAGGCCAGGCTAACCTGTAGGAAGGGGTCACTGATTCCTGCCACGTTGTGCTCTGGGGAGTACCCTGACATCACCAATCCTCTCAACATCTGAACCAGCTCTGGCACTGCCTGGGACACGGGAAAACACACACACACACACACAATCATATATAATTACACTGATTTGATACATCAGATCAAAACCTTGTTTGTGTTGTGTGTGAAAGGCCTTCTTGGTTCACTTTACCTTTCGGAAGCGCCCCAGTGTCTCTGGACTTTGCTCACACAGTTCAGTGATCAGAATCACAGCCCCATGCAACACACCTTCAGATGAATGGAACCAAAACCAATGGCCAATTTCAGATGACAACACTTATTATCATGAACATAAATAGTAAAACATAACACTGATACACAATATAAGAGTGTACCCACTTACCGTGGTTCTTCTCTGATAGCAGTGAACGAGCGGTAGGGGTGAAGAGCTCTCCCAGTTCTGGCACTTTTCTCACAATGTGAACGGCACACAGAGCGGCCTTAGAGTGGGCAAAAGGGGACATTAACAGTATTACATCATTACAACTCTAGCCCATCTTGCTGCTTCAAAGAACCTTAGGCCAACAATACAGAAAATAATAATCTAATTACAACAATAATAATAATAATAACAATCTATCCATCCATCCATTATCCAAACAGCTTATCCTACACAGGGTCGCGGGAATAATAATCTAGATAGGCTACTTAGTTATACTATTTCATTCTGATGTCTAAGGTAGTATAAGTTAGACTGGACCCACAAGTCCACATGTTTTTCTCACTATGTATTCCCTATCTACCACCACTACCTTTGGCTGCTCCCGTTAGGGGTCGCCACAGCAAATCATCCATTTCCATTTCTTCCTATCTTCTGCATCTTCCTCTGTCACACCAGCCACCTGATGTCTTCCCTCACCACATCCATAAGCCTCCTTTTTGGCCTTCCTCTTTTCCTCTTCCCTGGCAACTCCATATTCAGCATCCTTCTCCCAATATACCCAGCATCTCTCCTCCACACATGTCCAAGCCATCTCAATCTTGCCTTTCTTGCTTTGTCTCCAAACCGTCTAACTTGAGTGGTCCCTCTAATATAATCATTCCTAATTCTGTCTTTCTTCCTCATCCCGAATGAAAATCTTAGCATCTTCAACTCTGCCACCTCCAGCTCCGCCTCCTGTCTTTTCATCAGTGCCACTGTCTCCAAACCATATAACATAGCTGGTCTCACAACCATCTTATAAACCTTCCCTTTAACTCTTGCTGGTACCCTTCTGTCACAAATCACTCCTGACACTCTTCTCCACCCACTCCACCCTGCCTGCACTCTCTTCTTCACCTTTCTCCTACACTCCCGATTACTTTGGACAGTTGACCCCAAGTATTTAAACTCATATGCCTTCGTCACCTCCAATCCTTGCGTCGTGACCATTCCAGTATCCTCCCTCTCATTCATGCATAGGTATTCCGTCTTGCTCCTGCTGACTTTCATTCCTCCTCTCCAGTGCATACCTCCACCTCTCAAGGCTCTCCTCAACCTGCATCCTACTCTCGCTACAGATCACAATGTCATTCGCGAACATCATCGTCCATGGAGACTCCTGCCTGATCTTGTCCATCAACCTGTCCGTCAACCTGTCTCACTGTGTATTCCCTATATTCAAGACAAATTCGTGTGTATGTTTTTGCATGTCACAGTTTGAAACAACCATTCTAATAACTGTCTTTTGGCATTGAGACAGGAAAATATTTCCTACTGTGATTAGTTAATTATGCCAATGAGACGATACCGTTACCTGTGAAATGCCAGAATGTAAACAAAAACACAGCTTAAGTAATCCAGACCTTCTTCTTGATGTAGGAGACGGATGCATGGAGTAGCCGTTCAATCTCAGGTGCCAGGTCCCTGCACATTTCAGCTGAGCCCATGCAGGCCAGTGTGCACAGGGCCAGGGACCGCACATACTGGCTACTGTGAGACAGGTCACTGAAACACACACAAACAATCCCACAAATATAAAAAGGCACTTGCAGGAAATGCTGCATATATTCAGTGATGACAAGAAATAAAAGCATAGTTTATTTTACGGAAACCATGTTGGCATATCCCGCTGTATGTCCACTGTCTAAAATACCCTGAATCTATTATCTTCTATTATCCAGTCTCTTTCCATCTCTTGTCTGCCAGAATATCCATATACTTTATTCCACATAAACATCTCAGAATTATGTCGATGTCTAGGAATTTTGACAGACGGTCTAAAGCAGTGATTTCTAACCATATTCCAAGGAGGACCATGTGTATCCAAGTTTTCTTTCCAAATCAGCATTACACCAGCTGATTAGTTCTCCCCTGTGTGATTTGAAGATGTGTTAATCAGTGACTCTCAGCCATAAAGAGCGTTGAATGTGAAAGAGTTCCTCCTACTCGCTCAGATATCTATCTGGTTGAGATTGCTGGCTCTCTCTGGGAGGTTGAGACAGTCCTTACTTTTTTATGGAGTTGGTGATGAGCAGGCTGGCATCTTGCTTCTCATCCAGCAGCATCATAGCGCCCAGGTAACCCACACGCTTCTCACTGTAGCGAGGGCTGGCTATAAGTCGAACACACTCCATCTGGAATCAAGAACAACTCTAAATGTTAAGCAAAACAAAGTTATTGCATACGACCGTTGAATCAGGAAAAAATACATAAAACCAGATCTAAAATCATGTATTAATAACAGTAATCACACTCCAAACTTTTTTTTTTGGATTTCCCCCCCTTTTTCTCCCCAATTGTACCTGGCCAATTATCCCACTCTTCTGAGCCCACCGGTCGCTGCGCCACCCCCTCAGCTGATCTGGGGAGGGCTGCAGACTATCACATGCCTCATCCAATACATGTGGAGTCGCCAGCCGCTTCTTTTACCTGACAGTGAGGAGTTTCACAAGGAGGATGTAGCGCGTGGGGGGATCACACTATTCCCCCCAGTTCCCCCTCCCCCCTGAACAGGTGCCCTGACCGACCAGAGGAGGCGCTAGTGCAGCGACCAGGACACATACCCACATCCAGCTTCCCACCCGCAGGCGCAGACACGGCCAATTGTGTCTGTAGACGGCCGACCAAGCCAGAGGTTACATGGGGATTCGAATCGGTGATCTCCGTGTTGTTAGGCAATGGAATAGACCGCTACGCTACCTGGACGCCCGCTCACACTTTGAACTTTAATAATCTCCATGTGATTATCCTCTTTTTGCTTGATCAGAAAAATATAACAGGACGACCAGAGCTGGTAGCAAATGAGGGTGCTGGTCAAGGACACTGTGGCAGGAAGGCTGCTTAGCAACACAAAGTTGGAACCCAGATCTCTTGGTTTAGAAGGACAATCTCTCTTTAAACAGACAGTATCTTCCCCATTAAGCCAAATGGATTGAGCTAATGAAGTACGTAAATGCTGTGACAGGTGTTAATGACCATGTGATATGCATAGGCGAAATCCACTGACCTGACCAAAGTGAGCCGGGTAGCCCAGCATGTGCACATAGAGCAGCTTGGCCAGGTTGTGAGAGCGACCCCCATTATCGGCTTGTCTAAACTGTGCCCGAATGGCAGCACACTCTCTCTGGATGACACCCCGCTCCTCACCCTGTGTCCTCGCTGACCTGATCACACGAATCATCTCCTGAAGACGCACTGTTGGAGACATGGCTCTGCATGTGTGTGTGTGTGTGTGTGTGTGTGTGTGTGTATGTGTATGTATGTGTATGTGTATGCGAGGAAGAAGGAGATACAATAAAACAACATAGCATGCAGCAATAAAAAAGGTGACAAAGGACACAGCAAAATTAAAAATACAGCAAAAAATATTTGTCATATTTGCTCTCACAGCCTCTTTCTAGTTTGTTGATTTTTTTAAATCTTATGTCTTCATATGATTATACTCATTATTATTGATAAGAGTACTTTAATATTCCGACTGCATCTCAATTTATATATAATTCCTTCCCTTTTGTTTGACATTGCTGTTCTTTATTCTTTATTTCTGTTCTTTATTCTTTATTTCTGTTTTACCTTAGTGTGTTCATAACAGAAAATGTCATTGCAAGCAACCAAGCTGCTATTACTGTGCTGTACAGTCATTGTGTATTTCACAATTAAACCTCAAAATATTTAATTTTTTAATTAACATTTTGAAATCGTGTTTCAGGGAACAGCACACGAGATGGATTTGTTAATGTGCTGAGCTGTCTTAAAACCAGTTCATTTAACATGACCTTTAATATATCCCGTTTTAAACTAAGCAGACAATTATTATTTTGGAAACAGATTTGTTAGTTATTGGCGTTATTCATTCATAAGGATCTGGTTTTTAAAAAAAGACTAACGTGGCAAAAAGTCAAACTCACTACACACCCTGACAGATGCTGCCAAGCCTGATGTGGCTGAAGACATTAGCTAGCTAGCTGGCTAGCATAGCCAGACGCTTTTGGCTGGCATAGCTTCCGTTTTTTTTTCTTTACGTTGACAAAACGCTCTGAGTACAAAACAAAACGTACCAGCTCGTTGTTCAGCGACTTTTCCAATATCCAAATCGACAGATTTCAAACGACCTCCAGATAGATATGTGGCAGTAATTTGTTGAAGGGAAGCCCCAATGTATGCAGACTACGGGCTGACTGACGCTAATACTATCCCATAACTTCCGGAATCTGAACTCACACCGTGCGTGACTCCGCCCCCCTCCCGTAAACTGTACGTCAGGTGTCCCAACTGGTGGATATAAAATATGCATGACGAGCAGGTGCAATATGCAGCAAGAGACAACCGACATCTGCTTCCATTTGACTGTGGAGGAAAAACTCCCTCATATTAAGGCTAGCTGAGGTGCTCTTTGTCATAGTTAGTCTTGTCCCTGTTACTTTGCTCTGTTCCATATATCCACTGTCTTATGTTGTACAGCACTTTGGTCGTTTTTAAACGTGCTCTATAAATAACTTGACTGCTCCCAATGTAAGCTTGATCCCATTTTCTTACTGCAATCACAGGGGTGAGAGAGTGTGCATGACCTCTATTTGTGTCTTATTGTGCAGTAGTTTTAGTGATGTATTCTGTAGCTTTTCTTTGCCTACTTCATAGTGTGCTTGCTTCAACAAGGACACCATTATATTTTTACTGACTTCATTATTATCCTTCAATGCACTCTTTTTTTGTCACTTAACTACCATCACTTAATTGGCATCACAAGTGCCATTCAAGTTCTTACATATTAAGCATTTATTCTTACTCTATTGTGTTTGATACTCATTTGTGTTACTTTTACTTAATCACAATTCCCTCTTGGCTCTTCAGACTTGCACTGAATTTACAGTTCAGCTGAAGCACAAAAATACCGTTTGGAGAATTCAGCCTTTTCTACAGTCTATATATTGTGGAAGAATATAGTATTGCTTTGACGTATCATATGAGCATTAAAACACGATAAGTGCACCTGCAGAAAGAAACAAATCTGTAACGTGGTGTACAGATGGCCTGTCTGGGATTAGATTGTGGAAATTGCTCATTTAACCCACAGTTGTGTAGCATTTAATGTGACGGTCAGGTTAATGATTTTGCAGAGGGAGAGGTTTGTTAATAAAATCAGAAGGCTTTCTTGTTGGCTAGTGCAATTGTAATGGCATAACAATATTGAGAACACACGATTTGCTTTCAAAAGCCTATTTGGGCTTTTGTCATGTATACAAAAAAAGAAAAGATTTTGACACATAATTTACATATGACATTTGAGTTAAATTACAATTTTTGATGAATCCACTGAATGATAAAACAAATAAAGCATTTAGGAATGACACTATACGTTATTACAATACATCGCTTGAATGTTAAAATATTTTGCCAATTACCCAGACGTAAACCGTAACAAACAATAACATGTGACGAAGTCAATACAAAAAAAATGACTGAGTCATTTTATTTCTGTTCAAACTGAAGTGATATTGCATCTCATACCTGGGCTGTTACCAGGCAGAATAAGACTGAGGCAGTGGTGTTCAGGATTAAGGCTAGTTAGTCAAAGGGACGTCTCAAGACAAAGAAAATCCAGTGCTGCAAAACGTTGTTCCTTAAATTGTTTACGTTGGGTGGATGTGTCGCTGTCCATCTTTCCGAGTCTTCTCCAAGCTTTTTCTTCTTCTTCTTCAAATTCCCAAAAGGGTGTGAACAAACACCCATCTCTCTTTGTGAAAATGTTCAGTCAGATGTTTCTGGAGTGTTTTCCTCCTCCCCTTTGCTTTCAGGTCTGTGAGACTCCAGACTCTCCTCCATGACCGGGTAAACGACGACACAGAACTTCTGGCACAGATGCGTAATCTTACCTGCACGTGAGAGAAAAACGCTTAAAAACAGGGATGCATGATATATATCACCCAGAATATCCGTATCGGACAATAATTGCTGAGAAATAGGTCATCAGTACTGGGAGAGACACCAAAATTATGTCTGATATGATGATGCATTGATCGTATGTGCTGACGGCGACAAATGGCATGGATGGAAAGACAGTTCTCACTACAGCCTATAAAGACATTTTGGCCGTTAGGTTATTTATAATAATTTTTTTTTCCACTCAAGAAAATAGTCAGCATAGAGGGGAGCTTTTCTTGGTATTGCAATCAAACAAAATATATCCACATCTCCTTGGACAAAATGGCCATGGATATAATCAGTTACTGGAATTTTTTTCAATATCGTGCATGCTCACTTAAAAATTATTAAGTGACTGTTGATTGTAAAGTGACTTCCGTTAAATCTCAGTCTTTTCCACAATCTACAAAGGCAAGATCATCATCATCTTCTCTGCATCCTTAGCAGGTCACATGGGTCATACCACCAGCCTCACATGGTACTCGTTTACACTGATGAGCCACAAAATTATGATCACTGACAGGTGAACCAAATAACGTTGATCATCTCTGATAGGCAAGCATTGTGGGGTGCTCCCGGTCAGCGGGGGGTGAGTACCTACCGACAGTGGCCGAGAAGGGACAAACCACAAACCGGCAACAGGGTGTTGGGTGCCCAAGGCTCATTGACGCTAAAGAGCAATGAAGGCTATCCCATGTGGTCCAAACCAACAGAAGGTCTACTGTGACACAAGTCACAGAACATTTTAATGATGGTTATGGAAGGAATGCGTCACATCACACAGTGCATTGCACCCTGCTGCATATGGGGCTGCGTAGCCACAGACTGGTCAGAGTGCCCATGATAATAAATAATAAATAATAAAAGTAGGGCATCCGAGTAGGGTAGCGGTCTATTCCATTGTCTACCAATATAGGGATCGGTGGTTCGAATCCCCGTGTTACCTATGGCTTGGTCAGGCGTCACTACAGACACAATTGGCCATATCTGTGGGTGGGAAGCTGGATGTGGGTATGTGTCCTGATCGCTGCACTAGTGCCTCCTCTGGTCAGTCGGGGCGCCTGTTTGGGGGGAGGGGGAACTGGGGGGAATAGCGTGATCCTCCCACACACTATGTTCCCCTGGCGAAACTCCTCGTTGTCAGGTGAAAAGAAGCGGCTGGATACTCCACATGTATCGGAGGAGGCATGTGGTAGTCTGCAGCCCTCCCCAGATTGGCAGAGGGGGTGGAGCAGCGACTGGGATGGCTCGGAAGAGCGGGGTACTTGGCCGGGTGCTATTGAAGAGAAAAAATAATGAAAATCATTTTATCTAAAGGCACCTTTCATGACACCCATGGTCACCTTACATCAAATGCAATAAAAAAAGCAGTAAAAAAAAAAGTGGAATAAACAATAAAACACACAATAAACAATAGAGCATACATCAGCAGGAGTTAAAAACGATGAGTTCAATGCTGTTAATGCTGCTAAGGTGAGTATGCTAGTTTAAAAAGGTGGGCTTTAAGAACAGTTTTGAATTCTGTAATTATGTCCAGTAAGGAGATGTGACAGGGAATGGAGTTCCAGAGTTTGGGTGGAGCATAGGAGAAAGCCCTGGCACCCATCGTGCTGAGGTTGATGGCTGGTAGTGCCAATAGACCTGTTGGTGAAGACCGCAGGGAGCGATATGGAGTGTGAAGTCTGAAGGAGGTCTGTGAGATAAACAGGGGATAGGTTATGAAGAGCTTTGAATGTTAATAATACAATTTAAAGTTAATCTGCTGTGACACAGGGAGCCAGTGTAATTGAATCAGCAAGGAAGCGACATGGTCAGTGGACTCTGAATGTGTAATAATCCGTGCTGCAGAATTCTGGATGAGTTGAAGTCGGTGAATAAGTTTGTTGGGGATGCCTTCCAGGATCGCATTGCAATAGTCAATGGGTGATGTGACCAAATCACTGACTAAGACTTCCGTGGATTGTTGTGTTAAAAGTACGGCATAGTCTGGAGATGTTTCATGGATGGAAAAAGGCAATCCGAAAGACATTGTTTATATAACTAGAAAAGGAAAGGGTATTATCAAGGATAACACCAAGGCTCTTAACCTGAGTGGAGACAGATATGGTGGCTCCAGCAATGGAGAGTGAGCAAATATTAGTTGTTGAGAGTGTAGATTTAATGCCAATAATGAGGAGTAGCTCGGTTTCACTACTGTTGAATTTCAAATTGTTTGTCATCCATATCTGGATATCATGGGAGACAAGCAGTGAGGGTACTGGAGGGGAGAGTGGAAATTGGTTTAGTGGACACATAAAGCTGTGTATGATGACCCCTGTCCACCGTGGAAAGCACCTACAATGGGCACACGAGTGTTGGAACTGGACCTTGGAGCAGTGGAAGAAAGTTGCCTGGTCTGATGACTCCCATTTTCTTTTAGATTACATGGATGGTCGTGTATCTGTGCACCGTTTACCTGGGGAAGTGATGGCACCAGGTTGCACTGTGGGAAGATGACAAGCCAGTGGAGGCAGTGTGACGCTCTAGGCAAAGTTCTGCTGGGAAATCCTGGGTCTGGCCATTCATGTGGATGTCAATTTGACATGTGCCACCTACCTAAACATCGTTGCAGACCAGGTACACCCCTTCATGGCAACAGTACTCCCTAATGGCAGTGACCTCTTTCAGCAGGATAATGACCCCTGCCACACTGCACACATTGTTCGGGAATGGTTTGAGGAACATGATGAAGTGTTCAAGGTGTTGCCCTGGCCTCCAAATTCTCGAGATTTCAATCCCATTGATCATCTGTGGGATGTACTTGACTGACAAGTCTGATCCACGGCTGCTCCACCTCGCAACTTACAGAACCTGAAGGATCTGCTGCTAATGTTTTGGTGCCAGACACCACAGGACACCTTCAGGGATCTTACAGAGTCCATGCCTCAGTGGATGGCACATGGAAGACTAACAACATATTAGACAGGTGGTCATAATGTTTTGGCTCAGTGTATAGATATATGGTGAACTTGGCTGTATAAATTCTTTTAAATTCAATTCTCTTTCCTGGTCCTGCTTAACCATCTATACCTAGTACAGTAGCTTAACTACCCTCCTGGTGGATGGTATGGTAGAAGTTGCCATGGCCTCCACAGTACAGACACAGAGAGCTCCCATACATACTCAGGTAATTTTCCTTACCGATGGCAATGTCAAAGCACTTTGGTTTCTTTTCCCAAGAGATGCCCAGGAAGTAGACGGGGACGCCGGTCATCATGATGGCGAGACCGACGCCGCAGACCACAGGCTCTGAGTAGAGGGAGAAGATGAGCAGGAAGGCCCAGAACAGCAGGTAGATGACGGGCCAGACCAGGCTCACCTGAAGGACAGCAGAGCCGGCAGTCATTCACTTCAATACAACTGACATGGTGCAGTAAACCAGAACATGTTCAACAGTGAATGAAAGAAATAAGAAATTAAATTAAATAAGGCTTTCAGATGTTTCAGATTTCCTCTTCACAAGCACATCCTCAACTATCAAGTTATACATTGGTTTCGGTATGATTTATTTATATATTTTTAATAAACTGGCCCGCCACCACCACCCCTCTCCAGAAGACAAATCTGTTTTCATTAACATCTAAAATTACATGCTTGAATTGATGCAAAAACAAGAAAAGAAAAAAAAGGTAGAAAAATCCACAAGAATGACATGGGGGTAACAATAACAGAGGCGATAATGAAACAACAAAATAAATGAAAAACAAACAGTCTAACAGTCAGTGTAATATTTGTCATTATTGTGCAGAAAATTTCAGAAATAACCTTGTGGTTTATATTAAATTGGACGCTTTAAGTTTTGTCTTGGATTTCCATCCATCCATTATCCAAACCGCTTATCCTCCTCAGGGTTGCGGGGATGCTGGAGCCCAACTCAGCAGCCATTGGGCAGCAGGCGGGGAGACACTCTGGGCAGGCCGCCAGGCCATCACAGGGCCGACTCACACAATCACACCTAGGGACAATTTAGTATGGACGATTCACCAGACCTGCATGTCTTTGGACTGTGGGAGGAAATCGGAGCACCAGGAGGAAACCCACGCAGACACGGGCAGAACATGCAAACGCCACACAGAGGATGACCCAGGACGACCCCAAAGGTTGGGCTACCCCGGGGCTCGAACCCAGGACCTTCTCACTGTGAGGCGACCGCGCTAACCACTGCGCCACTGTGCCGCGTTGTGAAATATTTGACCAGCATATTTTATTGAATCTGACAAAGCCTTTTCATCAGCTTTCAATGTCTCACATGGTAACTCATAAATAAAACCAATTTCAAATCAGGTAGTGAACCTCACTGATGGCTGAGAGATTCAGAAATAGAACAGGTAAAGGACATGGTAATTATTTAGCCCAACAACACACACTGTGGTCAAAGAATCAAAAAGAGCATCACATGTCAACAGTCACTCCCCTGTTGAGTTTATAGCTACCTCAGGCTGACCTAAAAATGAAGGGAAAGAGTGTGGAAACCATATATCAGTTAGATCTGACTGATGATCTATCAAAGATGGGTAATGCTGAAAATGAAAAATGTCAGCTGGCTGTTGTCTGCCCACAGTCTCACCCTGAGACAAGACATCCCTGAAATATCTTCCTTGAACATATCTTTTACTCTCCTAAGTCAGCAAACAATACACTCCAAGGGTCTCTGGGTCCAGTTCACTTGTGTTCGGAGCTGAATTTCCGAAATTTATTTCAAGTGTGAGTATAACATGATTTTAATGAATAAAATCTTATTTCAGGAGCCTTTTACACGTGTAATAGCTTTTCTAAAACTCATTCATTGCCGTGAACCAAATTTAGAGAAGTAACTCCACACAGAGAATAAAGAGAAAATGTGTTTTCCTCACAGAAAAGGTATTTAAATTGTGATGAACCTTGTTTTGTGACAATAACATTGGATAATGCTCATTAAAAAGTGGATTGTGGTGTTTTTACCTTAATAGGTCGATACAGATCAGGCTGCTTAATGCGCAGGACGATTTGACCCGCGACAGTGACACCATAGAAGAGGTAGTTGATGAAGCCCACATAGTTGATGAGGGTGTAGATGTCACTGGTGCACAGCATCAGCAATGTGGAGATACACTAAACAGTAAGAGGTTGGGTCAACGATTTCTTTTTTTTTTCGCTCTCAAACAATGGAAGATAGAGTTCATATCATTTGTGTGTCCATGCTTGGCTATGAGGGGACTCACAGTGAACAGCAGGGCTGGTATTGGGGTGCAGCGACTGGTATGGATCATCGCCAGAAGACGTGGAAGATGGCCTTCTCTTGCTCCAGCAAAGAACAGTCTGAGAGAGGGAGGAAGGAAGACAACTTTATCCCAGTCCTGAATGATGGTCGTTAACATCTACATCTGTTGACACAATTTAAAGCTACATGATGCAAGTTTGGCACACTGGCAGAGCTTATTGGCTGCGAGCAGTACTTCCTTGATGCTTTCAATATATATTGTGAGGCTGCAGTGGCATATAGTAATAAAAAAACCTTTTTTTTTTGTCTACCATCATGCATTAACCCATTCAAAACTACTGCAGACACAATAACACTTCTCCTCCCTTCTTGTGCGAGAGCCATCATTAGTCTCTTTTTTGGGGGGGGGGATTTTTCCCCTTTTTTCTCCCCAATTGTATCTGGACAATTATCCTATTTTCCATGCCATCCCAGTCGCTGCTCCACCCCCTCTGCCGATCCGGGGAGGGCTGCAGACTACCACATGCCTCCTCCGATACATGTGGAGTTGCCAGCCGCTTCTTTTCACCTGACAGTGAGGAGTTTCACCAGGGGGACATAGCGCGTGGGAGGATCACGCTATTCCCCCCCAGAGGAGGCGCTAGTGCAGCGATCAGGGCACATAGAGCCATCATTGTTTTCTGACTGGTGAGAACAGACAAACGTGATAAGTGAGAAGACTGCTCATGCAAGACCAGTTGAGGCTCTATTAGCAGAACCACAACTTATTCTGTATAGACTATTAAGAACAAAAAACTGCATCGTGTAGCTTTAATTGATCCTACTGGGCACCAGTCCAGGTGAAAAGAGGATAAAGGATAGTTGGTGAATTCTATAATCTCCCTCCAGTCGGCTCATTTAAACTGACACAGACTCAGTGAGATAAACACAGACCACCCAGGTACAACATGCTAGCAATGCAACCAATGTCTAAATACCTGTCAGACAGCATTACCAAGTTACCATTTCGCAGTCGGATGGTTAAGACAGCCAAATAAGCAAAAGTCGACATTGCTGACATCGTGACAGGCTGGCAAATAAAAAAAGATGTTTGCAGATTGTGTATCCCAGATAGCTTGTATTTATCTTGATTACTACCCCACTTACCTTATGGGTGCACCCTTCATTTATCTAGAGCTGTCAAAATGCACAAATAGGAAATGCCAAACAGCCGACAAATTCGGCACACGAGAAACAGCAAACAGAGGGAAAGATGGGAAGAAAGGAGGAGAGCAACCGGGGGGGGGGGGGGGGGACAAACTGACCGCGAGGAGGTGAAGAGGGAGCCATTGACCCCCCCGAAGGTGGAGAGGGCCACAGAGATGGGCATGATCCATGACATTACTCCTAGCAACTTCTCTCCAAATGTCTGGCAGAGAGCGTTAGGAGTAGAAAAAGATGGAGAGAAAGAAAGAGAGAGAGAGAGAGAGAAAGGCAAACGGTTCAAACACACTAAACACAGCAGCAGCTAATCTAAAAACAGGTTAAATAAAAATAGGACACCACACACAATGCATTATGCTACAATGACAAGTACGCATCCGCACCATACGGTTGCTCTGAGCGGCCGTGAAACCTTTTAACTACGACGATTTGCACACAAACTCAAACACAGATAGGCTACCAACTACATGCGATCTCCACGTGCATGCAAACCATGCACCAGTAGGGGTGAGTGTGTTTGTGTGCTCACCACCGCCACAGCATTGGAGGCCAGCAGCTCCTGGGGGCTCATGGCGGTGACATAGGCCACGTTGGCGAAGACGTAGACGAACGTGACCAGAGGTATGGAGATAAAGATTGCGAGGGGCAGATTTCTAGAGAGAGGAAGGGGGAAAAAAAACAACCCCAAAACGAAACGTATGTTAGCACAATGACATGGCAGTGTTTAACAGTCATCTTCTCCAGTTGTTTTAGTCACACGTGCCTTTTGAGTTAGTGCATTTGTTTTTTCTTCATCTCTTTTGAAGCTATAGGATTTCAGTGTCATTTAACAGCAGAAATAACATCTATTTTTTAATCTTTGAGTCAATTCAGAATCAGAAATACTTTATTCATCCCCGAGCGGAAACTGGGTCGTATTACTATTTTCTAGTAAAGAAAAACTAACAAGATACAAGATCACAAAAAAATAGAAATAAATTGAAATAAATAGAATACGTTGGGGCTGTGATGGACTGGTGGCCTGTCCAGGGTGTCTCCCTGCTTGCCACCCACTGACTGCTGGGATAGGCTCCAGCATCCTGCGACCCATAATGGATGGATGTGAGCCGTGCCCCAGCATATAACACCCTATCTACACTGTATTATTGCAGCGTGAAACAAACAGCACAAACAAACAAACACTCGACAGGGTAAAATAAGTTGAAGGGCCAGTCTAATGACTATTGACTCAGTGTCTGACACTCTGAGGGTGGAATTGTAAAGTTTGATGGCCACAGGCAGGAATGACCTCCTGTGGCACTCTGTAGTGCATTTTGGCAGAATGCGTCTATCACTAAAAGTACTCCTGTGACCAACCAGCACGTCATGGAGTGGGTGGGAGACATTGTCCACAATGGCAGATAACTTCAACAGCATCCTCCTCTCAGAAATCGCTGCCAGAGAGTCCAGCTCCACCCCCACAATGTCACTGGCCTTGCGGATCAGTTTATTGAGACCGTTCGCATCTGCTACCCTCAACCTGCTGCCCCAACACACAACAGCAAACAGGAGAGCACTCGCCACCACAGACTCATCCTGAGCATTGTCTGGCAGATTTTGAAGGACCTCAGCCTCCTCAAAAAGTAGAGATGTCTCTGTCCCTTCTTGTAGAGGGCATCAGTGTTCTTAGCCCAGTCCAGTTTATTGTCTATATACACGTCCAGGTACTTGTGGTATTCCACTGTGTCCACACTGACCCCCTGGATGGAGACAGGGGTCACTGGTGTCATGTCCCTCCTCAGATCAACAACCAGCTCCTTTGTCTTAGTCAGGTGGCGCTGCATATGGATCACACCATCTGACAAAGTTTCCCACCACAGCCCTGTACTCAGCCTCCTCACCCCTACTGATGCATCCGACTACAGCAGAGTCATCAGAGAACTTCTGAAGATGGCAGGACTCTGTGTGGTAGTTGAAGTCCAGGGGGTGGAGGGTGAAAAGGAAGGGAGACAGGACTGTCCGCTGTGGAGCCCACCCTTTCTCAATTTGAAAAAGAACATTTGGGACATCCAGGTAGTGTAGCGGTCTATTCCGTTGCCTGCCAACACAGGGATCAGCAGATTGAATCCCCTCGTTACCTCCGGCTTGGTCGGGCATCCCTGCAGACACAATTGGCCGTGTCTGCGGGTGGGAAGCCGGATGTGGATATGTGTCCTGGTTGCTGCACTAGCGCCTCCTCTGGTCGGTCAGGGCGCCTGTTCGGGTGGGGGGGGGGCTGGGGGGAATAGCGTGATTCTCCCATGTGCTATGTCCCCCCTGGCAAAACCCCTCACTGTCAGGTGAAAGGAAGTGGCTGGCAACTCCACATGTATCGGAGGAGGCATGTGGTAGTCTGCAGCCCTCCCCGGATCTGCAGAGGGGGTGGAACAGCGACCGGGACGGCTCGGAAGAGCGGGGTAATTGGCCAGATACAATTGGGGAGAAAAAGGGGGGAAAAACCCCCAAAAGAACATTTGACTCAATAGGGCCTTGTTTGCCCTTAAAATAAAACACAAGGGGCCTTATTGGTATAAAGTCCTTTAAGAGAATCTTGAATTGTTGCTAGAGTCAAAAACAAAACCAATAACACTGCCGTTGGAATGCAATTTGGATTATGATACACATACATTTCATAAACGACAACTTAGATTTGGTGGCACGCACAAAAATCTTTCATGAAAACGTTTCTCTGAATGCAGTTGAAGACGTAGCGGGTTTGTTGTCACCTGTACGGGTCGACCAGCTCCTCCGTCACATAGTTGAGGAAGTTCCAGCCTCCATAAGCAAAGGAGCCTTGCAAGAATGACAAAGCGATCAGGCCGACATCATAGTCACGAAAGGTCTCGAAGGCGTGCTCTGGCTCCAGCCAATAATAGTGACCTGTGAGTCAAACACAGAGACTGGGCGTTACAGAAACCAACAAGTCCACAGCCACTACCACCACCTCAGTGCATGTTGATATTTATACAGACATACAAAAAAAATAAAAAATAACAGCAGGGGGCGACACAAGATATGTTTTAGCCATCGACCAGCAGAAAGGGCCAGGTAATTTAACTTTGTATTCCTCACCTTTTACTGGTTTAGTATAGGGATGAAATTTGGATAGCCTCACATCATGAAACACAATTTTGTTGTCTAAATTAATGATAAGAATCTGTTACCTAAAATGTCTCACAAAATTAGGTGTGAAATGTTTGAAGGAGCCTGTGATGGCCTGGCGGCCTGTCCAGGGTGTCTCCCCGCCTGCCGCCCAATGACTCCTGGGATAGGCTCCAGCACCCCACGACCCTGAGAGCAGGATAAGTGGTTTTGACGATGGATGGATGTTTGAGGGAGTATTATTTGAAAACTAGTTTTGGTTGGATATTATAATTTTAATTACAGAACAGTTGGATGTGTTCAACCTTACTTGGACTCTTAAACAAGGTAATTTTGCATATGAAAGCAAACATTACAATATACCGATATGCCATAACATTTCCTATGATTATCATGATGATAGCATCTTTTACATTGCCCAACACTACCTGCAAATATCAATGCAGAACAATGGTGCTCATTAATGATGCGGGTCACATTCCATTTTCAAGACATTTTCATTACATTTGTAGCTTTGCACAGCAAACTTTAAAAACAAACGAACAAAGCACATCCGGGTAGTGTAGCGGTCTATTCCGTTGCCTACCAACATGGGGATCACCGGTTCGAATCCCAGTGTCATCTCCGGCTTGGTCGGGCATCTCTACAGACACAATTGGCTGTGTCTGCGGGTGGGAAGCCGGATGCGGGTATGTATCCTGGTCGCTGCACTAGCGCCTGCTCTGGTGGTTCAGGGCGTTTGTTCAGGGGGGAGGGGGAACTGGGGGGGAATAGCGTGATCCTCCCACGTGCTACGTCCCCCTGGTGAAACTCCTCACTGTCAGGTGAAAAGAAGCGGCTGGTGACTCCACATGTATCGGAGGAGGCATGTGGTAGTCTGCAGCCCTCCTCGGATCAGCAGAGGGGGGTGGAGCAGCGACCGGGATGGCTCAGAAAAATTGAGTAATTGGCCGAATACAATTGGGGAGAAAAAGGTAAAAAAAACAAAAAACAAACGAACTCAAAGACATCAATAAATACACGATTCATTTTAAACATCATGCCATTAGGTAATAAGCAACTTGAATTTCACTACTTATCGCCTTTGTAGCACAAAGTAGGCCATGAGATAGTAGGGTCATGAATGAGTGATGGCCTGGTTCGCCCAGCGGGGCTGTGTGGGTGTACGCGGTGTGACCGGGGATTACCAAGTGGGATGAAGAGCAATGAGGCACTCTAATCCCCCTTTCACGTTGGATCACTGAAATCCCATGAAAGCCAAAAAGGGACCAAATTGTGGTGGCTGTTAAGTCATTCTCCTTCTGTTTGGACTCATGTTATAAGATGGAGCTGCTGAAAAGGTTTCATAGGTGAGCTCAACGGATGTTCAGATGGAAAGTGACGCCAACCACATGAGGAAGAGCTCAAAACCCCATTTACACTTGGTTTTAACTGGCGACCTAGATTCATTTATCTGGATAATGGACAATAAAATCATGGCCTTTAAGAGCACACCTGGAAGGCCTATCTATACGAGTTCCTGTTGTCTGCATTGTAATGGGAAACACCCACACGCACGATGCAAAGATGACAAGTAGGGCGTCCGGGTAGTGTAGTGGTCTATTCCGTTACCTAGCAACATGGGGATCGCCGGTTCGAATCCCCGTATTACCTACGGCTTGGTTGGGCATCCCTACAGACCCAATTGGCCGTGTCTGCGGGTGGGAGGCCAGATGTGGGTATGTGTCCTGGTCGCTGCACTAGCGCCTCCTCTGGTCGGACAGGATGCCTGTTCGGGGGGGGCAGCATGATCCTCCCACACACTACGTCCCCCTGGCGAAACTCCTCACTGTCAGGTGAAAAGAAGCGGCTGGTGACAGCCCTCCTCGGATCAGCAGAGGGGGTGGAGCAGCAACCGGGACGGCTCAGAGAGTGGGGTGATCGGCCAGGTAAAATTGGAGGGAAAAAGGGAGGAAGAAAAATAAAATCAAAAAAGAAAAAAGAAAAATGACAAGTAAATGGGAAAGTAGGAAGTCTGTTCAAAGACCATGACATACAAAGACAGGAAGAAACGAACTTCGTCAAGTCAACTCATCCTTTAACTGTAGTGATCTGACTCGAGCCAGACTTTAGAGAGTCTGAGTAAATGGCAAACCTCCATAACGAGCTGCACTACATTATTAAACTACTGCATGCTTGGATGAATAACTTCCTCACTTACCCAAGCACTGCATGTACACCTTTTTTGGGGGGATTTTTGCTCCCCTTTTCTCCACAGTTGTACTTGGCCAATTACCCCACTCTTCTGAGTCGTCCCGGTCTTGCTCCACCCCTCTACCAATCTGGGCAGGGCTCCCGATTGCCACATGCCTGCTCTGATACATGTAGCAGCTTCTTTTCACCTGACAGTGAGTTTCGCCAGGGGGGCATAGTGCGTGGGAGGATCACGATATTCCCCCCAGTTCCCCCTCCCACCTGAACGGGTGCCCCGGCCAACCAGAGGAGGCACTAGTGCAGCGACCAGTACACATACCCACATCCAGCTTCCCACCTGTAGACATGGACAATTGTGTCTGTAGTGATGCCCAACCAAGCCGGAGGTAACGCGGGGATTTGAACCGACGATCCATGTGTTGGTAGCCAATGGAATAGACCGCCACGCTACCAGGACACCCACATTGTCAAGTCTTTTTGTACAGAAAGCAAATCCCAAAACAGATTTCGCATAAATACCAGGTGCAAATAGTGTCCAAGAGATGGAGGCGGGAATAGAGACCTAGACATGGGGAGCGACAGAGACCAAAACAGTTTGTATGGAGGAAGAGAAGAGTTTAGGGAGAAAAATGGCTGAGCAGCCATTCAGTCTACCTTTGCAGATCTGCACCAGGCCCATGACTATGATGAGGCCCAAGGCCAGAAGCTTGCCGGCGGTGAAAATGTCCTGGACCCGGGTGGCCCAGCGCACGCTGTAGCAGTTCACCCATGTCAACAACACTGAGGGCCAGAAGAGAGGAAGTCAGTTAACAACAACCACAACAATCACACCAACAACAACAGTATTCAAATAGTTGGTTGTCTCAACTTCAAACTGTGCTCAAGACACTAAAGTACTTCGGTGAAATACTGAAGGCGAGATATCTCAAGGGAAAATGGGGATTTCGGCCCGTTAGGTCAATGCTGGCGTATCACAGTATTTTGCATCTACAAGTTTTGTTTCATAAAATACCCCAAACAATCATCAAAAACTAAAAAAAAAGTGTTTTGACACTTTTACACCTGCCAGTATAAAAGTCCAGTCCAAATAGGTAATGAATCTGTGACACCCCCCTTTTTTCTCCCCAATTGCACTTGGCCAATCACCCCACTCTTCCCAGCCGTCCTGGTCGCTGCTCCACCCCCTCTGCCGATCCGGGGAGGGCTGCAGACTACCACGTGCCTCCTCCGATACATGTGGAGTCCCCAGCTGCTTCTTTTCACCTGACAGTGAGGAGTTTCACCGGGGGGGACATAGTGCATGGATCACGCTATTCCCCCCAGTTCCCCCCCCCCCGAACAGGCGCCCTGACCCACCAGAGGGGGCGCTAGTGCAGCGACCACGACACACACCCACATCCGGCTTCCCACCTGCAGATACGGCCAGCGGTGTCTGTAGGGATGCCCGACTAAGCCGAAGGTAACACGGGGATTCAAACCGACGATCCCCATGTTGGTAGACAACGGAATAGACCGCCACGCTACCCGGATGCCCGAATTAGTGACCTTTCTGACAACATTAAATTTCATTATACCTGGATTAAAGGGGAAAAATCCTTATTCACTCCAGGTGTCTTGCGTTAACATGGGCATATTCTACCTTTCAAAATGGATCACAAGTTTTGCTTTATTTACCCATCATACAACTGTATTTTTCTTGTGCTGCAAGTTGCTCTTCATATCAACCGGGTAAATAACTCAATAGTCTTGGAGAATGCCTAAACTTCAAAAAAAAATTTTTTTTAAATCCCATCCTATCGACAGATAGGTAGGTCAGGCTAGTTTCCATGCAGCATTCAAATGCCCTGATGTCCTGACACACCACAGGAATGTCAATACAGATTCACCAGAACCTGAAGGGACTGTCACACTTCCATGACGCCAAAAGCTTGTGTGTGTGTGTGTGTGTGTGTGTGTGTGTGTGTGTGTGTGTGTGTGTGTGTGTGTGTGTGTGTGTGTGTGTGTGTGTGTGTGTGTGTGTGTGTGTGTGTACAAAAACAAAAAGACTGTTTATAAAATAACACGATGATGACTTGGAGTTTTGCTATCCAAATAGCTGTCTCAGCTCAGGTCGGTTAGAGAGATGTTCAACATCAGTCACTACAATGCAAAATGTGATGGCTTCCAATAAACTCATTTAAAAAGAAAATCAATAAAAATCCCCCTGATCCCCCTGTTGGTAAGTCAGTCCGTAGAGGGAGACTCACAGCACTTGTGTTCATTTTCCAAATATCGACCAATTGTTCTTTTTTTTTAACTCACGCAGGCAGACGGCGGCCAGCAGGCGCAGGGCGCTCTCTGGCGGGAGGCAGGAGGGGAAGAGGGGCTGCAGGATGTAGTTAGAGAAGGTGAGGGCGATCACAGCCTGGTTGGTGGGGTAAATCACCAACACCGCGATCCACAGACGCAGGAACCTGGGGTAAAATTATTTTTTTTATTAAAATGGAGGCATATGCTTAACACCACACACAAACACACACACACACACACACACACACACACACACACACACACACACACACACACACACACACACAGACTCAGTAAAGACTCATTAAAATTAAAATTAAATATGTGATAGGAAACAAAGAGGAACTAATTGCCAAGTTATCATTCCAATTTACTACATTGTCCTGTTTCGTTACTCTGTGTTTATTGTTTCGGGGTTTATTGTTTTGAATGTGACCAGGGATGGATAACTGGGTCAATGACAACCCTGCATGGATGGAAGTACACAATGACAATATAAAGATATGCTGGCACAAGGGGTACATGGCTGGGAGTAGGAAGAGTGTTAAACTGTGTGTGTGTGTGTGTGTGTGTATGTCTGTTCTTGTACTTCTGTTTTTGTGTGGTCTATTTTGAGTTTGTAAACCATCAGAGTGGGGTCATGTTTGCAAAGTGAAGACATTTTGGCTGATTCTCACTTCTTCAAGGGTCTATTTAGGGCTAGGACTTGGGTTTAGGGTTAAAATTAGAATTAGGTTAAGGTTAGGTTAGAACAAGGGTTAAGGTTAGGCATACAGTTCTGATGGTTAAGGGTTAGGGAATGATGTTGTCAACGTGGGTCCTCACAAAGATAGAAAAAGGTGTGTGTGTTTACTGTAAGAACTGTAAACTCCAACCATTTAGTGGTCTCGTAGATACTTGCTGCAATTTCTTTCTTTTTTTTTTTTTTTATTCCCCCCTTTTTCTCCCCAATTGTACTCGGCCAGTTACCCAACTATTCCGAGCCATCCCGGTTGCTGCTCCACCCCCTCTGCCGATCCAGGGAGGGCTGCAGACTACCACATGCCTCCTCCGATACATGTGGAGTCACGGGCCGCTTCTTTTCACCTGACAGTGAGGAGTTTCACCTGACAGTGAGGAGTTTCACCAGGGGGACGTAGCGTGTGGGAGGATCATGCTATTCCCCCCCAGTCCCCCCCCCCAAAAAACGGCACTCTGACCCACCAGAGGAGGCGCTAGTGCAGCGACCAGGACACATACCCACATCTGACTTCCCACCCGCAGACATGGCCAGTTGTGTCTGCAGGTCTGACCAAGCCAGAGGTAACACAGGGATTCAAACCGGCGGGCCCCGTGTTGGTAGGCAATGGAATAGAGCTGCAATGATTTCTAAGGGTGAACGGAGGGTTAATGTGGCATTATACCAGAAACCTTTTCTAAAACCCTGAATCAACCCCGTTCCTTCATTAAATCATTTGGCCCGATGTTTCTGCCCCATGTAATTGCATGATGATCAATAACACGTCTCCTGATAAGATCTGTATTTTCCTCTCTCACCCAGCAAGCCCTCCAAAGATGTCCTTAACATAGGAGTAATCTCCCCCAGACTTTGGGATGGTCACGCCCAGCTCTGCATAACACAGAGCGCCGATGGCGGTGATGACTCCTGTGGCCACCCAAACAATGAGGGCCAGACCCACCGAGCTAGCATTCTCCAGGACTCCCTTAGGACTCACAAAGATCCCCGATCCGATGATGTTGCCTGAGAGTAAAAACAAGTCCGAAGAGACACAGAGTGGGTTACCACACAAATTTTCGTTTAGGGACTGATGCTGGAAGACAGATTGCAGTTATGGACTCATGAAGAATGCATCAAAGCCCCCACCCCAAAAAAAAAAAAAAAAAAGCGAAAACAGTAAGCTGTTAGCCTTCCAAATTGTAAGGGTAACGTTGCAGAAAAAACAACAGCATGGGGAAAAAAAACCCAGAAAACCAAGTTGGGTAGTGAAACAGGCAGACCAGAAAAATAAACTGTAGCAAAGGGAACATTTCCTGTCACTGGAGCACGAGGTCTCTGCCTGGGGACCAACTCCGAATAAAAACGGTTTTCTTCTACCATTTGGTGTGGTAGTACATTGCTAGCAGCAGTTTTTCATGACCTTAAACTTGGGAAATAAATTCATTACCGCCTCTTCCCTGATTATGGGGAGGGATAATCATAAGTAGTAGTATCAAGTCAAGTCAAGTTTATTTATATAGCACATTAAAAACAACCACAGTTGAACCAAAGTGCTGCACAATCTTAAAATACAATATAAAAGAAGTGACACATATGAATATAAAAATATTATGTAAAGAAGACATAATAAAATAAAGAATATAAAATATAAACAATAAAACACAAGAGTAAAAGTATATTTACACAATAAAATCATGGTGTCAAGCTCAACTTGAAGTGAATGCCAGCGAGAAGAGGTAGGTCTTTATAAAGATTTAAAAGTCTCTAGGGTCTGAGCAGATCTTATGTGTTCTGGTAGATTGTTCCAGAGATCTTGGGCAGCCACTGCAAAGGCTCTGACACCTCTATTCTGAAGCCTGGATCTGGGGACATGTAAGAGCATCTGGTTTGTTGACCTGAGTGCTCTGACTGGTGTATGATGATGTATTAGCTCACATAAATAAGATTGTGCCAGCCCATTTAAAGACTTAAAAACAAGTAATAAAATCTTAAATCTTATCAAGTATAGTAAAAGTATGAATCCTTTATGAGTCAGAACAGGCTCTCGGCATTTGGACTTCAGATGATCAGGCTTTGTGAGATGGCAAAACAAACAGTCTGAAAGGTGGTATAGGTGAATTTTAAGTCTTCCACACGCCTAATGTACCCATAATGCAGAAGATGCACAACCTACATCATCCTGTAAATGATGATCTACATTAGACCATCATTCATTTGCATGGTGCAGACTGAAAGTCATTATCCAGTGGAACTGAAAGGGGAGGATCTGGAACATTCGGAGGAAGTGGGTCTCGGCTCTCTGTTGTGAAATAATGCGATCACTATACTCCCATCCATTCATGCTGCTCATGGTAATGAAAATTGCACACACACGACACTGGTGGCCAAGCATTAGCGGGATTACTTTTTTATCGACTTTCTGTGCCTGCGTGGGAGGCAAGGCAGAAACTGAGGTTTGACAACAATTAACCAATCCCTGCATCCATAAATATGTCACCGCACGTGTAGCTGCATGACGCATGTTGTTGCCGGTGCAGGGAGGATGGCTATAGCAATCACAAAAAAACATGTAAAATTAAGTTTCCACATGCCTATACCAAATTCCTTACTCACATGACGAAAAGAAAATCTGCAATTCATGTTTTTCTATTTAAAAATGTCAATAAGCCATGAACACCTGCATTAAACTGAAAGACGTCATTAAACCCAAAAGGAAGCGATGCTTGGGTACTAGATTAGGCCAAAAGCCAATTTCCATCTGTATTCTTTGGACAGGTAGATTTAAGAGATGACATAGGCCTACATTATAGAAGGCACAGTAAAATCACAATGCAATACATGATGAAAATCACGATAAATAAAGAAATAAAACAATACAACCCCCCATTACACCCCCCCCCCACTGGCAAATTTCAATAAATTTACTTGAGGCGTGGACGGACTTACCCACAATAATGCCACAAGCGCTGACCAGGCCGATCTCTTTCTTCAGAGCCACCCCGGGGCTTGCACCTCCTTTCTCGGACTCCCCGTTTTCGGAGTGTCCGCCTCTGCTGCAGCTCCTCTTCCTCGGACCCTCCGCCATTCTTCTAACGCCTCTGTCTTTCCCCCCACCTGTGTGCGTGACAGGAGCAGCGTGCAACCCCTCTCCACCCTTTTTACACTTGCCAACGAGTTCGTACGTGAAGGTGCGAGTCAATGCAACTTCCAGCCGCTGCAAAGCCTTTCTTCCTTTCTTTTCTTTTTTTTTTTTTAATATTCATCAAATCTGACACAGCATGCCGGAGGGTGTTGCTCGATTGACGGACGCGTTTCAAAATAGCAAAATCAACAGACCTATTTGCAACCACTGCATTGTCCTGTGGACTACATTCTGCATGTAAAAGCGGAGTATTCTTGAATGATGAAAATACCGGTGGCAAATGGTTTCCCCTCCTATGCTGACAGAGACAGAGTGGTGGTGCTATAAATAGAAACCCTCCACTTCAACATCAATAATTCAAAGGATGCAACGTTACGACCCTCCTTACTGCGTCCACATAAAGAAACTTTACAAGGAGTGACAACTGGGTTGAAATCCCAAGTGCTGTGACCGTAAAATCGACGCGTTACGGGTTGAGACAAAGCTGGGAAAACTGGGGGGAAAGAAAAAGATGAGCCTGCCAATGGACGGTGCCATTGGTTCAGAAGTTAAGTGGATGGGTGGACAATAGTACTTAACGCAACCCAGTAGGTACATTTGCAATTAACTTCCCAAAGGCGCTTTTAGATGCAGACTCTTTCACTTCGTTGTGTAAATTAAAAGCGTGAATTACTCACCTCTTCCCCTCGCAGCAACTTGAGAAATAATTTCACCAGATTGTTCCCTATTGTATTTCCGACAGCATGTCTGTTATCGCTTCAGTCGACTACAAAAAATCAGCAGGATGACAAAGGCGCTTCTGGCAGCCTCGGTGAATGACATCAAAGCTTGTTATTTATAACCAATCAGCGTGGCCGTAATCGCCCCTCCCTCCTCCCTCTTGCGCTGCCCACTTCCGCTCAGCGTGCCGTTCGCGGTGTCTTTCAGTCAAGACTAAGAAATAAATCAGACCAAAATTTTTTTAAAAAAAACTATATATATATATATGTATGTATATATATGTATGTATAAACTATACAGCAAAAATTCCAATTAACGTTTTAGTTTAAAAACATACTTGCTGTTTACTCACAAGACATCTTTTTAATTGTGTTTTCATTGCGGGAAACGCCTCCTTTTGTTTATTAAGTCTTGATCTGCCGTTGATCAAGGCCTTACTAAAATGGTTTTAATCAATTTTGTAATTTTATCGTGCCATTCTATTTCACTGTTCTTTTATATCTTCTCTTAGTTTTATTAATTTATTTTTCGTTCTGTTTTCCTCTATCATTACCTTCCTATTTGTGCTCTTAATGCAAAGCCAATTGCACTGCTCCCGCGCTCTCTCTCTCTCTCTCTCTCTCTCTCTCTCTCTCTCTCTCTCTATATATATATATATATATAAAACCGGTTATTTTCTTGCCCGGTGCGGGAGTCGATACGAGGTGTACTGTTCCACAAGACGACATCACTAACCGCTCGGCTAAAGGGTCAGACCCGTTAGCTAGGGACTAACGTGTCTTAGTAGTACTTTACAGTCGTCACCCTCCCCGGAAGCGCGCCCTCGCGCTTTGTTATTCCCGCGCTCCGAAGAGACTTCTGAGGCTCTGCACACTTCCGGATCCCACCGCTGCCACCAACGTAACCGGTTATTTTCTTGCCCGGTGCGGGATTCGATACGAGGTGTACTGCACCACAAGGCGACATCACTAACTGCTCGGCTAAAGGGTCAGACCCGTTAGCTAGGGACTAACGTGTCTTATTAGTAGTTTATATATATACACATATATACACATATGTACATATATATACATATAGTAACGTGCATGGATAAGTAGACACGTTGGTCCTTAACCTGGTTAACGTGGTCGCTTGCGGTGTGGCAAACCACGGGTTCGCGTCCCGGCCGCGGCAGTTCCTGTAGTTGCCCCCGAATTCGTTACATTGGTGTCAGAAGTGGGATGGAGCGACAGTAAGGCCATCGGAATCGTATGCGCCCAGAGGTGTGAAGGAGCTGATATGCTTAAGCGCGGGGACGCACTTCCCGAAGAAGGGGGGTAGTGTAACGTGCATGGATAAGTAGACACGTTGGTCGCTGGCTAACAGATCTGACCCTTTAGTCGGGCGGTCAGCGATGTCTCCAGCGGTGTAGACAATACGGGTTCGCGTACCGCCTGCGGCAGTTCCTGTGATTGCCTCCCGAATTTGCTACAATATATACGTTATACACTACCGTTCAAAAGTTTGGGATCACCCAAACAATTTTGTGTTTTCCATGAAAAGTCACACTTATTCACCACCATATGTTGTGAAATGAATAGAAAATAGAGTCAAGACATTGACAAGGTTAGAAATAATGATTTGTATTTGAAATAAGATTTTTTTTACATCAAACTTTGCTTTCGTCAAAGAATCCTCCATTTGCAGCAATTACAGCATTGCAGACCTTTGGCATTCTAGCTGTTAATTTGTTGAGGTAATCTGGAGAAATTGCACCCCACGCTTCCAGAAGCAGCTCCCACAAGTTGGATTGGTTGGATGGGCACTTCTTTGAGCAGATTGAGTTTCTGGAGCATCACATTTGTGGGGTCAATTAAACGCTCAAAATGGCCAGAAAAAGAGAACTTTCATCTGAAACTCGACAGTCTATTCTTGTTCTTAGAAATGAAGGCTATTCCATGCGAGAAATTGCTAAGAAATTGAAGATTTCCTACACCGGTGTGTACTACTCCCTTCAGAGGACAGCACAAACAGGCTCTAACCAGAGTAGAAAAAGAAGTGGGAGGCCGCGTTGCACAACTGAGCAAGAAGATAAGTACATTAGAGTCTCTAGTTTGAGAAACAGACGCCTCACAGGTCCCCAACTGGCATCTTCATTAAATAGTACCTGTTAGAGCCTGTTTGTGCTGTCCTCTGAAGGGAGTAGTACACACCGGTGTAGGAAATCTTCAATTTCTTAGCAATTTCTCGCATGGAATAGCCTTCATTTCTAAGAACAAGAATAGACTGTCGAGTTTCAGATGAAAGTTCTCTTTTTCTGGCCATTTTGAGCGTTTAATTGACCCCACAAAAGTGATGCTCCAGAAACTCAATCTGCTCAAAGAAGTGCCCATCCAACCAATCCAACTTGTGGGAGCTGCTTCTGGAAGCGTGGGGTGCAATTTCTCCAGATTCCCTCAACAAATTAACAGCTAGAATGCCAAAGGTCTGCAATGCTGTAATTGCTGCAAATGGAGGATTCTTTGACGAAAGCAAAGTTTGATGTAAAAAAAATCTTATTTCAAATACAAATCATTATTTCTAACCTTGTCAATGTCTTGACTCTATTTTCTATTCATTTCACAACATATGGTGGTGAATAAGTGTGACTTTTCATGGAAAACACGAAATTGTTTGGGTGATCCCAAACTTTTGAACGGTAGTGTATATACACACACGCTATATATATGTGTGTGTATAGCGTTTTTTACGAAACCGTCAATGGTGTTATAAGTGCTCGACTAATGAGGAGCGGAATATCAACACAGCTACAGGGAAAAAAAGGGTAACACTTTAGTATGGGGAACGTAGTCACCATTAATTAGGTGCTTATTAGCATGCAAATTAGCAACATATTGGCTCTTAATTGGTCATTATTACGTACTCATTGATGCCTTATTCTGCATGGCCTTATTATGCAACCAGTAAGCCATTAACTATGAGATTTCCCTCTATAACCTCAGAATTATTGCTTATTAGTAGTACCATCTCAATATGCTTTGCTTAGTATGGACTTTATAAGGTGGTAGTACCACAAAAAGAGTTATTCTCCCTTACTAACACTTAATGAATATGGTCTGTTCTTACAAAACAAAACACAAAACTACAAGTGTTAATAGTGTTAAATTACTGTAAATTGAGTTTTTGTTACTTAGAATATGTTCCCCATACTAAAGTGACATCTTGATCATTACTAATTCACTAGTAATTAAGTTTTTTTTATGTTCCCCATACTAAAGCGTTACCAAAAAAGTTTTAATGCAGTGCAGTACAGGCCTGTTTCGTGCGTCGCGCATCAGTGCATCGCGCACGAAACAGCTGATGAGTCACTGGCCAAAGGCACCAGCTGGAAAACCTACAGAAGTGGAACAGAAGCTGAGGAAGACAGCATTTTGTGGCCTGCTGACAGAGTCAACCAGCCTGGCAATACCTAACGTCCAACAGTTCAGCACATATCAGGAACTCCTGAAAGTTACCACACAGTCTCTGCACGGGACGGGCGAAAGCACTGCTCACCCATTGCTGATGACTTCCGTAGAGCAGAGTTGGCCTTCCTGACACATGTTCAGAGCTTTCTTGAGGAGTACGTGCTAATCAAATCAGCAAAGGCTATCCCAGCCAGTAGCAGATTACTTACCCTTCCTCCTGAGTATGATGAGTCTTCTGACCTGATCCAAGTAGGAGGAAGACTCTGCAGGTGTAACAATTTGAGCCAGGAAGTTCTGCGCCCAGTACTTCTAGCCCCCTCTCACCCAGTCATGACGCTCCTAATCCAGCACTGTGACAACCAGTTGCATCACCCTGGAGTTGAACGTGTCTTTGCTGAGCTGCGCAGAAAGTACTGGAAATTCAAGGGTAGAGAAGCAGTGAGGAAGCACCAACACAACTGTCCTGAGTGCAGGAAGTGGAAAGGCCAACCTGAGGTTCCAAGAATGGCAGATTTGTCCCCTTCAAGCCTGAGACTCTTCTGACCTGCCTTCTATTCAACCAGGATGGACTGCTTTGGCCCTATGCCTGTCAAAGTGGGACGACGATCTGAGAAGAGGTGGGGCATCCTGTACAAGTGTCTTACAAATCGGGCAGTCCACCTAGACCTGCTAGTTAATATGGATGCTGATTCCTTTCTGATGTCACTCAGACGCTTCATCACTCATAGGGGAAAGCCCTTCAAGCTTTTATCCAATCAAGGCACCAACTTCAAAGGAGGAAGTAGAGAACTGCATGAAGCATTCAATCAGTGAAGACAGCCCTCCAAACTACATTAGGAGCTCAGACTGTGTTGGAGGAGGTGCTGAGGATCATCTTGATTGAAGTAGAGAGTATCTTCAACTCCAGGCCTCTGGGTTATGTGTCCACTGACATCGCAGACCTGGATCCTGTCACACCCAACTCCTTGCTGACGGGGTGGCCAGACTGCTCCCTACCAAAAGTGGTCTACCCCAAATCAAAACTGCTCAGTCGCAAGAGGTGCAGACAGAGACATACTCAAGTCTTGGCTGATCATTTCTGAGGCACTTCTTACAGCACTTCCTGCCCACCTTGCAAGCATGGCAGAAATGGAATACTGAGAAAACCAACATCATCGTCAGAGCTGTAGTCCTCATTGTCGATCAGCAGACTCCAAGAGCTCTCTGGCAAGTGGGAACAGTGAAGACCATCATACCTGGAGGCAGATGGCCGAGTGAGGACTGTGGTCATCAAAGTGAAAGACCGGACCTACACTCGCCCAGTAGCATGACTCATCAGAGTGCCTGCTCTACCCCAGAATGCTACCAGGACATAGAGGAGGTTTCCATGATGTCAAATTTGCACACCAAATCTGGGGGCAGTTGTAAAAATGGCTATGCCTCTGTGAGTGTTTTCCCCGTATCCCCTTGCCTGATGATGCTCTGTGCATGTGAACTGTGCCCACTAACACAACAGTTAGTCAGACATGCAGATGACGGCAAGAGCTCACTTACCTCAGATTATGGTGATATCCGATGGACATTTAGTTTAACGTTTGCGTCCATGTAATAACCCCCCCCCCCTTTTTATGTATCGACCTCCCCTTGAGATAGATAAAGAGCCTAAACTCTGGACCTGGATTCTTTACTCCTTTTTTCACACTCTCATCCGAACACCAAAATAGTGTCTGTGAATGTTCTCATTCATCCAGGTCATGGTTATCCAAAGTCCAGTTGCACTTGATTCAACTTGATTCAACTCCTTTGGACAAAATAGTGTCCTAACCCAACATCCTGAAGTGATTGCTGCCACACCTGTGGATTCATAAACATTCTCACACACAAGCAGTGTGTATAAAATGCTAGCTGCGAAAGTGTACACTGAAAGGCATAACCAAGTGGCTGGGATAGCTTTGAGTACAGACTGGAAGTCCCCAAGTCGAAATTGGAGACACCGCTAAACATGGTAGAGAATGGCAGCGCTAAGATCCTGTGGGACCTCAAGTTCCAGACTGACAAGCAGGTGCTGGTTAACCAACCAGACATTGTGTTGGTCGACAAGGAATAGAAGACAGCAGTAGTTATCGATGTAGCAATCCCGAGTGATGGCAACATCAAGAGGAAAGAACATGAGAAGCTAGAGAAATACCAAGGGCCGAGGGAAGAACTAAATCGGATGTGGAAGGGGAAGTCCACAATAGTCCCAATGATGATAGGAGCACTAGGGGCTGTGACCCCCAAATGGGGAGAGTGGCTCCAGCAGATTCCAGGAACAACATCTGAGGTCTCTGTCCAGAGGAGTGCAGTCCTCAGAACAGCTAAGATACTGTGCAGAACCCTCAAACTCCCAGGCCTCTGGTAGCGGACCTGAGCTTGAGGAAGACAAACACCATCCAAAAGGGTGAGAGGGAGATTTATATATATATATATATACACACACACACACACACACACACACATATATATATATATATATATATATATATATATATATATATATATATATATATATATAACTTCCACTTCCGGTGTGGGGAAAATGGCGGCGCAAATTCACGTTTTCAGCAGCTTCACCCTGTACTGGTGTGGGAAGGGGAAGATGGCTGCGCGAACTTACATTTGCGGCGAGCTAACCCAGTGCGGTCCATGCAGTGTTCTTGTCCACGTTTACATCTAAGTTTGTGTCTTCGTTTGATGGCTGGGAGAGCTGGCACTGGATCGGCTGGGAAGCTTGGTCTGCTGTATCCTGTGGGCCCAAGGACTACGGCCCTGCCTGGAGCTGTGCCGTAACAGGAAACACCAAGGGCAGTCTGACAGGATGTGGACGCGGGGCAGGCTAAGCTAACTGCTAGCCCATGCAGATGCGCCACCTACCTAAAGACCGTTGCAGACCAGGTAGACCCTGTCATGGCAATAGCATTCCCTGATGGCAGTGCCCTCTTTCAGCAGGCTAATGCACCCTGCCACATTACAACTATTGTTCAAGAATGGTTTGAGGAACATGATGAAGTGTTTAAGGTGTTGTTGCCCTGGCCTCCAAATTCTCCAGATCTCAATCTGATCAAGCATCTGTAAGATGTACTGGACCAACAAGTCCGATCCATGGAGGTCCCACCTTGCAACTTACTGGACTTGAAGGATCTGCTGCTGATATTTTGTTGCCACAGGGCACCTTCAGGGTTCTTGTGGGATCCATGCCTTGGTGGGGCGGCATGTGGAGGAATAGCATCAGGTAGGTGGTCATAATGTTTTGGCTCATCATTATATGTAGGCTACTACTAACCCCCGCCCCGCCCCCCCCGCCCCCCCCACACACACACACACACACACATCCATACATAGAAACACTTGTGGGGCGTCATCTTCCGCTATTAGAGGCGTATGTGTTGTATTGATAATACAAGTGTGATGATTGCTTTCTCCCCTTTGCAAAGTTTTCTAGAGAATGAACACAATAAGGGTTGCTATCCCTGTTAGAAACGTATGTCCTGGGAGGTTCAGTGTGTTAGGCTGCAGAAATGCCAGAAAATGTCCATTAAGAATAGTAACTGCAATTTAGAAATGGGTCTGAACATGCATTTGGTGAATGTGATTTCTTTTTGTATTCAGAAAGACTTGTGGTCATTGTTGTAAGAAATGTCTTTCGAGCTGTGAGAGAAAAAACTAAGACCTAAATACCTGGGCTTGCAAGTTATCTACCAAGTCTTTTATAAATATATGCAAGTTATTTTCTTGTTGTTGACTACATGCAGTCTGCAGAGAAACGGCTGATCTAGCTTACTTTTGACCAGGTCTGTTGGGGGACATCTACTGGGTAAATCACGAATTGCATCTTAAATAACAATTTTAGGGTAGGGAATTGGAAGTAGGCTACATCATCCCGCGAGCCTGATAAGCGGTTTGGATAATGGATGGATGGAATTGGAAGTACTGCTCAGACATTCTGAAAAACCTTACAAACCTTTGAGCAATATTTATACAATACCTACCCCGACAATCTACAGCCCATATCTCATATCTACTGCACTTTGTAACATTGTTTTATAAAAGTGCTATATAAATAAAAGTTATTATTACTTATATTATATGTATGCCCAATTTACCGATTGTTGTTTTTCCAGTCGGCCATGGTTGATGTGATGTTGATGACTCTTTTTGCTTTACAACTATCCACGCCAGCGCAGTGGTTAGCACGATCGCCTCACAGCAAGAAGGTCCTGGGTTCGAGCCCCAGGGTAGTCCAACCTTGGGGGTCGTCCCGGGTCGTCCTCTGCGTGGGTTTCCTCCGGGTGCTCCGGTTTCCTCCCATAATCCAAAGACATGTAGGTCAGGTGAATCGGCCATACTAAATTGCCCGTAGGTGTGTGTGTGTCTATGTGTATGTCGACCCTGCGTGATGGCCTGGCGGCCTGTCCAGGCTGTCTCCCCGCCTGCCGCCCAATGACTGCTGGGATAGGCTCCAGTATCCCCGCGACCCTGAGAGCAGGATAAGCGGATTGGATAATGGATGGCTGGACTATCTATGCCTGAATTTCCCCCAGGGGGATGAATAAAAAGGTTATCTTATCAATACGACAATCCAAAAGAAACCCAGAGAACACTATTGGCCCCTAAATAATACGGCAGAACGTAATAGGTACCTTTCAGTTTTTTTCCTTTATTGACATGATTCAGACATTGAGAAACAGACTAACAGAACGCAAAGTCAAAAGTAAAATCAAGGTTCGTGGTTGGACGTGCCTAACTTTCATCCTTCCCAATCATGTTTGATGGAAAGTGTTTTACTGGAGAATGTGGAATGTGTGCTCAATAAAGCAGAGGTCCTGTTTGAGTGTGTGGCTGCAGTAGTTAGTGCCTGATGAAAAACAGTAAAAAAAAAAAACCCAAAAACAACTAAAAAACCAACCAAAACAAAATACCCTTAAAAAAAAGCATGATGAACCAGGGATGGGGCAATCCATTTACAGTGACAGTGACCAATTAAACCCAATCTTGATGAGCTAGTCTCATTTTGACTTATTTGATTAAAGTTAACTTTGTTAATGAATGATAATCCAATGGTAGTTCTTATCTGCTGGACTTAATTCCTTGGTCAAATTCACACACAACTGGACTCCAATCATGTTTATCCAATTAACGCCTACATGACAAATTCAAAAGAACGCACTTTGGTGGTTCCCACTCAGAGTCAGTGGAGGCTTGAGGCCTCATAGCAAGAGTCCAGGGTAACTCAATTTGTAAAAATGAGCCAGACAACATCCACTTAAATTTTCCACTAAGAGTCTGTAGAAATGTGTGCGAGTAAGTGTGTGGGTGGGTGTATTGCTATGTGCATCATCACAGGCCGATGGTGTAGGAGCGTCCTGCTGAGTTGTGGATGGCTGAGCAGGAGGGCTCGGTCACAGCCCACTCATACCACACTTTCTTCCCATTGTTGCAACGCCAGAACCGCACCGTGACATCGTCATTACGCGTAAGGGGGATGGGTTGCTGTCAGATGGGAAGAGCAGGTAAATCAATGAATGCAATTTTGTGTTTCCCAAAACTTAGTAACAATTCTAACAGAATTTAGTTTTTAGGTTTTTAAGTGCAAAAAAATTAAATTAAATTAAAAAAAAGTCCAGTATAAACACATCCTTTCAAGGGTGATGATTGTTGAACTTACTTTGAGGGGGAACAGGATGGGGAACCAGGAGAACATTCCAGGAGAATGCGTATCTGGCTTGATACCTGCAATGCAACACAAACATGAAGATTATAGACATGAACAGTAACATACAATCCAAGTATCAATCCTTTCTTTGGCAGACTTACTGAGTGTGACATCTTTGTAGAGCGTGGTCTCAAAATAGCCGGCAAAGCCATGGAGCACTGAGTTACAACCCACTGAGAATCTTAGGCACTGATACCGGTTATTGTTCATATCTGCAATGACAAGGGCAAAACTTTCATGCATCACCTCAAGATGTATCGTAAGGCAGTTTTAAGATCTGTATAGGTATGTACTGTTTGTATACCTGTGGTGGGGTGAGTGAAGGTGAAGCATGCCTTGGGCTCTGCCAACTGGTGGAAGTTGTGTAGGCGCACTACGTAGGGCGTCTCAAAATGGCACTCGGGGTCTTTGTCACGTTCCCGACATCCTCGCACCTCGTTGTAAAGCTTTGAGGAGGACAGGGGAGCAAGGAAAGATGTGTAGGAACAGGGAATGCTCACGCCATCATCTGCAAAAAGGACATTTGAGAATAAATAAAAGGGAAAGAGAAAGCCTGTGTCAAGTAGGTGTGAAACGCAAAGAAGCATGGAAGATAATGGAGCATAACAAGATTTATTTTCACCTAGCTTGTTGTGTGTTAAACTACACAGCTAGTGTATGCATGTGTTGTGATTCTTCAAAAAACATCAGTAACAAACACAAGAGAGCACTTTGAACACAACTCCCACGCACCTTTGAGAAAGTGCTGCGCGCCGTCTAAGCACTCAGGGGAAAGTTCATTGTCTCCAAAAGACCCAAGCAGCTCACTGACAATGATGTCAGCCTTCTCTGGCGCCACCCAATCCCGCATGTCACATGACACCACCGTGACCTGATCACCCCACTCCTCGAAGCGCCAGTTTTCCAACCTGTGACATAGTGAAAACCTGCGTCAGTGAAAGTCCTGCTCAATTTATGTGATCACCAAATAACTATAATTTCAAAGTTCCACAGAAAAAGAGGTTGAAAAAGGAGAAATCACTGATGAACTCTACTCTTCACCAGTTTTAATCCAAATCACAATGACCCCAGAAAGTTGAATCAGTTCATCTGGACAGTTTAGTGGAAGAAATGTTTCATCACTCATCTAAGTGACTTCGTCAGTCTCAGCTGACTGCAGGTATCCCCAACCTTATCAACAGCACAGTTGCATAACAACCGAAACCAGCGATCAGTTTAATATGTAAATTGCTGTGACCCTCAATTAGTTACAATGGCCACGTGTATGATTCGGAGGATTGGGGAATATGTGCAATCACAGCATTGTAAGATGGTGACAGATGTACTCTTGCCCCCCCCAAAATTTAGGGATGGTCATTCCCTCTTCACATAGATGGCCTCTTTGACTCCCCGTTCAAAACAGCGTTTCTCCCTATCAAGGATGTGCACATCCTCATCCTTAAAAGAGTGGCCGCTGGCCTGTAGGTGGGTGTAGACTGCGGAGTCCTGCCCTGATGAGGTAGCTCTTTTGTGTGGTGCCATCCGCTTTGCCAGAGTCTGTTTGGTTCCCTGGACAACAGCAGTGCCAGAAATTGGTCCACCCCAAGGATTGGGTCCCCTGGCACAAACAGAGCAATATGGTGTACGCTGTTAAGTGTCGGGAGGACTGCCATGAATTGCACGTCAGGGAAACCAAACAGCACCCCAAATAACAACTGCTCTGACAAAACACTCACTGGCGATTTCACAAAAGGGTTGTGTGGCTTTTGTGGCTGCTAAAGCTGCACAAATACGACAAAAAGAAACTGTGTAATCCCAAAGCACCCGCTTAGGGTGAAATGCACCCCTAACACGCTGCCAAAAGCCACCATTTATACTTTGCCACATGGATAATTGCAATCAGATGGAAAACAAGGGCAAATTGCACTCAGCTGAAAAACTTTATGAATGAATGAATGAATGAATGAATGAATGAATGAATGAAAGCCACTTTATTTGACACTGTGTTCTTACAATGAAATTATTCTCTGCATTTTAACCCATCCTATTATTTGGAGCAGCGGGCAGCTGCAGCGCCCGGGGCTCAACTCCAGTTCTTCTTTCCATTGCCTTGCTCAGGGGCACAGACAGGAGTATTAACCCTAACATGCATGTCTTTTTGATGGTGGGAGGGAACCGGAGCATGCCCAAAGGAAACCCACGCAGACACGGGAGAACATGTAAACCCCACACAGAAAGGACTTGGGACAGCCTGGGGTTCAAGCTCAGGACCTTCTTGCTGTGAGGCAACAGTGCTAACCACAGTGCCACCGTGCCGCCCATGGGTGTGTTTGCGCTGTAATATCATTAAGGCAATATCTTTTGTGAATTGGACCTTGAGATGGGACAGATAGCGGTAGCAAGTGATGCACAATTCATGGTCCCATCAGCAGCTGCAATCCAATCTTTGTGTCTTTGCCTGTCACTACAGAGTGAGTCTTAGAAAAACAAGACATCTGCAACTAGAAACAGACGAAAGAGGAGAACGAGACATCTGTCGCTAGAAACAGGTGAAAGAGGGGGAGTTAACAGATAATTAAGGATAGTTATATTAAAATTAAATTAAGTTCTGTTTCAAATCAAACACCTCAGGGTTCAACAATAAGGATTGCCTGTGGCAAGTAAAATGCAACGTTGGGCTAGTAGTGGTTAAAAAAAAAAGATCAATCAATCAGTCAGTCAAGTTGCATTTTATATAGCGCTTTTCTAGCTGCAACAGCCACGCAAAGCACTTTACAATTAAATAATTCACACACACACACACACACACACACGGCATGTCAACTATACAAGATAACAAGTACTCATTGGGAGCATTGAGGAGTTCAGGGTCTTGCTTAGGGACACTGTCATTTTTGCCAGGAGGCGCCGAGAATTAAACTAAATAAAAAATGTTTAATTTTTTCCGATCACCATTATATCATAAATTATGTTCTCGTTCATTGGCACACAGTATAGCCCCCCTCCCCGCACGCATCGGAGAATATTGCACCATTGGCCAATCAAGAATTGAGTAGGCTAGTCATGTGATGCGTGGCTGTCAGATTTACGATTAGGGCATACTAGACTAAATTCTTCATTATAACTCATCGGGAAACATCAGACTGGGACTGTGATGTCTGCCACCAACCAGAGTCAGTGGAACGTGTATTCTTTATTTGCCCAACATATATAAGAGAGAGAATCATACTGAAAGCTATGTTGGGAAAAAAAGGAATTGTGCACATGGACCTGAAATCAATTTTCGCCGGGAACGCTGGAAATTAAGTCCTTGGATGTATCTTCGCCTTTCTCAGGGATACTGGACAGCGGAGAGGCTATACATTAAGGAGTCTTTAATGCAACAGCAGGTGGCGATAATGCTCCATCTGGTTGCAATTCGCCATTAATCCAGAAGAAGACTTACCAGTAAATGGCGGCGGACAAAGACAAAATTTATGAACGGAAGTGCAAGGGAGTATTTCAATTATCCTGGAAACTGGAGTTTAGCTGGGTTGCATTAGAGCAGTGTTTCCCAACCCAGTCCTCAAGGAACACCTATCCTGCAAATTTTCTTTGCAACCCTGAATAGGTACCCGTTTGTAGTTATTCAACCAATCAGCTGTTGCACACCTTGCATAATTAAGTGCAATGAGATGATTGGTTGAGTAAGTACAAGCAGGGCTACCTATGCAGGGTTACAATGAAAGTCTGCAGGACAGGGGTTCCTTGAGGACTGGGTTGGGAAACGCTGCATTAGAGGATGTGGGCTAAACTCCAACTATGTATTGCACAGTATGCTGGAAGATTGAGAGCAAGGTGATTAAAACGAGGTCGTTTTTCAAAGGCACGCCAAGTTCCCGAAAAACATCGCCGGAGTGCTATGACAAGAGCCGACAGCACCTGGCCTGCATGGCAGCTAAGAGGCCTTGCCAGTGCTTGTACAAAACATGAACGCTGAGGCAAGTCAGGTAATCGCTAAACTGGTCACCACAGCGTATCATGTGTTAAAAACACACAGCCGTTCACTGCGTACTCCTGTGTGATTCTCTTCAACAGCAGAATAGGATGACCTGGGTCACCGACGTGGCCTGTCGAAAGCAAGTATCTACCTACTGTTACACTATTTATCATTCTGTCAGTCAAACCTTGTGTAACGATCACGAATGACTAGACTCGCTAGCCCGTTGGCTAACGGGTCGGACCCTTAAGTTGACTGGCTAGCGCAGTTGCCCGTGGTGCGAGCTATCCGGGTTCGGTTCCGGCTGTCCCTGAATTCGCTACGTTGGTGTCAGAAGTGGCATGGTGAGGCCATTGGAAGCGTGTGCGCCCAGAGGCGTGAGGGAGCTGGTCGAAACAGGGGGGGGGGGTAGTGTAACGATCACGAATGACTAGACTCGCTAGCCCGTTGGCTAACGGGTCAGACCCTTTAGTTGTCCGTGGTGCAGGAGATCCGGGTTCGCGTCCCGGCTGCGGGGGTTCCCGGCTGCCCCCTGAATTCACTACACTTGCACTCACAGTTCATTTTCTATGGGTTTAGCATTTTGTATTTTCCAGAAAAATATTTGTTAATGATCAAACTGATTATTTTACAACTGGTGTAATGAATAGCTTATCATTCGACCACATCACAACCATGAAAATGTAATGGGCAGTTAACAACACCATATATACATGGTACTCACATAAATTATTAAAACTCAGAAAAAGTTGATTCTGTATTTTGTCCATAGAAAATGAATTGTGAGTGTAAGGTTTATGAAGTGTGTGTGTATGTGTGTAGAGGGGGGGGGGGCTTAGGTCTGGTCAACTTCTGTACTATTAATGTATGGCTACGATTTAAAAACAAAGGCGTCTGAATGAATTTAGATTTAAGTGTTGTGAGTGACAGACCGGAATTTTTTTTGATATATGTTGATAGATTGAAGAGCCAACTCCTTGATGCAGTCATCAGAAGTATGAGGAGCTGTTTCAAGGATCTGGAGCATGGCAAGATTCTTCAGGCAGCTGTGAGGTTGTTGGACCCGAGGGAGTGGCCCGCAGAGGAGGCCGACCTGGCCAATTACGGCGCAGACCTTCTCCGTGTTATCACAGGCCACTTTGCTGACATACTGGATAGGGTGGGCTGTAGCAGGGGTCAGGCAAGGCACCAGGAGTGGCCAAGCACAAAAGTGGTGATCAAAGTGCTGCCCCATGTCTAATACAGCAAGGTATGGGCAGACTTTTAAACAGAGCCTGATAGGCTGCAGCGCTTCCCCAACCTGCTGATGATGGTTGAGTTGATCTTTGTGCTCCCACTATCCACTGTTGCCTGTGAGTGTGGCTTAAGTGCCATGAAGCGCATTAAAACAGATTGGCCGGGCAACTTTTCAGTTGAAATATTGTGGAAACTGCTATACATTAGTATTGAGGGACCAGCAGTTGATTTCGATGCGGAGTGTGTTGTACAAAGATGGCTGTCAGTAAGGCAGAGAGCACGTCAGTGTAATTAAGATTTGTATTTGTATGGTTTCATTGGGTTTTTAGATGAGAACCTGTTCTTTCATTCACTCACACACAATTAAGCTCAATCATTCACAGTTAATAAGTCAGTCTGTGGGGAGAGGGATGGACAGGGCGGGAAGGGTCATATGTTTCATTTACTTAAAGATTTAACATGACAATTAACTATAGTCTTTCTTGTTATTTGTTAACTGCTAATAAATTTTAAAAAATTGTATAGGGGCAAAAATTGACTTTGGGCAAGTAGATTTCTGACCCACTTGCCTGATTGGGCAAGTGAAAAAAAAACCAAAAACAATGTTGAACTTTGAAGATATGAGTGAAAAGTATTGTTCTTGCAACTGCATTTATAGGTTTTTTTTTTTTTTTACTTAAATGTAACTTAACCATGTCATGGGATATGCTACTTCAGTACGCTTTAACAGCAAATATTACTCAGACCACTACAGAAAATTGCAGGTGAACATTTAATATCACTGAGTATCCCTGTAACAAATTGGCCACAATTTCAAACATTGACCACACACACACACACACACACACACACACACACACACACACACACACACACACACACACACACACACACACACACACACACACACAGCAGGGTCAAACATGCAAGGTCAGAAGCACTCAGAGGTTGGGTGTCTTGCTCAGGGACACCTCCACATTTTTCCAGGAGAAGCAGAGGACTGAACTGGCAACACTCCAGTTACCAGATGACCTGCTCTACTTCCTGAGCCACAGCCACAAATATAACGTGCACATTAGTCTGTAAATACATAAATTACGTCACCTCCTGTGCTCCAGTAAAGATTATGCAGAGTGCTCAGCAATCAACAAATCTATGCAACAGAGTTTAATTTTTTTAGTTTCCTTTGGGGTGTTTTTTTTTTTTAAACACATATGGTAATTTAAAAAAAAAGCCCTTTGGAGGACCAGATAACCAACACTTTGTGTGTGTAGCTGCCCGCAAATCCCTACATGTTTTGATTTGACTTTGATATACTTTATTAATCCCCATGGGGAAATTCATGCTCTGCATTTAACCCATCCCAGCTGTGTAGCTAGGGGCAGTGGGAAGCCGCTGTGCAGCGCCCAGGGACCAACTCCAGTTCGTCTTGCCATGCCTCAGTCAGGGGCACAGACAGGAGTATTAACCCTAACATGCATGTCTTTCTGATGGTGGGGGAAACTTGAGCGACCGGAGAAAACCCACCACAGACATGGGGAGAACATGCAAACTCTACACATAGGACGACCTGGGATGACCCCCAAGGTTGGACAACCCCGGGGTTCAAACCCAGCGCCTTCTTGCTGTGAGGCAACAGCGCTAACCACTGCGCCACTAAGCCCAGTGGTTAGCGTTAGATCACATGTAAAAGGCACCAACTGGAAAATGTGTATTGATATGCCAGTGTGTGCACGAGCAAACAGCCATGCTCCACTCACGTCACAACAGCATTAGGATTTTTCTCCACAGCGTAGACCTTCACCTTCCTATCTGCCTGCCTGGCAGCACGCAGGGATCCATTAACCAGTGGACCTCGACCTGCCCCCAACACCATCAACACCCTGTGGCATAGGTACAGGACAACATTATTTACCTTAATCTGTATTTGATAAGCATCATTATGAAGAAAAAAAACATCAACTGTTCTGTAAATCAAACTCATTCATTATACATTACACACAGTATAACAATATAAAATATTGCATAAAAACAATTTATAACAGAATCTGAAAGTAAACTATTTCCTGCTACAGACAAGCCATTTAGAAATCAAGTGCAAACACTGACGCTTGAGCAGAGGTACTCACTGTACGTTAGTGTCCTTCTGTTCCTCAGGAACTCTGTCTAGTAGACACTTATAGACGGCCTGCAGACACAAGACAAGACAGTCTGGTTAACACTGTAAGAACAAAATCTTACACAGACATACTGCAGGGCCTGTATACAGATAACAATGACAATCAATGTGGTCCAAGTTCTATGTAGCTCAGCAGCACAAGTTAAAAAAAAAACCCGTTATGTAATGTACTTTGTACAAGTGCTTCTATCAAGTGGCATAAAGACTAGTATGGTCAGGTTAGATTAGTAGCATTGTTACAAAGTAATATTTCTGATATTCTTTGCTAAACCTCTAAGGGAATTTTTAGAGTAATAAAAAGCTTAAGCCTCTTAGGAGCAGAATTACCGGCTTCTGTGGCACCATCATAAACTGGCTAGTCCCAACCCCCCCCCCCCCAAAAAAAAAAACTTGCTCAAGGATATTTCAGTAATTTTCACTACCCCCCCCCCAAAAAAAAAAACCATACACACAATGCACTGACACACCACACACATGGGAGCTGATTAAGATTGAGTCTCTACTAATGCTCTGAAATATGTTTTAGCAATGGCTTTGGTCAGTTCACACCGGACCATCTCACCTGTTGGTACTGTGAGTATTTAATAGGGTCCTTCTCAAACACTTCATAAGTCTGAGACTCCAAGTTGTCCATGAGAGGCTAAGAGGAGTGGGAGAAAAGTCAGTAACACAGAAAAATAGAGCTGAGACACACACACACACACACACACACACACACACACACACACACACACACACACACCTGAAGTGGGGACTGCAGGTAGTCTTCATAGCCCTTAGCAAAGAGCTCATAAGAATTGGGCGCAGGCCGGTTTTGGTTGAGGTATTCCAGGTACTGCAGATAAGAGCGGAAGTCCTTTTCACTGTGGCGACTGGTGCCTGTAAAGATGAACTGGGACTCCAGCTGGAAAAGGACATTTATATATTGGTCATTTCATTTCTAAGGAAAAAAAAAGCCCTCATTGTGCATTTAGCTGTGTCAAATCATGTGACTTGGATTTGCCGTGCTATACCTTGAAGAGACGGAAGATTATTCGCTGATGTGGTTTAGACAGGACAGGAAAGCCCTTCTTATTGGTTAGGAAGATACTGGTGGGAAGTATGGCTGCTTTTATTGGCTCACCGAGCCACTTGTCAATCACAGAGTCTGAGGGCATGTCTGCGCCCACTTCGATAGCTTTGGGAATACAAAAGTGAACTCTTCAGAATTAAAACAACCACAATTTGTGAAAGTTTCTTGGAAAATGGCCAGGCGAGTGTTTCACAGTGCGATATCTCACCAAGGCAAACCCGCTTGTTGTAGTCACAGAGAGTTCTGAACGAGTGCCACCTACAAGAGATAAGAGAAGGGAGACGGATTAAAAAAAAAGAAAAGGGGGGGGGGGTTTTAAGAGGGAAATCAATATCAACATTGATTTCATTTTTTAAGCAGAAGTCTTCCGCTGTGTCCAGTATAATGACGTATACTGGCATTAGACTGACCAGCCCCAGGTCTTCTCATCAACATTGGCATCATCAGTGCATTGGTTTGGCTCATTCTCTATGAGTTCTTCTCGAATGTCCTCCGGGGCCATCAGTGGGACGCGTATCCAGAACTGGACAGAAAAAGAAAAAAAAAGATAAAACAGCAGTTAGATAATGACTGAAGTAGTCTTCGGAGAGCTGAAGAGTTTGCGACCTTGCAATGACTGTCAAATCAGCCAATGTGTTGGGGCACGATTTAAGATGTGAGTTTTGTTGAGTGCTTTGGTTGTTACATTGGAAGTGTGATGTCCGGTCTGGATGTGGTTGAGCAGCAGACGGGCCAGATTGGCGCAATTAGGGCCTTTAAGAGGGATCATGAGGGCAGGAAGACCGAGGTAGGCTGAGAAGTTCAGCTCCTGCACCAGAGCCTGCGATTCAACACAAGGTATTAAAAAAGGATAACGGGGAGAACATTAAGATGGATGAAAAGTAGAGATGGAAGAATTACTGACATTGTACAAATCAGTTGAATCTAGTCTATAAAAGCTGAAATAAAAATTGGGGGGGGGGGGGGCTGAAAGGGAGTGAGAGTAATATGCAGCTTACAGCCTCTGAGTTCCTCCGTTCTGTCTCGATTTCGGAGTCTGCCTCGATCCATGGTGAAAGCTTTCCAACAATAAGAGTATTCCAGTCTGAGGAAGACACAATGGCTTTATCAGTTGGGGGTCATCCACTGCCATTTCACAATTAATCAACCTTTTGCTCATGTAGCATCACAGCAAAAAAAAGAGAAAAAAGAATCAGTAAGTCTTTGTTGGTGGTCTTGTTTTCTACAAGCAAGGCACGAAAAAAAAAGGCCTGGGACTGAAAATTTACCAACACAGATCATCTAAAGTAACTTGGAAGACTACTGTGCTTTGTAGGATGTGTGAATCTGAATTAGATGTTTAACATAAGGGTGGTGGGTGACACTGGATGTGTTAAAGAACTGCTCAATACATGTGTCAGTTTAGACTTTACATGCAGAAGGTTAACTTAGTTGTAAATCAAACTGCTCCAGAGCAACCCACATTCATGCTGTCAATATTTATAAGAACTATACAAATCTACAGCAACTTGACACTTATTCTTAAGCTTTTATTTAGTGACAGTAATGACCCATAGGGAAGATTAAAGAGAAAGAAGCCTGTCTCCGTCTCCTGACATTTATAAAAAAGGGGTATAGATGTAGAGGACAGTCATGGTGGTCTCTATGTATAAAGGATATAAAGGGGTGTAGATGTTGAGGACAGTGATGGTGGTGTGGGTTAGACTGAAGGTATCAGTGTTGTAGTAGAGCATCTCGCCCCAGCTTCTCACAAGTCTACCCAGAGTTTAGTTGGCAACCACTGTGGCGTCTCGTCTTTCTACTCGCCTCATGTTTTATTTGTCCAACAAGCTGGACCCCACGTGTTTCGCCTACATCACGTGGGTATTGATGTCTTTGATGACTCCATACTCAAGACTGGCAATTCAGAGGGGGTTGACTATAACATGCATTTCCCCCAGTTGTCCTTGTCCATTTCATGCACATTTGTATGTAGTATGTATTAGCACCTGTCTAACTGTGTCTAACTGTGTGGAGATATACGTATGTATGCAAGTATGTATGAAAGCGAACTTACATTCTGATGTGATGAATTCGTGTCTGTGTTTTGATAAATCTAACGGCAATAACATCAGCCACCCAAGGCTCACATCAACATGTTTTCAGCTTAAAACATGTGTAATTAAAAAAAGGGTTTACTACCCCTTTAATAGAAGGAATCAATTTTGTTACTATACACTGCAAATCAGGGGTGATGTCCACAAAGTACCAACACGTTTGTAGTAATAATAATAATAATGGACTAAACATGAATAATAGACATTGCGACAGCTTTTTCGACCAAACGCGTGTCGGTTGATTCCTGGGACAATATGCATACCAGTGGTTTGAACCAGTACATAATCATCTGTCTGTCGACATATTGCGGAATGCAGAACACGAACCTCTCCCACAGAGCAGCAGGTCTGAGCGGGTCTGGGCTCCGGGACGGGTCTTAGCAGGGTCCACCTCAAACTCTCTCCTGAACCGCGGGTGGAACAGAGGCATGCACAGGAAGTCGAATCTGAGGAAGAGAGAGAGACGACAGACTACAATAACAAGTTTGTAAGAGTTTAAAGACTGATTGAGCAGACCTAAACGGCGGAGCCAACGTCACGTCTGAAAAATCCCAATTAAGATCATTGAGATGGTGCACGTGATGGTTAATTCACCGGCTAGGCTAGCGAGCGTCACGTGTCGAGATAACTACAGCGGGCCAAACACGGTCTGAGGAAAAAACCTCATATACAAACTGCAGCACTTTTCTCACCCGAGTTTAGCGACCGCAGCTAACGTATCGGCGACTTCCGGCACACAATTCAAATCTCTCCCGCAGGACACTCTGCTCCCTGTGCTGGCGGACGCCATGATTTAACCGTGAATGACGGGCGGGGAGACGGCCGGGGAACCGTCTCGTTCCCGGGGTTGAGAGTTAGACCCAAAATGGCGTCGGACGTAATCTGGTTGCACCTCCCGTCGTTTATCACGATACTTTCACCTGTAGCCGGCTACAAGAAGACAAACCATGGAAGTTATTCAAGCACAATGGGCCACGCCTACGCCACAAATAACTTAAAGAAATAAATTATACCACTACTGTTACTACTACTTATAATAATAATAATAATAATAATAATGTGGTGAGCCTGCGTGGAAGAATGGAATGGAGAGATCTAATCTCTCCAATAATGATAATGATAAACTATATGATGCTTTTGAAATACAGCTCAAGGTGCTTAGGCTACATAAAGAGAGTCAAATCAAAACATTCATAAGCAGAACACTGAAGATATCATTAAATGGTAGTTTACAAGTGATTAAGAATTAGAATTACATCAGAAAAATTCAGAATTACCGGTTTGCTATGGTGTGGAGTACTGTTCTTGACAAATAGCTTTATAGATAGATAGATAGATAGATAGATAGATAGATAGATAGATAGATAGATAGATAGATAGATAGATAGATAGATAGATAGATAGATAGATAGATAGATAGATAGATAATCCAAGCCGAGTCAAGTAAACTCACTGGATTATTTTCCTTCTTATTTGTTGCGCACTTTCCCTATCATTGAGTGTTTCTTTTAACAAAGTTATATATAGTTTCTATATTGTCTCCATTTTGATATAATGTGACTTGAGAAATATAGTTGAATCTTTTTTTTTCTTAACCGTGAACACCCGAAGGGTGGGGGGGCAGCAGAAATATTCGGGTAATGGTTGACATGTGCTCTTCCAACTATCAATGTAAAACTGATGCGTTCACCAAAACATGCGTCGCTTACAGCTGTCAAACTGTTCCGGCAGAACTGTTTGGCTTCTCCAAGTATCAGTTTCACTCATATGTGGACAAATGCGTTGTGTGTGCACGCCTCTATGTGTGGTGCTGATGTCTAGGAGGACTATATAAGGGGTTGCAATTTGAGGGTTTCAGAGAACACGCGGCACTGTTAAGTTTTTGTGTGTAAGACTTCAGTGAAACTTCCGAGAGACTGTTGGAGATTTCAATGCTCGTGGTTTTATTTTACTCACCTTTCAGATGATCTATTGTGTGTCTATTCTAAATGCTTGGAGGATGCAGTTTATCTTTGTGGCACATTTAGTCTTGTGATCCAAGTAACAGTATTTTGCACCACTATGGCATTAGAAGACATTTGTACTTTCAAGGACACTCGTGTGCCTCATAGCTGGCTAACTGCTGCCTCCTTCTACCTGCCTTCGGAAGACACCAGCTCGGCCTTCAACATGACTGACCACCACAGTGTTAGATGGAGGAGGTCAACATTATCTGAGAGAGACGGTGGGGTCCCACTACACTTTTTTATGCCAACTTTGCCAACCTCAGCCCTTCTGTCTCCATCCGCTGGATCAACGAGGGTCCAAAGACCTTTCCCTCTGTCTCATGGCACCACAACCCTGGGGTTCATCTTCCAAGGGGGTGTAATTGCAGCTGCAGACAGCCGCGCCAGCGCCGGAGGGCTTGTTGCCTGTCCAGCTGTCTGTAAAATCACTCCTATTCACTCCCATTTAGTCGTCACTTCCTCTGGCAGTGGCGCAGACTGCATGCTATGGGAGCGTCTTTTGGCAAGAGAGATCCGACTCTACCAATTACGCCATAAACACCGCCTGTCCATAAGCGGCGCTGCCAAGCTCCTCTCCTTCATGTTGCATCCTTTCAAAGGGACAGATGTGTGTGTGGCTCTCACGCTGTGTGGTTGGGATGCAGTACAAGATCAGAAAGCAGACCAGGTGGTGGAGTCATCAAACACAACTAACGTTGAACCAAATCAAGCAGTAAAGTTACTTACAGCTGACAATTCCTCCTTTGCTGCAGTTGCCTACCAAGGAGTAACTGATATTACTTCCCCATCTTCCCCTTTGGGTGGTCCGAAGCTGATATATGTGTGTAGTGATGGCACCCGGTTGCAGGGAGACGTCTTTTCCGTTGGCTCAGGGTCTCCTTATGCTTATGCAATTCTGGATGCAGAGCTGAGGTGGAGCCTGAGTAAAGAGGAGGCCATCTCTTTGGCCAGAGAGGCTGTGTTCAGAGCCACTCACAGGGATGCATACTCGGGAAACAATGTGGACCTTTTCCATATTACTGCCCAAGGATGGACCCGCAGAAAGAGGGAGAACCTCAAAGATGAATATCACAGAGAAATGCAGAGGATAGCAAAGATAGTGAAAGAAAGACGAGTGAAAGATTGCCAGTTACCATTATCACCTTCTCCATAGTTTCTTGCACTCGTGGATTAATCACGGTATGGGCTGACTGCAGGCACAGCCCCAGTGAGCCAGAGCCTCTGCATGAAGTCGCTGTTATGTTATTAACTTTTCATTTGCACCTGCAGAGCTGAAGTACTCATTCATTCGTGTCAATAACAGTTTTTTTTTAAATTTTAGGATATGTCTTTGTTAATGTGGATTTAACTGATCTCACATTTCGGGTTGAGAGAAGTGTAATTTGCTGTTGTGCTATTTGCTTTAATTGAGTGAACATGTACTGCGGTGTGTGTGTGTGTGGGGGGGCACTTTTAGGTGTCCATGCCCAGGGGGCTAATGTTTCATGATCTATGCTTGTGCTATGTGACTCACATGTCAGAAAATATGGATTTCTCTGCCCTCCCCAACCATTAGGGACTGTGCAATGATGTGACCTTGGGAGAACAGGGAATTGTATGTGCCAAATTATGATGAAAATAGGAGAAAACTAAAAAAGAAATAATTAAAATATAACATATCTTTATATATATATATATATATATATATATACACATACATACATACATACATACATACATACATACATACATACATGCATGCATACATACACAATTTCCTTTGAATTGGAGGGTGTGGATTTAGTAAAACCTTTATTTGTGATTTGTTGAATGTAAACCAAGTGGTTTTGGGTAAAGAATAATACTGAAATCTGGGATTTTGTCAAAATTTTCATAAATAAATCATTAATTTATCCATGTGGACCATGGAATCAGGTAACCTTATACTAACTGGCATCTTTACCACAGTTGGAGATACTCTCCAATACTCTCCAATTTTGACCGGTTAGAACAAACACCGGTGCAGCTGCAAACACGTTCCTACTCAAACAGGAATCAGACTGGAAACATGATGATGTTGGGATGTTCCTGTTGGAAAGGTAATCCGCTAATTATATAATCAATATTATAGCAGAAAAGTGTTCCCATATAGTTTGATGTAGTTTATTATACATTAGATTGTCTGTGTTAGCTTTGGTCCGAGGATGTCATTTTTACAAAGGCGAGGACTCTTCAGATTCAGATTCAGACAACTTTATTTGTCCCAGAAGGGCAATTCAGTTCCACAATCTACCCAGATCAGACACAAACTCACAGACAAGTGGCAATCAGCGGTATGTCAGAGACAATAGACAGATCAGTACATGGACAAGAGATGCACACTGTCACCCTCGTGTGGCCATGCGGTGGCACACCAGCCACAATGGTTGCTACAACTTGTTTGTAGTTCTCGCAGCGAGAGGAATGGACAGATAAGGGAAATTACGGATTTCGGTTTTAGAAAAAAATGGACGAAGTCAAACTGGAGTCCAAGTCGGTTTTGTTTTACTCGATCATCGTCTTCCGTAACGCTGGGGGGCGCTGTCTTTTTTTTCATCACGACAAGCTCATTTGTGGCAGCAAACGGCGGAAGTCGCTTACTCATCAGACCGTTTCAAAGATGGCGCTCGCTAGTGTGTTACACAGCGATTCTGCGGATTTTTCATTTGATACTCGCAAAACTTTTGCTTTTGGTTGTGGTGTCAGAGAGGCTGATCTGGGAATTGGACCTACACCGGGAGACGGCCTGAGTTTTTCTGTTACGCCATCACTAATTACCGTGGACGAGGAAGGCCCCGAGAGGAAAATAGAATTTCTCCATGGAACAACAACCTTAGCATTCAAAGTGAGTAATTACACAACAGAAAATTATCACCTTTCATATTTGTTAAATTGGTTATTTGATCAACTGTTACTTGCTGTGTCAAGGACTAAAAACTTGCCTCTTCGGGGCCATGAATCTGCCAATACTGCCATTGGTGTCGGCTATTGCTATTGCGCCCATAATTACTTAAACGCCCTTATTGTCGGTGTCTACCGTTGTCCCTCCTTCTACGTGCACTTGACATTTTATGTTCTTACAGCGGGGATATGTCCGTTATACTATTATGTGGCAATGTGAATCTAATGTGTACTTTGCTTTTTAACCCCTTTATGATCTAAGGTGCTCTTACACAAATGCTCTCGACATGACACGAACACTTGACTATGATCACTACATCGCAAATGTAGGCTTCAACTACTACTTCATGTATTGCTAATATAATATGATTACAATGTGCCAAAATTTACTGCTACTACATATAATACCGTTATGATTACTGTGTAGCACCCTGTGATGCCAGCTGGACTTGGTAATACTCAAATGTATCTGCTAATTGTTGACTCTTTTTTTTGTAAGTCACTTTGGGTAAAAAGTGTCTACCAAACGAGTAAATGTAAATTCGTATCTAGCTTTTCATTAGGATACTCACAGACAGCCCAGTACAACAAATTGCTATCTCATAGCAGGTGGTTCCAATCCACAACTATCTATAATTGTTCCATTTTAAACCGTTAACTTCAAGACAGCCCAAGCACTAGCCTTATGCAACCTAATTCATCTATCTGACTTCTCTTTATGTGAGTTTTTATGCTTTGAATTTGGCAGGTAAGGTGTAATTAATGTATTACCAACATCATCTCTCAAAGCCACTTCTACAATTTTCATCATACTGTCATGTTGGTCGGAAGACCTATTTGCAAATGTGCTTAGCTGACAAATCTAGATCTGGAAAAGTTAAGTAAAACTTCCTCTCTGTGAACTCAAAAGAAACTATCTCAATAATTGTATTTTTCTATTTCCCAATTCCCTTCTCTCTTCCAGTTTGACCATGGCGTCATTGTTGCTGTCGACTCCAGAGCCACTGCCGGCTCCTACATCGCCTCTCAGACAGTGAAGAAAGTCATTGAGATCAACCCCTACTTGCTGGGCACGATGGCTGGAGGAGCTGCAGACTGTAGCTTTTGGGAGCGTTTGTTGGCCCGCCAATGTCGCATCTATGAGCTTCGCAACAAGGAGCGCATTTCAGTGGCAGCAGCCTCCAAACTGCTGGCTAACATGGTGTACCAGTACAAGGGAATGGGGCTCAGCATGGGAACAATGGTGTGTGGCTGGGATAAGAGAGGCCCAGGTAAATGAGGCAGCCAGACATGCCACCCATACACTTTCCTCCCTTTCTATGTATGACCTGTGTGTTTCCTGACTGCATCCTATTATTATGTGATAAGAAAAATCAATTTCCCAATGAATAACATTAAGTTTTTGTAATTTGATCTTGACCAGGGTCCATTAGTGTATAGTCATTTTTTTAATGGCTAGCTTTAACCTTCTTTAGTGGCAGGTAGGTTAAGATTGCCTCATTCAGCTGAACAATATAAATTGTGGTCAACAAATGAAAGGATTTGACCATAGATATGTAATTTGTTTTTTACTGAATGATTGCAGATGCATCCTTTCAGTAAAATTTTACCCCCTTCCCCCAAAAACATAATGGGAAGCACCAGCATCAAGTCTACAAGGTATGAAATTCATGATTCCATCCAAATGTTCATAACCACTATACCCAGAAACTCTACAAGCCATCATAATACCTTGTTTATAGAACTAGCTTAACCTAACTTAAACTGAATTCCTTCACAGGAGCTAAATAAAGCCTTATGCAGTTTGCAGTAGTCCATAGTGCAAGTCTGATTCAGATTTCAGTTTTACATCCGTGGTTAAAGTCAATTTAGACTATTCTGATGTAAACAACTTCCTAGATTGTTGTATTTTTTTTGTAATTTGAAACGGTAAACCCCATTCATCTCGCTTAAAACACTAAGGTTGATTTTCAAACGTTTAACTAATGTCTGATTTATGCACATCGCCTGCATCTTACATTAGTCACTCCTTCTTAGATCTTGACTTTGCCCTTTTTTTCTTTTATGGGAAGCATAAAATTAAATCATACAGTATAATGGTCAACACAAGGTGGTACAGGGAGCAGGACTTTTGTACAGGCATCCACACTGTAGAAGTGATTGAACTGATTCCCTACAAGTTCCAGTGACTCGGCTTTATAGCTGACAAGGCACTCTGACTTCCTTTTGAAGGAGGTGAGATTTTTTCTTAATGGATAAATGAACAAAATTAACTTTAAATGAACTTCCACAATTAATTTTAATTCACATTCATCCTTTGAGCAAATGTTTTGTCGGTTAATGGTGGAAACGGGTAATTTTTTCTTCTCAACTGCACAGATCTTATTATTCTGATAATTTCTAATGGTAACAATCACCCAAAAAACATTCGCTCATTTGTGAGGTGAAATGATATTCCTGTAGTTGTAAATAAGCAGGAATTGTTAGTTCATATCCTCAAGCATGTTTTTTACTCTATGGTCCAAATTTGGTGTTAGTGTCCCCTGTGTCAGTATGTGAGATATTCAACTATTCTAATTTGGCTAGTTTTCATATCAAATAATGTTTTGTTTCATTCCAGGCAGCTATAAATATCCCCATCCTTGTTTTCAGAGCAGAATTTCCCCCCTCACATTGTATGCACCAGCACGGGCAAGTATAAGCAGACCTGTAGTAGTTGGTACTAGATGATACCACTAGATGGTACTGCAGCCTCTCACACAGCAAACTCTTCACGCGAGCATAACTTTGTGTGTGTCCCTGAGCTTTGTTGTTGTTTTTATTTTGTTGGGGTGTGGCGAGAGGCTGTACATTATAGGCGATGTGCTTAAAGAGGCTGCCACAATGACACAGTAATGGGAAATCGATGAGACTGGGGCCGCCGGCCGCCGAGAGAGTGGCACCGTGATGGACGCAGGGTCTCAGCCCTGAACAATTGGGTCGCATGCATAATGGTGGTACCCCCGCCGTGATCGATGGCAGCTTTGTCCACACAGCAGCGAGGTCTGTGTGAGCAATGACGGCCCCAAGTATGCCAGCCAATGTAAATAAATACTGGGCAATCAATTGGAGAAATAATGATTCTTGTATAATTTCAGTAGGAGCGGAGGCCCACCTTGGCTTAAACAAAGGCCGTTGATGGAATGGAGAGGTAAATGTCATGTAAATGAAATCAATCGCGATTAGGAAGGAAGCTCATTATCCTGCTCATATGTCAAGAGCGCTTTTTTTCCACTGATGGAGTATTTAAACCTGCAGTGCCTAAGTTTTGTCTACCCCTTCTGGCAGTGAGGGTAATTACTTCTCATCCTTCAGCTCTCTCCAACATGAAAAAGCTACACCAGGGGTGGCTAACCCTGTGCCATGGAGAGCCACGTGTACGCAGGTTTTCATTCCAGCTGGACTCCACACCAGGTGATTTCACCGATTCAACAAAAGAGGAAGAATGTATCAGTGAAATCACCTGGTATGGAGTCTGGCTGGAATGAAAACCTGCGTACACATGGCTCTCCATGGCACATGGTTAGCCACCGCTGAGCTACACCTATGGTTATCTGTGTTTGTCCTCCCTGTTGATCGCTTTTTTTTCTTTTTTTTCTTTCTTTTTTTTTTGACTAAGCCTTCCCCTGAATGCCGAGTTTCTTTTTTCTCTGGAGCATCAGAAACTTTTCTTGGATGTTTCTTAGGTTTTTCCGCCATAGCTTCCAAGCACGGAAGCTTTCTGTCAGAAAGCCATGAAGGCTGAAGGCAAGCCAATCGGAGGCATGCGAACGCTTTCGTCACACGGAAGTTCAGCTCTGGCAAAGCGATCATTGCAGGTTGACGTAAAATGCATCGCTATGCATCACTTCCAGTGCACCAGCGTGGGAATGCAGCGTGGGAATGTCACCCCTCCAGACACCAGATTTAAAACGTCGTTATGCTGAGAAATACAGAGAGATTTACCTGGCGGTGATAGGCTTAATCATCGTTGTGTTAGCTCGTTTTCCCAAGGGCTTGAATGTCATGGACATTCATTTATATGTAAAAGTCCCGCACTCTAGCTTTAAGGGGATCACCAATGAATCTACTGGAAAAAAAAAAGAATGTTGAGGAGCTTGAAAATATTTCTGTATGCAATAACGTTCAATATTATGGTGCTAATCAGGCCATGGTTATTGCCTGGCAGGTTGATTGTGGGGGAGAGGGCTGTGCGCTCTTCACCTGCTGCACAGTGCCTCCTGCTGCTCGTGGCAGAGACAGGTTTATGATGAGGTCTGATGTGATTACCACTGGCCCAAAAAAGAGGGCAGCTTCAATACAAAAGAGGTAGAGCGGTGTTGGGTGTTATGCTGGTTGACTCGCCGATACACTGGACCACAGCAAAGAAAAACCCTGCCAACAGCCACAGATTTACTGCTGTTCCGCTGTGAGGGAATAAAGGTTCACCAGCTAGGCAGGCAGGCATCTTGATGTGATGTTTATTTATTTATTTAGTTTCCTTTCCCCTCGACAACCGCTTCTCTCCACACATGATGGGGCCAGTCTTGTATTAAAGAAAAGAGAAGCTTGCCTGTTGGAGTCCAGCCAGCCTTTACCTCCTGCCTCTCACCCACCTCTGAAAGCTGTCAATACAGCACACCTTGGTGTGGATGATGTGGTGGGCAGAAAAAAAAAGGAAAAATCACCTGTCATTTGATTGATAAAATGGAAAGCATCTCTTGCCCACCACTCTCAGAATACTTGGTTGTCTTGGCAGCGCTCAAACGTGCATCTCATGAATTTCGTCTTCCTCCTGTCTGGTGAGCCCTCGACATCCTGCTCTCTTTCCAGTGTATGTCTCCCGTTGCCGTTTGTGATGCATAGACTGCCGAGCGGTGCCCCATCGGGCCCCATAAAGGCCCCAGGTGTGTTGTTGTGGACTGGCTCTGGGAAGTGTGTTTGGTGCTGACGTGCCTTCATTCACGGGCCTTTTTTTAGAGAGTCCTTATCCCCCCTCTCTCAACCATGCCACTCATTACAAGGACTTGCAAACTCTCTCTCGCTATGTCTTCGCTGCTGATTATGTTTTTTTTAAACGAATCCCTGACAATTTTCAAGAGGCATAGACGGGCCTTAAAACGGCAAATTACCCCCATGTGCCGGCAAGCACCCACTGATTATCACGGTGAGCGAGCCGCAGACTGAGGAAGCTGCAATTTGCTAGTTGAAAGTGGTTATGAGCTACTACCAACCTTTTTAAAGGAAAGCGTGCCCCTCTATCTCTAATAGACCATGTCGTTGCTTTTGTTGGGGAGCTGTTTGAATAATGATGTACAAAGTGAGAATATCTAGATTTAAAGGAAAAAATAAATTAGGTTGGAGAAAAGGGGATGTGAATATCTGCCATCTTTGTGTGCACACTCAGGACTGACTGTCCAAGTACTTTTCCTATTTTGGTCTCATTTCCACTGGTTTTGCCTGTTAACACGGTTATAAAAACACAGTTTTTTGCAGGCAGCCTTTTTTTTGTGTGCCATCTGTGGGATTGGCTGTGGGCGAGCTCACCAGTTGGTGTCATTCACCCGATCCGTGTCACTCGGTGAAAAGGCCTCACGAGTGTGTTCACGGACTGGAACAAAGCGTCATGCATGTGTCCGTCTAACCACAGCTCAGAGCAAACTGTCTCTCACAGGTCCATCAGAGCAACGCGCATGAATCTGCAATACTCAGGGCACCGAAACTCTGCGTGTGTGTTTGTTTGTTTGTTTTTGTGGTTTGCATACGTCGCATCTGTGTTCGCACGGAGATGAGGGGAATGCTGACGTAGATGCGAGGGAGTGTATGTGCTCCTGCCAAAGGGGGATATATTTATGTGCGTCTGTAATCATCCGTCATGGACAAACAACTGAGAGTGCCTTGCCTTGTTTGCCATCCTCCTCCTTTTGAAAGTGTGAGGTGGGGTCACCTGCACAGCCTCAGATTATGGGTCGATAGTTAATTTTTGGTGCGTTCACAGGGATCAATCAGGCCTGGGGCAGGGCCCTGGGGCGGATGGTACTGTGGCCCCACGCCTCATCAGCAGGTTCTGCTGCCTGCCTCGGTTTACTCAGATCGGAGGCAGCTGTTGATGTCTGCTGGCCCTGTTTCACTTGGACAGGATGCAGCTGTTCATAACCTCTCTGGAGGCCACACCATGTGTGTGTGTGTGTGTGTGTGTGTGTGTGTGTGTGTGTGTGTGTGTGTGTGTGTGTGTGTGTGTGTGTGTGTGTGTGTGTGTGTGTGTGTGTGTTTGCATGACAGTCAGGGTGTTAAATGTACCCTCTCAATTTTCCTGACGCAGCTCAACACCTGAGTGAGGAGGACAGAGAAAGCTTTTGCATCAAAACACATGTCCTCCTACTTTGTTCCCCCCACCCCCCCAACACCCATATGGTCCTGACTGCCTGGCCCCTCTGTCTGTCTTTCTCTCTCTCTGTCTGTCTGTCTCTCTCTCTAAGGGGGGTCTAATGACAGGATGTTGTATTGATTTAAAGCCCACTGATGCTAATTTGTGGTAATGGGCTATACAAATAAAATGGACTGTCTCTCTCTCTCTCTCTCTCTCTCTCTCTCTCTCTCTCTCTCTCTCAGGACTGTACTACGTGGACTCAGAGGGGAACAGAGTGTGCGGCGACCTGTTTGCTGTGGGCTCTGGCTCCATGTACGCTTACGGAGTGATGGACAGTGGCCTGCGGCACGACCTGACCGTCGAGGAAGCCTGTGAACTAGGCCGCCGTGCCATTTACCAGGCCACCTACAGAGACGCCTACAGCGGAGGGCAGGTCAACTTGTACCACGTCCACAGCCAGGGCTGGACCAGGGTATCCCAGGAGGATGTGCTCATGCTGCACCAGCAGTACAAGGATCAGGTGTAGTCTCAGGAAGTAGAGCGGTTGGGTAAATGAGGGGATCTAGGTTGTTCCTCTGTTAGTCAATATTAAACACATTCTGACATGTAGGAGGGGGCTGATTGATTATGTTTTTTTATGTATATACACACATGTATACACACTCAGTAACCATTACATATTTGAGCTGTTAGCAGTTGAAAGCTTCACAGGATACCCCACACAGAGGTGGATTTGAGGGGGTGCAGTCTCACTCACGTAAGGGGCCCGATGATTCAGACATGCCTCAGTGCAGTGTGGGAGTAGTGAGGTGTCTGGCCTACATACGTTTCACTTGGATTCATAACCTGAAAAATCTGTGTCCTCCTCCTCAATAAAACCTGATGTTCTTTTTCCAAGAGGAATGTTATCTGTCTTTTTATTTGCATGCTCAAATTCGCCTTAATATTAATTCTTGTACATCAGATTACCGGGGTGTACTTCCACATGCATATGGGTTTTCTGACTTCCTCAACACACTTTGATGTAGTTCTTTTGCTCTGGTTTGTTGTTTATATTCAAGTCACCTGTTCCCCCAGCTGTTAGGATGCAGAGGCTAAGTCTCGTTTGTCTCCTCTATATGTCCAGCCTTTATTAGTGTGAACTAACACTGTCCAAATACCACTATTTAATTGCATGGCACCGGCATCGTTAATTGTTCCCCCGGCGCTGTAACGGTGCATTTTCTTCTCATATGCAATGTTGTTTCCTCCATTCATGTTAAAACGCATATATATATTTATTTTTATTTTTTTAATGGAAGGGGAAATTTCTTTTTTAATTCCTCCTGCACACACTTGGCTCTCTCAGCAGCGGATGTTGGTGCCACGTGATGCGTTACAACGTAACGATCTGCGGAGTGCGTGCGTGTGTCTGTGCGCGCGCGCGCGCCTCTCTCCAGTGGTTTTTATGGTTGGGAGCGAACACTAATAAAGGCGATGGGTAGACATCGAAAGGCTTTACACTTTCAAGCCATGGTTAAAAACTACTTTCACAGGTGACTAGTTAGCAGATGGAATAGAAATGGGATCCGGATAAAGGGAAATGAGCCCGGCCTTTTCTTGCGGCGCGTCTGCCGGTAGATGAAGCGGCGGGATTGCGTTGTCATTGAAGGCCCCGCGCGGTCGATAAGGGCACCCGCATGTGTCCGTTGGTCATATGGGACAAACGCCGGTGAACGGTGCGGCGATAAGGCGCAGCGAGGGTTTTCCGGAGGCGCGCTTTAGGAGTTAAAGCAGTGATTTACATATACACGGGGGACGGGTCTCAGTATGCAAATCGTTTTCTCGGTCTCGGGGAGGAGAGAGGCCTCGGCTCTTCAGCGGCGTTAAAGCGTCCGACGGAGACGCGCTTGCGTCTGAGCGCGAGGCGAGAAGGCGGGCGATAGGCTGTTAAAAATAGTCCTCCCCGGCTGCAGCTGTGGATCCCAAACGCCTTGCGAAGGTACTGTTTGAAGAGCCGCAGGACCGCACCTGGCTGGTTATACGGAGCAGAGTAGATGCCATGAGAAAACGCACAGCCTCAATGTGACGTTTTGTTTTGCCGCACAATCTCTTGTATTAACTAAGAAGCCGGCGCTGCTAACGTGGCTGACAAACAGAACTTGTCAAAATGAAACATGATTATGAATAGGCCCACAGCTTATGATAAATATATAGCCTTTTTTTTAAGCCATGAGTCAGTATACCCAAAATGCGTTACAGGGACAAAATGACTCATAAGTGGTGTAATTTTCTCTGCCTTTGTCCACTGACAAGAGTTAGATTTATTCAGGCCAAGGCGTGACAACAGCCTGTGGTCCATAATGCCCCTTAACGTCCAAGTTTACTGTGTAGATTATTTTGTATGGAGAATTGAAAAACATTTTTTTATTATCATCAAGCTACAATGAGCTCCACTCATTGCTGTAGTTTGGGAGCTGGGTGAACTCTAAATACTCTGCTGGAACCCCATATAACGTGGCTTTCCCAAGGTAGACATGTTTTGTCTGGGAACAGCTGATGTTTCAAGCTGGGTCTTTTTCACATGTGCTCAGGAGGGTGTATAGTCAATCTGTTCATCACAGTTTATCTCTGAACTCTCTGCAAAAGTTGTTAGTCGTCTTTTTTTCTGGACCCCCCCCCAATTGTACTTGGCCAATTACCCCATTCTTCCGAGCTGCTCCACCCCCTCTGCCGATCCGGGGAGGGCTGCAAACTGCCACGTGCCTCCTCCGATACACGTGGAGTCGCCAGCCGCTTCTTTTCACCTGACAGTGAGGCCTTTCACCAGGGGGACATGGAGCGTGGGAGGATCACGCTATTCCCCCCAGTTCCCCCTCCCCCCCGAACAGGCACCCCGACCGACCAGAGGAGGCGCTAGTGCAACGACCAGGACACACACCCACATCCGGCTTCCCACCCGCAGACACGGCCAATTGTGTCTTTAGAGACGCCCGACCAAGCCAGAGGCAACACACGGGGATTCGAACCGGCGACCCCCGTGTTGGTAGCCACCCGGACGCCAAAGTCGTCTTTTTTTACGGATAGTGGATCCTCATGCTACCTTTCTAGGTAAGAAGTTCGATCAATCAGCAATCAACCAAACCTTAAACAGCACCTTCCACATGTAAAGGCTCAATGCAATGCTCTCTAAGTGAGAACTGGTCAAGAGAATATTAAATATGCATAGAGTGAGAAAATATGCATAGAAAATGCATATACGGTGAATAGGTGAGAGCCAAGTGCAAGTGTGTATGCGTCTGTACATAATGAGTGTGTGGGTACATTACTGGGCAGTACATTACATTACCGATCCAGGTGAGAGTCTGGGGGGCAGTAACGGGGTCTGATTTTAGCACCCTGGTTCAGATAAGGGAGGAGTGAATGACTAAGTGGGTGTATTTTGGGTGTTTGCGGTCACAACAAGAAACAATAATGATATAAATTGCCATAGCGCCGAAATGCACTTTGATCTCTCAGTAAAAACAAAGCCGAAAAGGTTAGTAGCAGAATTCAGTCTGTATAGTTTTCTCTTTTTAAAAGAGCTCCAAGTTCGACTTCTTTCAGCCGATCCCTTTTTCCTGATACTCTTTATGTCACCAGACACTTATTTGTATACAACCAATCGGATCTCATCTCATCTCCTCTCCTCTCCTCTCCTCTCCTCTCCTCTCCTCTCCTCTCCTCTCCTCTCCTCTCCTCTCCTCTCCTCTCCTCTCATCTCATCTCATCGCCAGTCACTACTCCGGGAAGGGTCGCGGTGGCACCAGGCTAAGTAGGGCACTCCAGACGTTCCGCTCCAGACGCAACGCCCTCCAGCTCCTCCTGGGAGATCCCAAGACGTTTCCAGGCCAGATTGGACATGTAGTCTCTCCAGCAAGTTCCGGGTCTACCCCGGGGTCTCCCCCCAGTTGGACGTGCCCGGAAACCCTCCAAAGGAAGGCGCCCAGGAGGCATCCTAATCAGATGCCCGAACCACCTCAACCGGCTCCTTTCGATGCGAAGGAGCAGCGGCTCTACTCCGAGCTCCCTCCGGATGTCCGAGCTCCTCACCCTATCTCTAAGGCTGAGCCCAGACACCCTACGGAGGAAACTCATTTCAGCCGCTTGTATCCGCGATCTCACCCTTTCGGTCACTACCCAAAGCTCATGACCATAGGTGAGGGTTGGAATGAAGATTGACTGGTAAATTGAGAGCTTTGCCTTCCGGCTCAGCTCCCTCTTCACCACAACGGTCTGGTACACCGTCCGCATTACTGCTGATGCTGCACCAATCCGCCTGTCAGTCTCCCGCTCCATCCTACCCTCACTCGTGAACAACACCCCAAGATACTTGAACGGCTCCACTTGAGGCAACAACTCATCCCCAACCCGGAAAGAGTGAACCACCAAGCAGGCCAATCAGATCAAATCCTCAAATTATGAAACCCCGCCCACCTTTACAGCTAACCCACACTTGTGAGACCGCTCACATTTGAGAACAGTTATGGATTAAGGTTAAAAAAACACTCCTTATTAGTCACTGAAAGATAAAATATTTCCCTGCATGTTTTATTATGCCTTCTTGAGGGGTTTTAGACATGAAAAGTTAAATTACTGATTTTGGTCCGACTTTCAGTGAAGGGAGTCTGCGGAGCTGACAGCTCTACAAGAAATACACTTTGATAGCATCTCATTGGTGTTTTCAGGAGCAAGTATGCGAAAGGATTTGAGAAAAAGTCAAAAAAAAGAAAAAGGAAAAAGAGTCTCAAAACAAATCCTAAATCTGACATGTAATTAGTGCAAGGAACAGAAGTAATTTGAGCCTCGTGTTTTGGTGCCAGTTAAGACTCGAGTCGTAGCGGACCATCTGCAGTTTTTGGGAGGGCCCAAGAGCAGAGAGCAGTGCACTGCAGTAATCCAATCTGCTAGGGATGAACGCATGCGTGAGTTTTCCCAATGCCTGCAGGGGGAGAGAGAAACGCTTTTAACTTCTTTAACATCTTTAACTTGAAGAGGCACTGAACGTGTTAAAATGCCATTTTGGCTCCATTCCATACGTGTCTCAATGTTTAAATCACACTCAAATCCCAGAGTGACACCCAAATTTGACAGTTTTGTTTTACGGAATTGGACATGTAAAACTTCAGCATCTGGTGCGGTGGGGGTGGGGCAACCGTGGTTCCCCCGTCTACTGACCCATCTTTCCAAGCCTGTTGTTAAACGTGTGACCTTGGCGTTGCACCAGAAGGCCAGACAGCGTGCTGGCAGTAGGACTAATCGGATACCTTTGGCACACAGATTGCGGGTTGTCAACAGGTGTGGTCAGAATGGCTGCTATTATGCACACTAGCTTTCCACAATATTTTCTCTCTCTGCCCCACACCCGGGGGCAGGATGGTGACACCGAGGCAGGCGTTACAAAAATGAAGAAAAACAGGGCTTTTTTTTTTTTAACGAAACCTAAATGAAACAGGGTGTGATGAAAAATACCAGCTGGCGGTTTTTGGCGGATTTTCACACCGTCCGAGAATAACCCCCTTTTGCCCACGTTATGCCATCTGTCATGCGGCCACGTGTGATCTGGCGCCCAGACACCAGATTAGATCACTACGCTGTTCTGAGGGTGTCTTGACAAGCGTCCGGATTCGCTCACATCCCCCCATATGATGTGTCATTTCATATGATTTGAGGACAGGGCGTTATGCGAGCCGATCCTCACAGAGAGAGAGAGAGAGAGAGAGAACCACCCGCAAATTGAGGCACGTGCCCTGACTGATAGAATATTCAGAAGGTTGGCCTGTGATTTATTCCCAGGATGCTTTGCCTCGACAGAAAAACAAATGAGAAGTCTATTTGGCTAGGGTAATGACTCCCGGCTTGCTGCCTCTTGTCCACCCCGCAGGCTCGGCGGGTGTCGAATAATCAGCACACCCGAGTCTCTAAATGTGCCGCAGTTCTTCTGACAAACAACAAAGCTGGCGTGAAGATAATTGCGTTTGTGGCTCACCGCAACAACCCCCCCCCCGCTTTTCCTTGGCGGCGTAAGAGCCAGCCATACCCTCGCTTCGTTTTGAGAGGTGCTGTTTTTCATCCGTCGCAGTGACGGCCCCGGCGTTGTCATTCTCCCCGCATTAGCTGCGGCCTCCTTCCGCTACTTGAGTGTGTTTGCTCTCTCTCTCTCTCTCTCGCTCTCTCTCGTCCTCCACGCCAATGTTTTTTTTTTATTTTCTAGTTTTTTTTTGGGGTTTTGAGCTGATTAATTCAGTGACACGAATGAATAAGGCTTGGCCGAGTAAACAGTTCGGCCCTTAAGTCCTGTCCAATCTGAGTCACTACTACTCGGCAGTCCCCCGGCAGTCGCCTCGGCACTATAGGAGGCTCTGCCAACACCGCTGAAGATGCTCTCGATGGTGATGATGATGATGATGGTGGGGCTGAGGATGAGGGCGATAGCGCTACTATTAATGCAGGCTGTCCCTCAAGAGGCCCCGCAGCGGTCGGCTGTTTATCCCTTGTCATGACACCTGACTATATAAATGGGGCCTGTCCGTTTGTTTTATTGTCAGCGGGGCCAGGCCGGGCCTCCCAGGCAAACAGAGACAGAGTCAGGGAGACTACGGCTAAAGACATGGCAGTAAGAGCGATGGTCTCTGCCGTGGTCACTCCACTTACTCCCGTGTGGCTCCCGGCTTACTTTATTGCACGGCGTGCTTTAATATGTGTTGACTAAGTCCCTAAGGGCGCAGGAAAGTGAATTGCGGACGATGTTGTTTCAGATTTCTGCGGCTCCCTCGCTATTTTAGTGCTTAACGCACCAGTATTGTCTGGACGGAGACGTAAAATTTGTCTTGTGGTGACACTTTGTCTTCTTCCTTCTGCAGTCTAGCGTGGTGTGTTTGCCCGTCCACTGTAAAAGTGAATTCTTTATTTCGTGTCAGGTTAAATTGGGTTGTGTCGAGGCAGCGATGATGCTTTTGTGTATCACCGATGTGTCGTATACAGCATCCATGGAATGCAATCTTCGACTCGACAAATTCATTTTTGATTGGTTTTGTGCGTAGTTTAGAGCTGCAGGCCCTCTGACAGTCTGGAAAGGGCTGAACTATGTCAGGCCGGCATCTCTCTCACTCACACACACACACACACGCGTGTCTCTGTGAGGACCCTCCTTGACTAATCACGATCTGATTCCAGATAGCAAAATTGCTGTGGCCCGGACCCGTCCCACACCCGACATGTTCATCCAGCCCACATCCTGCGTGGAATGATGGCACTTGGCCGGTCCACTCCTGATTGCCAGATCTGGGCCAGATCCAAGCCATAACAATGCCGCATGTGCCACATATTTGCCAAAGGTGGCCCATATTTGTTTTGTGATATTTGGGTCATATTCACCATTTACCACATGGGCCACTTCAGGGTCACATCCAGATTACATGTTGCAGAGAGCACCGCATCTGTCCCGAAAAAGGCCCACATTTGACTTGGCATATTTGGGCCATATTTGCTATTATACATGTGGGCCACTTCAGGCTCACATCCATTTTGTCAGGGCCAGAAGAAGGCCATCAGTGCCGCATCATTACCTGAAGTGGCCCACATCCGGATGCTACCTGGGATACCGCCATGTTGGCGTTGTTCCCATGACATCATAATTAGTGTTGCTCCAGGACCATCATTGCAACGGACCAATCACGTTGTTTTGATGTGACTTTGCGACCAAAAAAAAAAAAAAAGAGACATACCAAAGCTAACCTAACCTAACATAACCTCAACCCAACCCTAACACTTACCTTACCCTAACCTTAACCGATAGTCTGCACTAACCCACAACCTATTCCCACAACCTTTCCCCCCTGAGTCACAAAGGCACGACAATGCGATTGGTCAGTTGCAATGATGGTGACTGATTGATTATGACGTCGTAGGAACGACGCCAGCACGGGTATATCAGATACACCATTGACTACATTCATTCCTTAGCCCTTAACCCTAACCTTAACCCTTACACTAACTTTGACCTAATCCTAACCCAAACATGTACTCCAACCCCAACCATAACCACTAACCTCAATTCCAAAACGGAACCAACCTCCATTCCAAAAAAAAACCTGGCAAAGATGTTCTACAGACTAGCTATAGTTATATGTGCAGACACATTAGTGAAGACAGATATTTCTACGTATTTTAGCGAATTCGAGAGGTAACCACAAAAACCACCGCTGCCAGGACGCGAACCCATTTCTTCCGCACCGTAGGAGACATCGCTAACCGCTCGACTAAAGGGTCTGACCCGTTTTCCAAGGCCTAAGCGACCCTATTCATCCGTGATCGTTACGTTGCCCCCTTTCTTCGGGATTCGCGTCCCCGTGAATCGCCACAGCCACTACGCGAACCTGGGGCTCCTACACCGCGGGCGACTACGTTAACCACTCGACTAAAGTGTCCGAGCCGTTAGCAAACGGCTAACGTGTCTACTTATCCATGCACGCTACACTACCCCCCTCCTTCAGGAAGCGTGTCCGCGCGCATCCCACTTCTGAGACCAATGTAGCGAATTCGGGGGGCAACCAGAGGAACCACCGCAGCCAGGACGCGAACCCGTATCTCCCGCACCGCGGGAGACATCGTTAGTCGGGGAGGGGGTAGTGTAACGTACACGAATAAGTAGACACGTTAGCCCTTAGCTAACGAGTCGGACCCTTTAGTCGACTGGTTAACGTTGTCGCTTGCGGTGTGGGGAACACAGGTTCGCGTCCCGGCTGTGGTGGTTCCCTCCATCGGATGCGCTTCCCGAAGGAGGAGGGGGGTAATGTAACGATCACGGATGGGTAGGCTTGGTAGCCTTTGGCTAATGGGTCGTACCCTGCAGGTACGGAATAGCGTCCCGGTTGTGGCGGTTCCTGTGGTTGCCCCTGAATTCGCTATATTGGTGTCAGAAGTGGGATGGTGTGACCGTGAGGTCATCGGAAGCGCGTGCGCCCAGATGCGTGAGGGAACTGATAAGCTGATGCGCGGGGCGCGCTTCCCGAAGGAGGGGGGTAGTGCAAGTACACGAATAAGTAGACACGTTAGCCCTTGGCTAACTGACACTTTAGTCGACTGGTTAACGTTGTCGCCCGCGGTGAGGGAGATACGGGTTTGCGTCCCGGCTGCGGCGACGGGGCTCCGGCTGCCCCCTTGAATTCGCTACGGTATCTTGAAAAATAGTCCACTGTGGTGGACACGTATTGGGGACAGAATTCAACCCAGGAACTAAGGGTTAAGTCATGGTTGCCCTGGCAGGTTAACGCAGGGTTAAGTTATGGTTGTCCAGCCAGTTTTCTGGTTATTCTTGCCACCTCCGCTCAGTCGAGCTGTGGGTTTTGTTTGTCTCGCTGATTTACCGTGGATTAAAGAAAGTTGCCTACACGGCTAAAGTGTGAACCTACGGTCTTCTCCGTTCCTTCGGCTCTACACCACAACTACTAAATAGTTCTTTTTGTTTAACTGGCAAATGTCTGCTGCTACCCTCTCCCACGGGTGGCTAAGAAGTGGTGTACAGATGAGAGGTTCTCTCCTCTGAGTCGGCTTAATCTCCTGGCACTCTCTGCAAGTGCTGACTATTCCTTGAATATTTTTGCTTATTCGCCACCATACAACACACTTTGCTCTCCCACGGCACTAACAATACCTTGGTGGCCGTCATGTATACGTTCCAATTTCTCAGTTCTCATGCTCTGGGGCACCACAATCCTGTTGTTGTACAACACTAGCTCTTGTGATATTGTCAGGTGATCTCGGTGTGAATGTGACACACACAAATGTATGGTCACATTTTGTGTTTAAAATTAGTAATGTGTTTTTGTTTGTGTGCACCGGATTCACTGTATAACTGTGAAACTATTCTTCATACGTCCGCCACAAGGGGGAGCTCTGAGTAAACGGGAGTGCCAGTTCGTAAAGTTGGGCCAGCCAGGCTTCCGTTCTTCAGACAGAGAACAGCCTCATGGACGCAAACGCTAACGTCTCCTGCCTCTCTACTTTTATCTGTTTGAAACAGGTTAGTAGTGTGTATTACTCTCATCCAGTGCACTAAATGTAGATTTAACATGTTTAACTGTATTAATCTCGAATTTGATGTCGTATTGAGTTGGAAAAAAATAAGTGTTTACTGATGTAGCAGACATCGACGTTTCCCTCCGTTCAATATGGATGTAAGCTAGCCTGAAAGACAGTAGGCCAGCGAGACAATGGCGCTCGCGCCGTCTGTATTTCCTTTTATTTTGATGGCTTCTTGACACCTTTTATTTTGAGAAAACAGTGGAAAATAAGTTATGTTACATACACTTGGAAAACATAATGTGTAAATATAAAAAAAACGAAGTTTTTGAATGTTTATTAGCTTACATGTCATCAGATTCAGTTCAGTGACCTTTATTTACACTTGACCGATTCACAATAGCCACGTTCAGAAGGGTGATTTTATGGGGGTACTATGTCTGAACTGAGAATGTGAATTTAAAGTATTTGCCTGTGGTTACGTACCTGTAATTCTTCTATTACTGTGTTTTGATGTTGTTTTAAATCAGTAGGCTGGTTCCATTATAATTATAAACGGTTGTTTATATTATTAAACAAAAATATTTAATAAAGACAGAGAACAGCCTGATTGATGCAAACACTAACTTCTCCTGTCTCTCTACCTTTATCTGTTTAAAACAGAGATTATATTCTGTCTCCACGGGTACCAGCCGGTACCTGTAACAGAAAATAATCTCTCCAGCCCATAGCTACTCGCATCAGCCCTGAAAACAGTGTTTTTTTTAACAACAAAGAATGCTCACACAGGGGCCTCTGTAACGAGCCGTTTTACTTTCTTAAAGGCCTCCTCCTGCGCTGCACCCCAAGTCCACATTACTTCAGTCTCAGCAGGTCAGTCAAGGGCTTTGTGATGTCAGACAGGTGTGGGAGCTACCTGCTTATGTAGTGAATCATGCCCATGATTCTTCTGAGCTCATGTACGTTGTTTTGTGTTGTAGCTGAGTGATGGCTTGGACTTCGGTGTCATCTGGGAGGAGTCCATGCTCGTCGATGCAATGGCCCAAGTAGTTGAGCCGCCGCTGACGTAACAAGCACTTGTCGTGGTTTAGCTTTAACCCTGCTTTCCTCAATGTTTCCAGGGTGTTCTGAAGCCTCACCTCATGCTGTTGGGCAGTCTCGGGAGTAGATCAAGATATCATCCATGTATATGGCCACACCCTCTAGGTACTTTAAAAGCTCTGTCATCTCCCGCTGGAAGATTTCCGGGGCACTCGCGATCCCAAATGGAAGTCTATTGAAAAAATATCTTCCAACTGGTGTAATAAATGTGGTCAATTTAGCGCTCTCTTTGTCTAATGGTATCTGCTAGCAACCACTAGCTGCATCCAGCAGAGAAAACACTTTTGCATGAGCCAGCTTAGGTAAAATATCATCTATCGTAGGCAGCATATATTTCTCTCTCTTCACTGCTTTGTTTAGATTCTTCAAATCTACGCATATTCTAGGCTGTTCCTTATTTTTCTTTGGTACGGGTTCCATTGACGCACACCACTCTGTAGGCTCTTTAATTTCAGTGATTATGCCACTAGCTACCATGCGATCTAGTTCTTCTATTACTTTAGAGAGCATGGGCACTGACACATGTCTAGCCGTCAACACTGTATGGGACCGCGCCTTCCTTAAGTGCTATTTTTATAGGTTTTATCTTCAAAACTCTTATTTCTGCTGGACAGGAAATGTTGCTTTGCTCTGAGTTTTTTATTTCTTCAATGCACCTAACTTGGCCCATTGCCACGGCTACATTTCTCCCCAGGAGGTGACTGCCGTCCCCACGAATTACATTTACTTTGAACCTGAATTGTCTCTGGTTTCTCTGGGTTTTGGCTATTAAATAACCTAAACAGCTCAGACTATCAAGTTTTGCCCCAACTTTCTTCAGTACTGGCTTATTTCCCATCAAGCTAACATTCTTTTCTGATATAGCACTTGTATCTGCCCCTGTATCAATTTTAAAGTTCACAAGGATACCATTTATTGGCAGTTTTACTGTCCATGCATCATTGGAATCATTCACCTGAGTTATTTCTCCGAGAAATGGAGCCTGGCTCTGCTGGTCACCGTCTGTCCGCGCACTGACCTCATTCACGATGTGTGAACGGCACACTGCAGCAAAGTGTCCCACCTTTTTACAGGTGTGGCATCAAGCATTCCTCGCAGGGCTCTGTTTCTTTTTACATGTGGTTTTCCGCATCTGTAACATTTCTTTCCTTTTCCTTTCCAGGGTTGTGCTGGTTTCACATCGCTCCAGTTCCGCTGAACATAGCTGCGCTCTGGCTTCGCTGCATGCTGCACACGCTTGGCAACTTCGTTGAGCTGTGTGCTACTGTTAGCATGTGCTCCTTGCTCGCTGACATGTCTCTTAACTTGTTCGGACTGCCACACTAACTCTGCCGCTTTGTCAAGAGTTAAATCAGATGTTAGCTGGAGCTTCTCAGACAGTTCTTTATCTAGTATGCCAATTACTAACTGGTCGAGGACGTTTTCGTTCAAAGGAGCATGTATCCGACAGCTCGTGCAGGCTTCTGATATACCCCTCTGCGCTCACACCGGGCTTTTGAAGTCGCTGGTGAAAACGGGCTCGTTCGTGGATGACGTTAACTTTTGGTACAAAGTAATTGTCCAATCTGGCTAACTCAGTCTCATTATTTTCCTCATCCTCCCCTTCAGCAAAACTATCCATCCATCCATCCATTATCCAAACCGCTTATCCTGCTCTCAGGGTTGCGGGGATGCTGGCGCCTATCCCAGCAGTCACTGGGTGGCAGGCGGAGAGACACCCTTAAAGGTCTTGAAAACTTGTTCAGATTCCTTCCCCAGAGAATAGCACAGTGTACAGACCTGTACCTCCCCTTCCTTCTTGTTCAACTTCGTTGCGATTCTGTAGCGTTGGAATTGTTGGCGCCATTCTGGCCAAAGTTGTGGGCGAGAGAAATCCAAGTTTTCAGGAGGTGGAAACTTCACCATCGTCTTTTAACTTCTGACACCATGTAGTGTTACGAACACAAATAAACATCCGTTGTCTGAGGAGAATTTATTGACTAATCCGGCGCATCAACATGGAGCTTCAAACTGAATAAGAAACTGTTACCCCTCCCTTGACTGAAACACCTTACTTGGAACGTCACACAACATATTGTAGCGTACATGAGTAAGTAGGGGCTTGGACCCTTTAGTCGACTGGTTAACGTTGTCGCCCGCGGTGCAGGAGATACGGGTTCGCATCCCGGCTGTGGCGGTTCCCGGGCTGCCCCCCTAATTCGCTACTTTGGTGTCAGAAGTGGGATACGCGCTTCCCGAAAGAGGGGGGTAATGTAACATACATGAATAAGTAGACACGTTAGCCCTTGGCTAACGGGTCGGGCCCTTTAGTCGACTGGTTAATGTTGTCGCCCGCGGTGCAGGAGATACGGGTTCGCGTCCCAGCTGTGGCAGTTCCTGGGCTGCCCCTCTAATTCGCTACAATATCAATGCGCTCTGCGCTCTTATAAAATAGTGCCATTACAACACACCTATGAGGAGAACTGATCTGCACGAGTGCAGATAAGCGAAAACACACACACATTCTCTCTCTGTTTCGCTTCCTATTCTCCCTCCCCGTGGACCTGCCGGCTTGCATCCCTCCAGCCTGATACCTCCTCCGATCAATGCCACCCTCCCCACATAAACGCAAGGGAAATGGAGGCATTAATTAAACACCCCAGAGCTCGTTACTCGGGCTCAGCTCTTTCAGTTCCCTTGCTCTTTCACACCGCCAGTGTAATTGTAATTCAGCCGGGCCTGGGACGTGAGGGTAATAACAGAGGGTACGCATCCAAACGGATGACCGCCTGCTGACAGACCATCCGCTGGGCCGGACGTGACGGAACTGACGGCCCGCGGTCAGGGAAGGGGGGGGGGGTGATTGACGCAAAGCTTCCGGGTGCCGGGCCAGGATTATGTGTGGTGGTGGTGGTGGGGGGATAACGTATGACTTTCTCTGTCAGGGCTAAGATGAACGCCTTGAAATGAGTTACCGCCCTCTGAGACGTTGCAGCCTTGGTGTCCACAAACAAAAGTCTAAAGGTGACAGCTTTGTGTGTGTGTGTGTGTGTGTGTGTGTGTGTGTGTGTGTGTGTGTGTGGATACGCGTGTGTGCGTGCGGGCATGTTTGCGTGTGCGTGTGTTTTGTGGAAGTGACAGAGCCGAGTGCATTATCGAGCGCTTTAACTGTAAGCACTCGCTTTTCTGGTGCCGTGTTCGCCCGCTCACATTTAGAAAAAGGATTAAAAAAAAGGGAGTGGATGAAGAGGTGTGGAGGCCTTGGAGGTGTCAGTACTGTAGTATACAACACATTCGCGTCAGTAGACTATAATACATAGTGTCTATATGTACTGATATATACAGTCTAGTTTCTTCAGTGTATATATATATATATAGACTACTGTGTATATGTAGTGATATTTACAGTATACTATCTATATGTAGAGACATGTAAAGTCTACTGTCTATATGTAGTGATATATAAAGTATATTGTCTGTAGCAATATGTAAAATTACTGCCTAAATGTATGTATAGTATACAGTATATGTAGTCTCTCCTCCACATACACTCACCGGCCACTTTATTAGGCACACCTGTCCAACTGCTTGTTAACGCTAATTTCTAATCAGCCAATCACATGGCAGCAACTCAATGCATTTAGGCATGTAGACATGGTCAAGACGATCTGCTGCAGTTCAAACCGAGCATCAGAATGGGGAAGAAAGGTGATTTAAGTGACTTTGAACGTGGCATGGTTGTTGGTGCCAGACGGGCTGGTCTGAGTATTTCAGAAACTGCTGATCTACTGGGATTTTCACGCACAACCATCTCTAGAGTTTACAGAGAATGGTGCGAAAAAGAGAAAATATCCAGTGAGCGGCAGTTCTGTGGGTGAAAATGCCTTGTTGATGCCAGAGGTCAGAGGAGAATGGCCAGACTGGTTCGAGCTGATAGAAAGGCAACAGTAACTCAAATAACCACTCATTACAACCGAGGTATGCAGAAGAGCATCTCTGAACGCACAGCACGTCGAACCTTGAGGCAGATGGGCTACAGCAGCAGAAGACCACACCGGGTGCCACTCCTGTCAGCTAAGAACAGGAAACTGAGGCTACAATTCGCACAGGCTCACCAAAATTGGACAATAGAAGATTGGAAAAACGTTGCCTGGTCTGATGAGTCTCGATTTCTGCTGCGACATTTGGATGGTAGGGTCAGAATTTGGCGTCAGCAACATGAAGCATGGATCCATCCTGCCTTGTATCAACGGTTCAGGCTGGTGGTGGTGGTGTAATGGTGTGGGGGATATTTTCTTGGCACACTTTGGGCCCCTTAGTACCAATTGAGCATCGTGTCAACGCCGCAGCCTACCTGAGTATTGTTGCTGACCATGTCCATCCCTTTATGACCACAGTGTTCCCATCTTCTGATGGCTACTTCCAGCAGGATAACGCGCCATGTCATAAAGCTCGAATCATCTCAGACTGGTTTCTTGAACATGACAATGAGTTCAATGTACTCAAATGGCCTCCACAGTCACTAGATCTCAATCCAATAGAGCACCTTTGAGATGTGGTGGACCGGGAGATTCGCATCATGGATATGCAGCCAACAAATCTGCAGCAACTGCGTGATGCTATCATGTCAATATGGACCAAACTCTTTGAGGAATGTTTCCAGTACCTTGTTGAATCTATGCCACGAAGGATTAAGGCAGTTCTGAAGGCAAAAGGGGGTCCAACCCGGTACTAGCAAGGTGTACCTAATAAAGTGGCCAGTGAGTGTATATGTCCAAGCCATCTCAATCTTGCCTCTCTTGCTTTGTCTCCAAACCGTCCAACTTTAGCTGTCCCTCTAATATATATATATATATATATATATATATATATATATATATATAGAGAGAGAGAGAGAGAGAGAGAGAGAGAGAGAGAGAGAGAGAGAGATAGGATATATATATATATATATATATATATATATATATATATATATATATATATATGTATAATTGGACTATATTTGTTATCTCAATTACAAGACCTAGACATCAATGTTGGACTCTATAGGGCTTGCAATTTGTAGCAAAACACCAAGAGAGGTTGAGCAAATTAAGAAAACAATATGCAAAACATTCTCAAACAATGGGCTAAAAATCACAATTGATGCAAACAAAAAACAAATGGACTTTCTGGACATCTCAATGGACCTTAGGAATGGCACATACAAGCCGTACATTAAGCCCAACAACACGCTGCAGTATGTTAAAGCAAGATAAAGCAACCACCCACCCTCTATCTTGAAGAACATCCCAGAAGACTCTCAAAATTATCTTCTAATGAGTCCATCTTCAATGAAGCTACACCCCCATACCAAGATGCATTACAAAAGTGCGGCTACAAGTTTAAGCTAAAAAAAACCCCACCATTAAATACTGACTGCTAGCAAATCAACAAACGTGATACCATGGCCACAAACATTGGTAAGCAGTTTTTTGAACTTTTGGATAAGTGCTTTACCCTGGACCATCAACTGAGGAAGAGATTCAACAGGAACACTATCAAAATTAGTTATAGCTGCATGCCTTACATTCAACAAATAATATCGTCCCACAACACAAGAATCATCAACAAATCAATGACACCTTCATCATAACCAGACTCGCCCAACTGCAACTGCCGTGTGAATGATTCATGCCCCCTCGAAAGAAAATGCGAGACGAAAGGAATTATCTACCAACAGTGGTGTGCTAGGGTGTGTTGGGGCCTGTAGCAACCAATAATGTAATACCTGCTGCTACAGTCCATTATAGTTTAAATAAGTTGACACCAACAAAAAATATACGAAATATAAACTTTTTTTGATTCCAAATGTGCACATAATGTAACTTTCAAAATATAAAGAACAATAAAAACCAGAACATTGTCACACTATAAATATATAAATTATAAGGCTAGTGCAAATGCTGCCACTCACATCAAAAGAAAATAAGAAATAAGTTGGCACAATATACACATATAGAACAATAAAACACAGTAAATAACTTAAAATAAAAACAATATAAACATATAACAAAATATGACAAAATATATCTCCAAAATATATAATCCCACAGTCTAAGCTCAACAACCACCTTTAACCCTCATAGGGACATTTAACGGCATTTTTGTCCTCTAAGGAGCTGAGTATAAAGAGACTAAAAATGCTGCTTACGGGCCTTGGCTAGTGCAAAGGCTGTCACTATGTCTTCCAGATCCAAAGCCCTTCGCACATTGCGCTCTATTGAAATAAGAGCCAGTCCTGAAAGTCTCTCCTGGGACATGGTTGACCTGAGGTAGATTTTTACGAGTTTTAAAGCTGAGAAGCTTCTCTCTCCAGAGGCAACAGTGACTGGAAGAGTTAATAGCAGACAAAGGGCAATGCTGAGGTTTCCACAGAGATCCAGAAGCTGTTCCTTGTAAATGTAATCAAGAATCTCTCTTGGGGAGGAAGATACATTTTCAGGAAAGGTATGGAAAGCAGCCCTGATCTCCAGAATCAAATCCTCACAATCTACATCATGTAGTGGTTTTTCCAGGTTCTTACAGTTGTCTGCAAGTTTGCAACTGAATAGCGTTTGACATATTTTCTTTTGAGAACAGAAAACCATAAAGGCCATAAACATCTTCCAGTTTTGAAAATCTGTCATTCAAGCTGTTAAGGGCTGTGTCCACTAGGGGGAGAAAAAAACCTTTCTTAAACTGCTCATCGGGAGTGGATTGCGTTTCTTCTACTGGATCTGCCGGTTTGTTTTCCGCTGTCTTTTTCAGGGAATGTCCTGTCAATCTCTTTTTTTTCTGTTATCTTTTCTGTTTTCTGTCATCTCTCTAGCATCAGTTTGAGAGGCGGCAAGATCACTTTCCCTGAAATTTGAGAAACATGAGAAAATGCTAATTGAGTGTTCCTTTCCTTTACTGCTAGCTAGCTAGGTTAACTAACAAAAAAAAAGTGACACCGTTGCTAGCTAGCTGAAGAGTTATAAAAGTATCTCACCGATTATGGCTATACTAAACAGCATTCAGTTATCTGCTTAATTAGTAGCTTTTCTGCTCTACTTTTTTCTGCTCCCAAGGGATAACTCCTCCTCCTTTTTCCTTCGCTGACATATTTTGGTATTGACGCTGGGAGTAACGTTCACTTTCGAAGAGCGCAAGTGCTACGCGAATGACATGGGGCCCCTACAAGGGAGGTTTCCTACTGTGATGTCATGTCATTGCAAAGCCTCCATTGGTTGTTTATGGTGGAGGGTGTTGCGGTCACTGCTTTGGAGTAAATTCTGCCCCCTACTGCCTGGGGCTCCAAGCAGTTGCCTGGGTTGCCTGTTCAGAAGCTTCGCCTCTGTCTACCAAGCTACAGTGACGAGAAACGACAACGGCAAAATAGAGACATACGTCAGTCTAACAGAGGGGACATTCAAAAATGTGTAGTGCACGCATGTGTCGCTTTAGAAACAACCGTTTAAAGAATGTAACATCTTTAAGCTGTTATATTTGGTCATTGGTGGACAGAAACATTGATTATTCAACCACATGGAAAATCCTCTCAAAAAAAAAAGCATATTCAACGAGTACTAAAATGTGCAATCTATGCCTAACTGAGAAATATTTTATCATTTGCAAACCAGAAATGTCCACATTGAATAACAGGGATGAATTGGCCAGCAGTTGCAGACATAGATATAAGCATCTATCTTGTAATTATACACTACCGTTCAAAAGTTTGGGATCACCCAAACAATTTCGTGTTTTCCATGAAAAGTCACACTTATTCACCACCATATGTTGTGAAATGAATAGAAAATAGAGTCAAGACATTGACAAGGTTAGAAATAATGATTTGTATTTGAAATAAGATTTTTTTTACATCAAACTTTGCTTTCGTCAAAGAATCCTCCATTTGCAGCAATTACAGCATTGCAGACCTTTGGCATTCTAGCTGTTAATTTGTTGAGGTAATCTGGAGAAATTGCACCCCACGCTTCCAGAAGCAGCTCCCACAAGTTGGATTGGTTGGATGGGCACTTCTTTGAGCAGATTGAGTTTCTGGAGCATCACATTTGTGGGGTCAATTAAACGCTCAAAATGGCCAGAAAAAGAGAACTTTCATCTGAAACTCGACAGTCTATTCTTGTTCTTAGAAATGAAGGCTATTCCATGCGAGAAATTGCTAAGAAATTGAAGATTTCCTACACCGGTGTGTACTACTCCCTTCAGAGGACAGCACAAACAGGCTCTAACAGGTACTATTTAATGAAGATGCCAGTTGGGGACCTGTGAGGCGTCTGTTTCTCAAACTAGAGACTCTAATGTACTTATCTTCTTGCTCAGTTGTGCAACGCGGCCTCCCACTTCTTTTTCTACTCTGGTTAGAGCCTGTTTGTGCTGTCCTCTGAAGGGAGTAGTACACACCGGTGTAGGAAATCTTCAATTTCTTAGCAATTTCTCGCATGGAATAGCCTTCATTTCTAAGAACAAGAATAGACTGTCGAGTTTCAGATGAAAGTTCTCTTTTTCTGGCCATTTTGAGCGTTTAATTGACCCCACAAATGTGATGCTCCAGAAACTCAATCTGCTCAAAGAAGTGCCCATCCAACCAATCCAACTTGTGGGAGCTGCTTCTGGAAGCGTGGGGTGCAATTTCTCCAGATTACCTCAACAAATTAACAGCTAGAATGCCAAAGGTCTGCAATGCTGTAATTGCTGCAAATGGAGGATTCTTTGACGAAAGCAAAGTTTGATGTAAAAAAAATCTTATTTCAAATACAAATCATTATTTCTAACCTTGTCAATGTCTTGACTCTATTTTCTATTCATTTCACAACATATGGTGGTGAATAAGTGTGACTTTTCATGGAAAACACAAAATTGTTTGGGTGATCCCAAACTTTTGAACGGTAGTGTAAATAAATCATGCCAATAGACAAATACCAACACCCCCCCCCCATTGGACCGTTAGCGATTACGTGTTCTTGAATTTTTGAATGTAGGCACTTCCCCCTGCCCCATTGCACGTTGTGCATGTGATGTGCATGACAAGGCAGTAAATGGTATGTTCTTTCCTGTGTAGCTTTATTGACAGCCGATGATTGCTTATGGCATGAAACAGACTTGTACTGTCTCATAAAGAATTTACTTGACTCACTGGATTATATATATATATATATATATATATATATATATATATATATATATATATATATGTGTGTGTGTGTGTGTATACACACTGTCTATAGTCTATTGTCTATATGTAGTGCTATGTATAGTCTACTATCAATATGTACTGATATGTATAGTCTATGTATATGTAGTGTGATATGTATAGTCTATTGTTAATGCTGGCATGTTGCCTTTCTACTCAACTCTTTTATAATATTGGAAATTTACATATACGTTACATGGGTCTCGCTATATTTTTTATTTAAAGATAAAGTCACTGGGAAAGAATATTGCGTCACGCGTGAATATTTGTGTGTTCCTTGTGCTTTTTAACCACAAACAGCAAAACAAAAGCAGTGAAGAACGCTCCCATCTCCCTTCCTTGGATGGTACGGATGTTTTTGTCATTTGCAATTATGTAAGCACGATAAGAAGAAGAAAAGAAAAGCTCTCGCCTTCCTCATCTTGCCCCCATATTATGCAGGCAATTTGTAGGGGGGGGGGTTGATGGTAGTGCACAGAGAAGAAGAGTAGATTTCCTACCTCGAAGTAGTGGGTGTGATGCATTGTTTTTGTGTTATTGTTTTTTTTTAAATTCATGTCATGAGGACAATCAGCTCTACCATCATAGAGTCATACAAACATGCTTTCCGCTCACACATTGTAGAAAAAGGTTCACTGGCTTTTCAACTATGAGACTAAAAAGGAATTTCTGAAGCATTTCATGTATTATGACAGAGCAGCAGCATTGTTACAATATAAGTGTCTGGCTGGTCAATGCTGTTCCCATTCACTAAGTATCTTCAATAATGGTGGTTTGGTTGGCTCTCTCTCTCTCTTGCCGTCTCTCGTCCATCATCTCTTGTCATCCTGTCTTTTCTCTGCCCTTTTCTCGTGTTATTTTTCTGCTGACAGTTTGAGGGCCACAGTCTTTGAGTACCCAGCGGTTGGCCTCTTCAGTGTTATCCACGTCAGCACTGCGGCAGAAGACTCAACAAATGTTTATCCACTCAGCTCTCCCCCTGTTTTCAAAATTTTTTTTTTTTTAGTACTCTCCATTTCGGTCACAGTCCTGATTCCACGGTCCACACCGCCCTATCCCTTTCTCAGCAGTTTTTTACTTATCCTCTCCCATGCCACATCGGCTCTCTCTCCTTTTTATTTTCCTTCACCACACTCCATTTTCCTCCTCCTCCTCCTCCTCCTTGGTGTCTCCCCCTCCCTTGCTCTCTCTCTCCATTCAGAACTGATCTGCTCTCATTACATTGATGGTGCTGATGATACAGTTGAATGGTGCTCTCGCTCTCTCTCTCTCTCTCTCTCTCTCTCTCTCTCTCTCTCTCTCTCTCTCTCTCTCTCTCTCTCTCTCTCTCTCTCTCTCTCTCTCTCACTCCCCAGCATCTCTCCAAGGCCTTTTCTCAGCACTCTGTTCATGCAGCAGCATTTAACAGCGAAGGCTGCTTGCTCCTCTCATCGTTTCTGAGGGCACTGGGGCGCCTCGGCACCTGCTCCTCGGCCCCGTGGCTCCTTCATGCTATTTTCTGGGTCTGCTGGAGAGTTATGCGGTGTGTTGCGCCACCATTTTAAGCACTTAAGTTGACTCTTTTTTTACATACACAAAGTGCCTTCTGTCTGTGAAATCTGCACGCACACTTCTAGAGTGCACTGATCCAGGTGTATACATTTGTGAGCATATGAATTTGTATGTGAAAGTGTTTCGGGCAAATGTGTGTGTCTGTATGTAGGGTGTGTGTGTGTGTGTGTGTGTGTGTGTGTGTGTGTGTGTGTGTGTGTGTGTGTGTGTGTGTGTGTGTGTGTGTGTATGTTTCTGTGAATTTGTGCATGTGTGTGTTTGAACAGTTTGTGTGCATGTGTGTGTGTGTGTTTGTGTTTGTAAGATCAGACTGTGAGCAGGTGTGTAGTTTATAGTTGTGAGTTATACTTGCTTTTGTCAGTCTCATTTTGACCTGAGGGGTTTTCAGCACTGTAGCACCAAAGTTTCTCCTAGCTTGGCGTCTACTGCAGTACAAACCCCGCACTACCTGCACTGCTGCTGTCTTCCATTAGTTATCCCTAATGACCCATGTTTCACTTTATGTGAATTACTTCCCCCTCCGTGGCTGACTTTGGTTAACCTTGATTTTAATTGTCTCTGGTTACCATTACGGCATTGTGCCATGCAGGCTTGTTAGCAAATTGGCATTTACCACTCATGTGGCCTATACACTTGTGTTAATAACGTGACGACATGCACGGTCTCAGTTCAGGACAAACAATAAGATTTTGCTGGACAATGCAGGGCAGGTTTTACAGATTACCAATGCAAACACGTTATAGAAGATTTATATGATATATTTATATATATTATAATTCCACCTGAGGGCTGCACGGTGGCGCAGTGGTTAGCGCGTTCGCCTCACAGCAAGAAGGTCCTGGTTTCAAATCCCGGGGTAGTCCAACCTTGGGGGTCGTCCTCTGTGTGGAGTTAGCATGTTCTCCCTGTGCTTGCGTGGGTTTCCTCCAGGTGCTCTGGTTTCCTCACACAGTCAAAAGCGTGTAGGTTGGGTGACTCAACTGTACTAAATTGTCCCTAGGTGTGTATGTGTGTGTGTGTGTGTGTGTGTGTGTGTGTGTGTGTGTGTGCGCGCGCCCTGTGATGGTCTGGTGGCCTGCCCAGGGTGTCTCCCCGCCTGCCGCCCAATGACTGCTGAGATAGGCTCCAGTATCCCCGCAACCCTGAGAGCAGGATAAGCGGTTTGGATAATGGATGGCTAGATTATGACTCGTAAAACGTGAAGACAATAGGAGGAAGGAGTCAAGTCAATTTTATTTGTATAGCCCATTATCACAAATTATAAATTTGCCTGAGTGGGCTTTACAGCAATAAAACATCCTGTCCTTAGATCCTCGCATCGAATAAGGAACAACTCCCTAAAAAAACCCTTTAACAGGGAGAAAAAATAGGAAGAAACCTCAGGGAGAGCAAGAGAGGAGGGATCTCTCTCCCAAGATGGACAGACATGCAGTGGATGTTGTGCCCGAGACCCTGAGAGCAGGATAAGCGGTTTGGATAATGCAGCGGTCGGGAACCTATGGCTCGCGAGCCATATATGGCTCTTCCGGTGACGGCATATGGCTCCCAGACAATTTTGAGTTGAAAATTATTTTTTTTTCAAAAAAATCAGTTTGGAACTGATTTTAAAATACTTGTGATATTTCTTAATAATACTGTGTCATTTTAAAGTAAACAGAAATTAGTTTTGAAGATATATTTCACGGGTCACGGGTCACCCGTGGGTCGGGTCGGGAACCAATGGCTCGCGAGCATGTCCGGGTCATTGTAAAGGTGAAGAAATCAATTTTATCAGATAGCCAACTAGTTTATCCGCTTCAACCCTTGTAACGGAAAAGATGGCGAAAAGAAAAAAAGACGATGATTACCGTGCATTCCAGGCTACGTGGACAGAGGAATTTGCATTTGTGGAGAGAGCAGGATCTGCGGTATGTCTAATATGCAATGATAAAATCGCATCGATGAAACGGTCAAATATAAAGCGGCACTTCGATACGCACCATGCTTCATTTGCATGGAAATCTCCAGCGGGGGACAGCAGGAAAAGGGCATGCGAGGAGCTACAGCGGAGAGTGCAGACGAGTCAGCAGCAACTACGTGTGTGGACCAAGCAAGGTGACGGGAATTCCGCTAGCTTTGCGGGGGCTTTGGCAATAGTAAGGAATGGAAAGTCATTCACAGATGGCGAGTATGCCAAAACATTCATGCTTGATGTGGCCAATGAACTGTTTGATGACTTCCCAAATAAAGACAAGATAATCAAACGAATAAAAGACATGCCCCTGTCAGCAAGAACTGTGCACGATCGTAGCATCATGATGGCAAATCAAGTCGAGGAAACACAACTTAAGGACATAAACGCCGGGACATACTTTTCTCTCGCGTTAGAAGAGTCAACAGACGTTAGCCATCTATCTCAGTGCAGTATCATTGCCAGGTATGCTGCAGGTGACACACTGCGTGAGGAAAGCTTGGCTGTTTTGCCAATGAAAGGGACAACAAGAGGAGAGGATTTATTCATGTCTTTCATGGAGTTTGCTAAAGAAAAAAAACTACCGATGGATAAACTTATTTCTGTCTGTACTGATGGTGCACCCTGTATGTTGGGGAAGAACAAAGGATTTGTAGCGCTTCTCCGTGAACATGAAAAGAGAGCCATCCTAAGTTTTCATTGCATCCTGCACCAGGAGGCGCTTTGCGCTCAGACGTGTGGCCAGGAGCTTGGCGAGGTGATGTCTCTGGTCATTCGAGTGGTCAACTTTATTGTTGCCCGAGCTTTAAATGATCGCCAGTTTAAAGCTCTGTTAGAAGAAGTTGGGAATCATTATCCCGGTCTGCTTTTACACAGCAACGTGCGTTGGTTGTCAAGGGGGAAGGTGCTCAGCCGTTTTGCAGCTTGCCTGAGTGAAATCCGGACTTTTCTTGAAATGAAAGGCGTCAAGCATCCTGAGCTAGACAACACTGACTGGCTCCTGCAGTTTCACTATCTCGTGGACATAACTGGCCATCTGAACCAGCTCAATGTGAAAATGCAAGGTATTGGAAATACAATCTCATCCCTTCAACAAGCAGTGTTTGCATTTGAAAGCAAGCTGGAAGTCTTTCTCAGGGACATTGAAACAGGTCGTCTTCTGCACTTTGAAAGACTGCAACAATTTAGAGATGCATGCTTAGCAAGTGACTCCACTCAACATCTGGATCTCCAGCAGCTAGCTGGCTTTACGTTCAATCTCCTGCAGTCATTAAAAGCACGTTTTGGAGAATTTCGTGCGCGCACTGGTCTTTTCAAGTTCATCACTCATCCACATGAGTGTGCAGTGGACAAAATCGACCTGACATGCATCCCCGGGGTCTCTATCGGAGACTTTGAGCTGGAAGTTGCTGACCTGAAGGCATCAGACATGTGGATGAGTAAGTTCAAGTCACTTAATGGAGAGTTGTTAAGTCTTGCGCGACAGCGAGCAGAGCTGGCGAGGGAACACAAGTGGACAGAAATTAAAAATCTTCAACCTGAAGACCAGCTGATTCTTAAAACTTGGAACGAGCTTCCTGTGACATACCACACAATGCAGCGTGTGAGTATTGCCGTATTGACCATGTTTGGCTCTACATATGCATGTGAACAGTCTTTCTCGCATATGAGGAACATTAAGACCAACCTACGCTCACGTTTAACTGATGGAAGCCTCAACGCCTGCATGAAGCTCAACCTCACCACGTATGAACCAGACTACAAGGCCATCAGCAAAACCATGCAGCACCAGAAGTCGCATTAAAAGTAAGACATATTTAATTTATTATACGTTAACAATACTATATGGCTCTCAATGAAATATATTTAGAAATATTTGGCTTTTATGGCTCTCCCAGTCAAAAAGGTTCCCGACCCCTGGGATAATGGATGGATGAAGAATAGGATGAGGAGGATGCCAAGCAGTGTCCAGACGCCACCGGAACAGCCTAGGACCTGAAACAGGAGACCACCATCACCATGTAGACAAAACAAGAAAATGAAAAGAAAAAAAAAACAAACAAAAAACCCCAAAACACATTAGTCACATGTCTGAGTGAAGGATATAAAATTGAAACAGGATAACAAAATTATATGGCTTTATAGATATATAAAAAGAAAATGTGATGAGAAGGATGCCAAGCAGTTTCCAGGTAGTGACCACCATCACCATGGAGACCTGGGAAGAGGACTGACCGCACGTGCACACAAGGGAGACTCACACCACACCATTCACACACACAGAAGAAGAGAAAGGAGACGACATCATTCAAAGAGAGAGAGAGAGCAAAAAGAAATGCGAGAGAAGAGAACAGTTTGCATTAGTCAATAATCTATACTCCGTAATCTCATCGGCAGAAAAGTGCTTGGGAAATTCATTGAGACAGAACCTGAACCATGATGCATTACAGGTTGTGAAGCATTCAACGTAAAGGCAATCAAATATAGGCCAAGGCAAAAAGACGAGTTTTTAAGTTTGAGTTTGAAGGACTCAACAGACTCTGATTGTCTGACAGCAGCAGGCAGGTTATTCCACAAGAATGGGGTCCGATAGGAAAAGGCCCTACCACCAGCTAACTTTTTCACTTTGGGTACACACAGGAGCCCTGTATTTTGAGAGCGGAGAGCTTGAGATAGAATTTATGGTGCAGGGGTGGGCAATCTTATCCAGAAAGGGCCGGTGTGGGTGCAGGTTTTTGTTCCAACCAAACAGTTACACACCTGATCCCACTAATCAACCAGTAGAGTCTTTGCTGAGGACCTTGATTAGGAGACACAGGTGTGTAACTGCTTAGTTGGAACAAAGACCTGCACCCACACCAGACCTATCTGGATAAGATTGCCCACCCCTGGAAGGAGATCAGACAGGTAAGATGGGGCAAGGCCGTTTAGGATTTTATAAGTCAGCAGAAGCACCTTGAAGTCTGATCTAACATCGATAGGAAGCCGATGAAGGGAGGCAAGAATTGGTGTAATATGGTCAAATTTTTTGGTCCAAAATTTTGGTCAAATTGGACACAGTCCAAAGACATGTAGGTCAGGTGAATCGGCCTCACTAAATTGTCCCTAGGTGTGTATGTGTTAGCCCTGTGATGGACTGGCAACCTGTCCAGGGTGTCTGTCTGCCTGCCTCCCAATGATTACTGGGATAGGCTCTGAATTTGACCTGAATTTGGATAAGCGGCTCGGATAATGGATGGATGGTCAAATTTTCTAGTTTTAGTTAGGATTCTAGCTGCAGCATTCTGAACCATCTGAATACTTTTAGTGCTAGCATGTAGCAGACCTGAAAACAGAACATTATAGTTATCAAGACTGGATGAAACAAATGCATGTATGTATCAACGATGGACAGGAAAGACCGAATTTTAGCTATGTTACGTAAGTGAAAAAAAGCAGTCTTAGAGATTTTTTTAATGTGCTTATCAAAGGAAAGGCTGGGATCAAACGTAACACCAAGATTTTTGGCTGCCACACTTTATGAAATCACAGAGTTGTCGATTGTTATCATTACTTGATCAAATTGGTGTCTGTGTCTAGCAGGGCCAACCCCCAGCATCTCAGCTTTATCTGAATTTAAAGGCAGGAAATCTAGTGACATCCAATTTTTCACAGCAGCAAAGCAGGCCTCTAAATTTGTCATTTGAGTGTGATCATCTGCCCTTATAGGCACATACAGCTGAGTATCATCAGCGTAGCAATGGAAATGTATTCCATGACTGCATATAATTTGGCCAAGAGGTGAAATATAAAGAGAGAAAAGTAGAGGGCCAAGAACTGAGCTCTGACGTACGCCATATTTAATGTCAGAGAATTTTAATGTAATATTATTATAGCAGACACTATGTGTTCTTCCAGATAAGTAGGACTTAAGCCGAGAGAGCTAGGCCAGAGACACCAAAATTACAATTTATTCTGTCTAATAGTATACAGGGATCAATGGTGTCAAAGGCTGTACTGAGGTCCAGTAATAGAAGCACAGAGGGGGAATCAGAGTCCATAGCTAGTAGAAGATCATTTACCACTCTGGTCAGAGCAGTTTCAGTGGAGTGACAGGCCCTAGAAACCGATTGAAAAGGTCCATATATATCATTTTCTTCTATATGGGTTGAAAGTTGTTGATACACAACTCTCTCTAGTACTTTAGAAAATAACGACCAATTAGAGACTGGTTGATAGTTATTAAGAGACCCTGGATCGAGGTGCAGTTTTTAAAGTAGAGGTTCAACTACAGCTGTCTTAAAACTGCTGGGAACAGTGCCAGTAGTAAGTGATAAATTAACAGTGTCTAGCATTGTTGGTCCCAGGAAAGGCCAGAGGTCTTTAAAAAGTTTTGCTGGTAAAGGGTCAAGTAGGTAAGTCTTTGGTTTAGAAGCTGACACGAGCTTAGTCAAAGTATCAAGAGAGATAGTCTCAAAAGCTATAAATACAAGGACCATCAGTTACTCATTGTATAGATATGAATTTGATAAGACAGGATCTGCAAGAGTAGCTGAGTTGAACTAATTGTATTTATGATCTCATCAACCTTATTGCAGAAAAAGTCTAGGAAGTCATGAGCCATAAATGGTGAGCAGCTAATAGATGGCTGCTTTTTGATAAGTTTAGATACAGTGTCAAAGATAAATCTGGGGTTATGTTTATTATTATTGATTAAGCGAGAGAGATATGCTGCTATCGCATCAGCTAAAGCCAGGAGAGCCACAGTGGAGATGTCTTAGCAAAGAATACCTGTGGTCATACCAGCCCTCATTTACGTCTGCATCCTTGCGGATAAAGTTTCGTATTTAAATGGTAAAACGTGTATTTCTGTTAGTTTGCTTCAAAATTTGGGGCATTGTGTCAATATGTGGGATGCGAGACAAAGGGTTAAAATGTCATTGTTCAATTTCTTTATTCATTTATTATGATCTGGAGTGTGCACACAACAAAGTGAGACCTCTGTTGCTTCAATACACCACTTAATACCACCGCTTATTGCATCAAAGGATCTGGTGAGACAAGCACGTGATACTTTATTTGCGTACAGGAAGTGACGCTCGCTACGAGGCACGATAAAAATGAAGGTGAGATTTTAGGGGGAAAACCCCCCCCATGAGATTTTAGGGGTTTTATTTTCTTAAGCAATGCCTTGGTGGTAGAGGTCGCATCAAAATACGTGTGGTCCATTGCTGAAGGAATAATAATAATAAAAAACAACTAAAATCCCGTGTTCGTTTTTATCATGCCTCATACCAAGCATGATTTCCTGTGCGTGAGGAAATGCTCACATCAGTCGCTAAAATAATAGCAAAACCTACACAATGCCGCTTTGAAATACCGCGAAATACAACGTGAAGCGGGATGCATGGTCAAAATTATCAGCTGAGTCCTTGGTTAGTCTCTGCACTTTTTCAGTTTGCCCTCTCTTTTTTCTTTTTCTTTTAAATTTCCAGCCAGCTCTGATATTTGACAACACAACAGAGGAAGCAGAGTCTTTGCTGGGTCTTCGCCTGTATTCCCCGTAGTGCTTGTTACTACTCCACCTTTCATCTAACTATTCAGTACCGGGGCCTTCCAGTGCTCTGGGAGGGCCTTCCAGTGCTATTTCTTGTTGTGGATATTTACTGCACCGTCTCACTGCTGCTACTTAAGTTGTTTTTTTTTTTTCTTCAACCTTACATTGTAGGTGTGTTTATACAGCATCTTGTTGGCAATAAACTGCCCTGCCGCTCTCCCCATGAACATTAAAATGTTTGTCTCAACCCCCTGTGCATCCACAGCCACCGTCGGTTCCATATCGGTGTTCAGGCATGCGGGAAGATGTTTTAAGTAGTGGGGCTGCCAACTAAAACGAAAAGAATTGCGGTGAGCCGGCGTGCAAGAATGGGTCGAGAGTCAGAGATCTTTTTGTAATCGCAACTCCCGTGCCCCATAGTACACCGTTCGACCCCGGGAGCGTTCTTATATCCACACCGGCCAGAACGTAATGACACCCCCCCCCCCCATATTGCAAGTGGCGACATCAGTCCCAGTCACAGCCCTACAGCCAGTAAACAGTCTCCTACTTAGTCTGAGTCGAACCCCCAAGACAACAACACAAGAATAACCACAACGTGAACACCACATCATTAAAACACAAATTTACATCTAACATTCTAATCTTTCTTGTTTGCAATGGTGGTGGACACGTTGGCGGACGAGATCAGGCAGGAGTCTCTGTGGACTATGATGTTTGCGGATGACATTGTGATCTGTAGCAAGAGTAGGGTGCAGGTTGAGGAGAGCCTGGAGAGGTGGAGGTATGCACTGGAGAGAAGAGGAATGAAAGTCAGTAGGAGCAAGACAGAATACATATGTGTGAATGAGAGAGAGGACAGCAGAATGGTGAGGATGCAAGGAGTAGAGGTGACGAAGGTATATGACTTTAAATACTTGGGATCAACTGTCCAAAGTAACAGTGAGTGCAGAAGAGAGGTGAAGAAGAGAGTGCAGGCAGGGTGGAGTGGGTGGAGAAGAGTGTCAGGAGTGATTTGCGACAGAAGGGTACCAGCAAGAGTTAAAGGGAAGGTTTACAAGATGGTTGTGAGAACAGCTATGTTATATGGTTTGGAGACAGTGGCACTGATGAAAAGACAGGAGGCAGAGCTGGAGGTGGCAGAGTTGAAGATGCTAAGATTTTCACTGGGAGTGACGAAGAGGGACAGCATTAGAAACGCGTATACTAGAGGGACCGCTGAAGTTGGACGGTTTGGAGACAAAGCAAGAGAGGCAAGATTGAGATGGCTTGGACATGTGTGGAGGAGAGATGCTGGGTATATTGGGGGGAGGATGCTGAATACGGAGCTGCCAAGAAAGAGGAAAAGAGGAAGGCCAAAGAGGAGGTTTATGGATGTGGTGAGGGAGGACATGCAGGTGGCTGGTGCGACAGAGGAAGATGCAGAGGACAGGAAGAGATGGAAACGGATGATCCGCTGTGGCGACCCCTAACGGGAACAGTAAAAAGTTGTAGTAGTAGTAGTAGTACTGTGTAGCAGAATGGAGTGGAATTGAGTGTTTACTCACTCTATTATTAAAAATGTACATTCCATGCAACCCTAGTGTTTTTTGTTTTATTTTGATTTGTTTTTTTTGTTTTTTTTTGCATTTGTACATTAGGAAAAGTTAGCATACTGTTGGGTCTAAGATGTTACACAGCCACCTGCCACTACTGAGGGGGGCGGGCTACACCCACCACTAGGGGGCGCTTCAGCCCCCCCCTTCCCACGCCAATGTCGGTGTTCTTTTTTCCTCCCACGACATTGCTCCAACGCCGAAAGTCAAAACATCCATTTAGACACCTATAACGCCCTTATCTTAACCTTTCCCCACCTGCTTGTGCACCCTGCTTTGATCCAGCAAATACACACTGACAACCTAACAAGCGCAGGCTGGTGTTCAACTGCCAGCGTCTCGTCCTAAGCATGATCTTGAAATGATTTTCAGACTTAATTAAATCCCCCCGTTTGTTTGTTTGTTTTGCCTCTCACCTGAGTCTCGGTAATCTCTCCTCGGCTGTGATCTGGCGGCCTGATCCGGCGGTGGGCTTTCATCTTTGCTAATTGGGTCCGACTGTCTCAGCGGGGGGGAGTCTGATGCTGCGTCCCCCCCCCCTCCCTCTATCTCTGTCGCTCTCTCGCCAGGTATGGTTGGGATAGGGTTAAAACGCTGAGTGGGCTTAATATGGGGTTAAGGGAGCAAATGAGAGCGAGAGAGGGCAGAAGGTCTAAAACCGTCGCTTGGGGCAGCATCGCCCCTCCTCTTCCTCCTCCTCCAACGTCTGCTACTGCAATTACAGGCACCAGCCAGATCGGAGGTCGAGGGATGGAGGGAGCAGTGAGGTGGCAATGGTAGAGTGTACCAATGTGTGTGTGTGTGTGTGTGTGTGTCTGTGTGTGTTTGACATTGGTTTTATCAATGCCTTTCCTTTTTGAGTCTCCAGTGGATGTTACGCGTGTGTGCGCGCCGGGTAGCATCTGTACATTAGCGCCCTCTGGATTTGTCCGAGCGGATCGCATCAAGGCCTCTCGAACTTGTTTTCCTTGCGATGCTGTTGGATCCGGCAGGGGACACGTGTTTCTGATGGTCTTGCCCATTTCATTCAAAATGCAGTTCACCTGGTAAACATGGTCACCCCACTGGCATCCCCCATCCAACTCCCCACCCCCGCCCCACCGCCCTGAATTTTCTCTAATTCTTCAGTAGGGGACCTCCATCCCCTCATCTGAGGTCTCAGTACGTGGGCCGCTTTGGCCAAGGTGAAGTGAGGACCTATTCGTATGCACGCGTGTGCGCGCGCACACACACACACTAGCTAGCTAGCGTATGTTTCCCATTCTCTTTATGCACTACACCCAGTTGCTGTTTCTGTTCAATATTTGAACAAGAGGAACATCAGAAAGAGCGTCCTGTCAGCACACTCGCTATTCCGTCATCTCCGTCTCAGAGGACTGGAGCACACTTTGACACAGCGCTTCTAGCACTAAACCAAACACCGCTCCCCCTCTTTCTGTCACGCACGGACGTACTGCTGCTGAAGGGTCCGTGTGTGTGTGTGTGTGTGTGTGTGTGTGTGTGTGTGTGTGTGTGTGTGTCGTTCAAAATGTCAAAATTCAGTTTGTTTGCACGTATAACAGCACAGAAAAAAAGATATTCGTATCAGGGCTCGGTGTGGTGCATAATGAGTAGAAAAACCTCCCTCTGCCTGTCTGTGTGTCTGTCTGCCACGTTTCAAATCTATATTTTGAACATTTCCCCACCAGAGGCCCCTTAATTTATATTGTATATATATATATATATGTGTGTGTGTGTGTGTGTGTGTGTGTGTGTGTGAGTCAGTCAGTATGTCGTGTTTACATCCGTTATGTGCCCATACTTCAGCATGACCAATTAGGATATATGTATGTGTGTGTACGTCTCTGTGTATAAATTTGCATTTTTGCTTTTGTGTGCGTGTTTTTGTGTGCTTATGTGTGAGTCAGTGTGGTGAATAATTGTGTTTACATCCCTTACGTGCCCATACTTCAACATGACCAATTAGGATATAGGTGTGTGTACGTGTTTGTGTTTGTGTGTGTGTGTGTGTGTGTGTATGTGTGTGTCTGTCTGTCTGCATGCACGCCTTGTGCGCACCTGTCAGTCAAACGTGTCTCTCGGCAGTTCTTTAGCTATCTTTAAAGGCAAGGTCACTGTGACTCAGACACACAGCGGCAGACAGAACCATCGCTGCCACCATATGATTACAACACAATACCTCAAGCTCCTCACCCCCACCACCGAGAGAGAGAGAGAGAGAGAGAGGGAGAGAGAGAGAGATTAGAGTGGAAGGATGAGGATAGAGGGAGACAAAGAGGTAACCAGGGCATAACTGCTGCTGTACATTTATACATTTAAGTTTTTAGCACCATCAGCACCACACACACACACACACACACACACACACACACACACACACACACACAAATTCACTTAACAGATGGTGGGTGTAGTGCACACTGGTAAATTTGGCTACATCTGCAGCTGCATACACAAACACACTCACACAAATCAGTGTGTTCCAGTACACGCACGCACGCACGCACGCACGCACGCACACACACACACACACACGCGCACACACACACACACACACACACACCAGGTTCAATAAAAGGCGTCTTCTGAAATGATTTCAAAACATGGACGTGGACCTTTAAAAGGAACACCCAACCAGATGCGCCCAAACATGCGCAAATCCATCTGAGGGTAAGAAGCCAGCAAAACCACCCTGAGAGGGAACCGTGGTTCCCATGTTCCGAACTTGGATCTGGACCACATGAAACACAGAGCGGCGTTGGTGGGGTGGGGGGTAGCAGATGGGTCAGCCATCTGGTGGATGGAGGAAAAGCGAGGGAGATGAAAAGAAGAGGGAGGGTGCATGGGAGAGAGAGAGAGAGAGGTGGGGGGAGTGGGCGTGAGACTTAGCTGCGTGTTGGTGAGTTAGTGTCTGTGTGTGTGTATGTGTGTGTGTGCACGTCATTGTGTGTGTGACTGCAGTGTGTGTGTGTGAGTGCACGTCATTGTGTGTGTGAGTACAGTGTGTGTGTGTGTGTGTGTGTGTGTGTGTGTGTGTGTGTGTGTGTGTGTGTGTGTGTGTGTGTGGGGCTGGTGTAGTCATCCAAGACTCAGGTGTCAATGCAGTTGAGTTTGTGCAGCAAACTATTGAATGGACAAGTGTGTGTACTTACACTAACGCTCGCACGGACACACACACACACACACACACACACACACACACACACACACACACAGACACACAAATGCAGATGATAGTGTGTAAACAAATGCGGATGAGTCCGAAAACCGAGACACATACACGCACGTGTTGAACTCGAGCTAGAGTTGCGCAGTAATTCAATACCATAGCTTATCGCCTTCCAGAGGTATTGATGAATGAAATTCTTCTATCGCCATACCGTGATAGTCAATGCCGTTGTCTTAATTAATGATGATAACAAGAATCTACTGCCCTAAGTTTCTCACAAAAACTCCCAAGTTTTTTTTTTAGCCCCTCCCCCCCTTTTCTCCTCAATTATACTTAGCCAATTACCCCACTCTTCCGAGCTGTCTCTGTAGCTGCTCCACCCCCTCTGCCGATCCAGGGAGGGCTGCAGACCACCACATGCCTCCTCCAATACATGTGGAGTCACCAGCCGCTTCTTTTCACCTGACAGTGAGGAGTTTCGCCAGGGGGACGTAGCACGTGGGAGGATCATGCAATTCCCCCCAGTCCCCCCCCCCAACAGACGCCCCGACCCACCAGAGGAGGCGCTAGTGCAGCGACCAGGACACATACCCACCTCCGGCTTCTCACCGGCAGACACGGTCATTTGTGTCTGTAGGGGAGGTAACACGGGGATTCGAACCGGCGATCCCCGTGTCGGTAGGCAATGGAATAGACCGCCATGCTACCCGGACGCCGGTGTGAAATGTTTGATGGAGTATTATTTATTTGAAAACCATCTTCGGTTTGATGTTCTGCTTTACATTACCGAGCAGTTCACCGTGACGAACCTCAGCTGGAGTCTTAAACATGGTGTTTGTTCACATGCAAGCGGTTATTGTGCGGTGTATCAATGATTCGTAAAAGTCACAATGATTATCATGATAATATTTTCCATATCGTCCAACACTAAACAAGACTTCACCCAGCATGTAGAGTGAAAGCAAAAGGCCTCACACAGATCGGGCACACAGCGTATATGGTGAAAGAATAGATGCGGCCTGAGGCGTGGCGTGGCGTGGCATGGTGCATGTCAATACAGCTGGTTTACTGACAGGACATGGGAGAGAAAGTAGAACCGAGATGAAAATGGCAAATAAGCAAGACAGATGATGAAACACAGATGGCGATGGGACGATAAGAGGAGGGAGTAGAGAAAAGGAGGAAAACAGTGCAAGGACCTACGAGGCAAAATGGAGGAAGTGAAAAGCGGCAAGGCCGAGCGAGATCAAAGAAATGACGCCTTTGAAAGCCCATCGTTGCAAAATGGAGACTCGTTTATTCGGGGTGGCAGGATGCCTGAATCCACCTTCAAACTGCAGCTAACAATCGTGGCCGCTGATGACAGAGAGAAGGAAACGTGATGGAAAGTGACTTAAAATACATACACACACCATCAGATCACGGAAAACACGTTCAGCATCCACCAGGCCGGCGCCGGACTCTAGTTACACAACCCCCGGCAGAAAACATGTTAACGTTATAATTATTCATAATTCAACCGCAGGTATGAGTAATTTATCACTGTTACAGCCACACAGCTTCTGGCAACTCACTCCGGCGTGTATGCAGAGTGAAAAAGAGTGACCAATAATTCATATAATTTGTCTAAATTTTGCGATTTTCTCTTTGCTTGGATGCTCAGTGAATATTGTCATTATGGTGATTATCACTCGCTTGGCCATCTGCATGTGTTTTTTTATGGAGACACACACACACACACACACACACACACACACATACATACGCACACAGTACAAATTCACACACATTTTCACACCTCGGCTACAGCAAATACACACAACAACAATGGTTACTAAGGCCATGCATACAAAATTCAGTTTATATCTCTCAGAAAAGGTGAAAAAGTTCAGCCCCCTTGTTTTTGTGCCCATCTCCCTGCGCTGCATGGTGATTTGAAAACATTTTATTTGGTTAGGTTTTTTTGCCCACCTCAGATGGATTCATAATCAAACCAGAAACTAAATTCTATGAATTTGTTGCAGCGTAAAAATTCACCCAAAAAAAAAAAAAAGAAGAAGCAAGTTATTTGAAAAAGGCCTTCTGCTGCCTTTTGTCCCTACAGTTAAACTGCCTCAGACACACATATTACAACTTACTGTTTAATTTCTAGGGAGGGAATTTGAACAAAATTGCCTTTTCTGTTTTTTTTCTTCTTTTTTTTTAACAGCCAAAATTATGTCTCTTAAATACATCACAATGGGATTCGAGCCTGTCAGCCAACCAGAATATGCGATGCGACGGAAATGACGTATTCAAAGGATGGCGTTTTATTGAGTTTTCAGACCGCATGAGTCACCTGCCTCCTGCCACTGCAGGAATTATGCAAAATGCATGATTCAGTTGATTTTCAAAGAAAAGCTTAATGGAAGAAAGAATAGACTATCAGAGGGGAAAATAGTCTCAGATTTTCCCAGAAGAAAGGCACAATGACAGTCGTTTGACGGGAAATACTATTTAAACCCGCCTAACAACTGTAACCAAGATAAAGTTTGAATAACATGTGAAATGTTATCCAAACTTTTCTTTGGATACCAACACGGGTCTTTTTCTGTCATAGCCCCAGTTATATCTAACCATTACATTGTGGTGGTATATATTTGATAAAAATGACCTAGCATATTGGGATTATTATTGTCACATACTGTAACTGTGAATTGAGAGGGTTAATCTGTGGTGCAAAATTTATTTTGGATACAAGTAAAATGTTGTTATAAAAATCTATTGAAATTATTAACACTGACCTTTCGAGGTACATATTCGATTGCAGTTTCAAATTTGTATATCTTTTTGATAGCATCCGTTTCCTTTCATATGGTAAATTTGTGCTGTGATCAAGCTTTGATAGACTTTGAATTTGTAAATAAAGCCAAATGTCTGGAACATGAAATAAACAAACAAATAAATAAATAAATAAACAAACAGATCTCAATGCGACGTACAACCCAAATAGTACACACTTGGAGCCATAGAAAGAAAAATATAATACATGTTTAGAGATTAAACAAACAGTTAACACAACTCGTCATCATCCCTGTATTTATTGATAATCAGTCCTTTATACTTATTCTTTAACTGCATTAAAAAAAAACTTTATTTGTATAGCACCTTTCATACATAAAATGCAGCTCAAAGTGCTTTACATTAAAAACAAGGGAACCAATAAAATTCAACAACAATACAGATAAAATAAGTTAAAAGTAATAAAACACAGACCTCGGCAAATAACATAAAACAAGGCAAGAAATAAAACCACAGTACAAGATAAAAAATAAGAGTAAAAGAAATAAAATGGAATTAATTAAAAGCAAGAACATAAAAATGGGTCTTGAGCTGATTCTTAAAACTATCTATGGACGTTGCTTCTCTTATTTGTTGGGGGAGTCTATTCCAAGCCGTTGGTGCATAAAAACAAAATGCTGCTTCACCATACTTTTTGTATTTCATTCTAGGGACATTGAGCAGGCCAGCACCAGAGGATCTAAGAGAACAGCTCGGAACATCATCAGATATGCAGTCAGATAGGTATGGGTGCTAAACCATGTAGAGCTTTAAACACAAGTAAAAGAACTTTAAAATCAATCCTCAAGCTACAGGAAGCCAGTGTAAAGATGTTAAAACTGGGGTAATGTGATCTCTCATCCTGGTTTTTGTTATGACCCTTGCTGCCGCATTCTGTACTAGTTGCAGCCTATGGATACAAACATTTTTGAAATGCATTTTTCATTTCTCTATTCTTTTGGTCTTCTGATTTTTTATTTAAATAGTCTTTTATTTTTTAAATACTTTTATCAAGCTCAAATATCAAATTAAACAAATAAAACTGGGCTAACTATCTGTGTTGGCATGGGAAAACTGATGAGAATTTTTTTTGGTCAGCGGTTACTAGGTAAAAAAAATAGATGGTTGGTGTTGATTGGCTAGACCCTCTGTGATTTTTGAGAAGGCACAGCCAAATCAAAGCAAATGAAGACATATTGTAGAGGGATAGCATAGTCAACCAATCACATAACGGGAGAGATGAGTAAAAAAAATTTGAGCTAGCGAGTAGTAGCATAATAGCAACTGCTGCAGATGTTACAGAAGATACAAGGAACAAAAAGGAACTCCTGCTGGAATTAAAATCTAAGAACCAACTTAATGACCAGGAAGTCACCCACTTCATTAAAAAGGACAGGAAGATGGACCCTCAAATGGTGAATCACTTTATTAATTGCTCTCTTTGTTGATGGTAGCTGTATGCTTGGCCTCTGTAATTTCTGCCTGTCATGTCTGCTGAAATGTTTTTATTCTTATTGACTCCTCACATTGGTTGTTCCTTGGACAAGTTATATGGCACAAAACTATTCATATATGTGTGTGCGTGTGCGTATGTGTGTCCACTCCCACCCCTCCTGCTCCCATTTTTCATATAAACTGGATGCGCTCTGCTGTGTGGCTGGTCTCTATAGCTGATTGAAAACAGGTAAAAAATACGTTTTTGATTTATTCCTCATAGCTGCTAATGGTAAGCTTATGTGACCTCATCTCAGAGTAACAGTAAGGTATAAATCTCATTTCATACAGTCTATGGTACGAATAGATGGGGTCACACATGGTGCTAGTCCAGTGGCAGAAGGACGACAGTAAGCATTTATTACGAGCACAGTTTGGCCTGTCAGTGATTGAAGTCTTAGCTATTTAAATTAATATTAAAGAGGTATTGGCATTGTTTAAGCAATACATTACAAGATCAATGGGCCTTACTCATCAAACGTTCATATGTACAAATTTATTCTTACACACCCATGGGATTTTTTTAGCTGTAAAGTTTGTCTCAGAGACCAAGGTAGTCATCATCATCATAATCAGCAGTCACGTGAAGCGAGTATGACTGTCTTCTCCATTGGGTCGTCTACTTGTGGGTCTTAAGATGGCTGTAGAGGCCGATATGTGATCCACAGATCGCAGATTGCAGCACATACTTTGGTGCTGTGTGGACAGGGAAAAGTGGTGATGATTGAGCCTGTTTTTCTCTCTCCTTGTGGTGCTGTCACTTTTTCTCTGCGGCACAGTGGAGTTCCATTTCATGACGTGCAGCTCCTTCCTGCACAAATTTCTTCCAGGAGTGCCTATCCAGTGCAATGTATTCCCAGTTGCTCAATGTGATGTTGAATTTCTTCAGACTGGTCTTGATATTGTCCTTGAAACGTTTCTTTTGCCTGCTGGGAGCTCGCTGTCCTTCCTTCAGCTGGGAGTACAGGATCTGTTTGGGGAGGCATGTGTTGGACATGGCCTGTCCATCAGAGTTGATGCCGCATTATTGTGGTGGTGATGCTAGTCATGTTGGCTTTTTCCAGAATGCTGATGTTGGTGTGTCTGTCCTTCCAGCTGATCCTCGGGATCTTTCGTAAGGATCTTTGGTGGTTGTTCCCAGGCTCTCAGGTGCCTGCTGTAGGTGGTCCATGACTCTGCTTCATACAGCAGGGAGGGGAGAACAACGGCTTTGTAGACCAGGAGTTTTATTTGGGCCTTTAAGCCTCGGTCTTCAAAGACTTACCTGAGTCTGGTGTAAGCACCACTGACACAACTCAGGTGATGGGTGACCTCAGATTCGATGTCAGCTTTTGAGGAGAGATGGCTATTGAGTAAGGGGAAGTGATCAATGTTTTCAATAATTTTGTTGTCCACTTTGGTGGTGGGCTAGGTAGATAGCTGGTTGGGTGGAAGTTGATATAAGACCTGGATCTTCTTGATGTTCAATGCTAGACCCAGGGCTCTGTATGCCTTGGCAAAGGCATTCAAAATGTCCTGGAGGTCTTCTGTTGAGTGTGCTGCAATGGCATTTTCATCTGCATACTGAAGCTCTATGATGGTGGTGTTGCAGACTTTGTTCTTGGACTTGAACCTATTAAGGTTGAAGAGCCTGCAGTCAGTTCTGTATAGGATTGGGATCCTCTGTGGCAGCTCTTTGCCATTGAGGTGGAGTATGGCAGCAATAAAAATGGCAAACAGGGTAGGTGCAATGATGTGTCCCTGTTTGACCTGTTTCCACAGTGAAGGGCTCTGACTCAGAGCTGCTGTTGCTGAGCACTGTGACTGACATGCTGTCATGTAAAAGCCTCAATATTCTGATGTATTTGTCAGGGCTGCCACATCTTGATAGTATGCTCCACAGAGCCTGGTGGTCTACTGAGTCAAAGGCCTTTGGCAGTTCTATGAAAGACATGTACAAAGGCTGCATTTGTTCACAAAAATTTTCCTGGAGTTGGTGTGCTGTAATTATCATGTTTGCTGTACCCCTGGATGGGTGGAAGCCACACTGAGATTCTGGGAATACTTCCTCAGCCAGTGGTAGCAGTCGGCTTGTGAGGACATGAGGGAGGACTTTGCCTGTTGTTGACAGGAGTGAGATGCCCCTGTAGTTTCCACATTCCGCTTTGTCCCCTTTCTTGAATATGGCCACTATTAGAGCATCCCTGAGCTCTGAGGGAAGTTCCTCTTTTTCCCAGACCTTGAGGAGGAGGGCATGGATGTGGTACAGGAGCTCTGGTCCACCTTCCTTTACAATCTCAGCTGGGATCCCATCTGGACCGGCAGTCTTGCTGTTCTTAAGGCTCTTGATGGCATCTTGAACCTCTGTCATGGTGGGAGGTTCCCAATGTCTTCTCTGATGGGACTCTGAGGAATGTGGTTGGCAATGTCTGATTTAGCTGTGCTGTTGCGGTTGAAGAGTTCTTGGAAGTGCTTCTTCCATCGGGTGTTAATGGATTTGTTGTCTTTCAGCAGTTCCTGCCTGTCCTTTGAGTGCAGGGGGTTTAAGCCATGGTTGCTTGGACCATAGACGGCTTTAGTAGCACTGAAAAAGCCTCTGATGTCACCTGAGTCTGCCAGTCGCTGGATTTCCAGACCCTTTTCTGTCCACCAAGAGTTCTTAAGCTCCCTCATCCATCTCTGGACATCTACTACCTTGGCTCTGGAGTGAGCCACTCTTTTAGCTTTAAGGGTTATGTCATTTTGTCAGACATGAAAGACTTTCCTTTCCTTGGAGATGAACTATTCTATCTCTGTGTCATTCTCATCAAACCAGTCCTAGTGTTTTCTGGACTTGTACCCAAGAGTGGTTTTGCAGGTGTTGAGAATGGTGGATTTAAGCTGGCTCCAGTACTTCTCAGTGTCATCAGAACATCCCTGTTGGGAGTGTTTCCCCTAGAGAGGCCTGAAGTTGCTGCGAGGTGGTAGTTTCATTCAGGCTTTCAAGGTTCAGTCTTGTCCAGATCAGCTTCTTTTGGACCCTCCTCTTCCTCTTGAGTTTGGACATCGTGGAGCGGATGAGATGATGATCTGGCCATCAGCCATTTGCATTGATCATGGCCCTCGTGATATTCACATCACGGCAGTCCCTGGTTTGTATAATGACATTGTCAAGGAGATGCCACTGTTTGGAGCGGGGTTGTCTCCAAGATGCCTTAAATTTGTTTTTCTGGCAAAACAGAGTGTTGGTAATGGTGAGGTCATACTGAGCACATTTGCTAAGAAGCAGAACTCCATTGGAGTTGATATTCCCCATGCCTTCCTTTCCTATAGTGCCCTTCCAGAGGTGTTCATCCCAGCCGACCCTAGCATTGAAGTCTTTAGGAGAATAATCTTACCCTCTTTGGGGATTCTTGACAGTGTCTTGTCTAAGCAGGCATAGAGGGTCTCTTTTACTTCCTCTTCAGAGTCTGAAGTAGGGGCATAGGCACTCACAACTATTGCCATCTGGTTGATGGATGGTCATGAGACACTCACTGATCCCCACAGGAAATTCAGACAGGTGGCTGATGATCTGGTTCCTGATGGAAAATCCAATGCCATGCATGGATCCTGGGCTCATCAGCAGCTTTTTCTTTCCAGAAGAAAGTGTAGCCACCTTTCTCCTCCTTCAGTTGTCCTACGGCTGCCTGTTGGGTTTCAGAAAGGGCAGCTATGTCAATCCGGCATCTCTTCAGATCTCTAGCAATGATTGCGGTTCTCCTCTCTGGTCTGTCACTGATTACACTATCCATCAGTGTGTGCACATTCCAGGCTCAAAAGTTCATGTTTCGATGTTTCTGACCGCTTGTGGCAATCCCTCTGGATGCAGTAACCCAGTCAGGAGGTTTGAGGCAGGCTATTTTTAGGGCACCTTTTCTAGCCCCTACCCCAGGTAGGGTGAGCAGAGTGGACACTAAAGAGGGCTGCACAGTCGTGGGTGCAGCTACCAAAGGGCTCTTTCTACCTCATTCCAAGAGCCCAGCGACTGAATCTGGCACCCACTGCCTGATGTGCCAGCTCATGACTAGGGGCTTCCAGATCTCACAATCTTGCCCCTGTTGCCACTTGCCAGCCACCATAGGACTTAATCCGGGATGTTAGGGTGGATTTCCTTTATGGAGTGTAAATAATTGCGATGGAGGCTTTATTTAGCTTTTGCTGGTTTTAATGAATCACCGTCACACTACACACCAACACTCATGAACACTCTTCCGGAACTTCCCCAAGGTCACCTAGCCCCTACGTTTTCCTGTATAATGTATATTACATAGTATATGTGCAAGAGCATTTGACTACCGTATATCGTATCTCCCCCTCTTTTGTGTTATTTCTATAACATCAAACAAACACTTTAACAGAAATGGCTATTTTAACAGCACATATGAATCAAGATTAACTCAAACTGAGACATTTCAACATATACCAGTTTCTTTCTTACTCAACCAAGGGTTACAGTTTCATAAACACAAATAAACATTATCGACATCAATGTCAATACAACTTTCCTTTTGTTTCCTCCTTTTTTTGTACCCTTCTGTCCTTCCCACCCCCCAAAGGCCAAATGATCGCACTTGTCTACAGGTCAAGCCTGTCGACTGGCTTGCACACCCATCCAGATCTGGTCACAGTCTGACCGGGTAGAGGGATTGTGGGTGTAGCCACACTGTGACTGACAGAAACAGTCTCTAACATGGTGGCTCTGTCAAGAGTGGATGTCTGTCCCTTTGCTCTCACCGGGCGTTGCTGGAATGGGCTGGGGAACCAGCCCTGGTTGGAGTTGATGGTGGTTCTGCCTCAGCTCTGCTCCTTGCTGCATCCTGATGACAAAGGATCTCAGGGTGGTGCTCTTGCTTGAGATCACCGCTGGTCGACTAGTTAAAGTAGTCGCTTGCTGTGTGGGAGCCACGGGTTCGCATCCCGAGCTGCGGCATCCCGAGCTGCGGCATCCCGAGCTGCCCCCCCCCCCGAATTTGCTACATTGGTGTCAGAAGTGGGATGGTGAGATCGTGAAGGACCGTGAGGCCATCGGAAGTGTTTCCCGAAGGAGTGGGTGTAGTGTAACATACACGAATAAGTAGACACGTTAGACCCTTTAGTCTACTGGTTAACGTTGTCGCCCACGGTGCGGGAAATCCGAGTTCGCATCCTGGCTGTGACGGTCTGGCCGAGCTGCCTCCCGAATTCGCTACAAAGTAGTTTCTTCAAAAAAGCTAAACAAAGTGAAGAACAGAGTATTCCGATGGAGGATGTCAAGCTAGCAAGTAGTAACGATAGCCTGGAAGCGTCTACCATCAGTTTCAGCAATGCACAGCCTCAGCTAGCTAGGCAACGAAAACATTAGCCTCGAAATCTTTAGCTCCAGCCGCGACACACTGCTTGTGCTAGGGGTACAACAAGATAGGGAAAACGACGAAAAAACGGGAGAAGAAACGGACCAAGATGGGGATCACTAAACATTGGAAAGTAACGTTACGAAGCTCATTTGCAGTGGCAAGACTTCGAGACATCTGCCCGGACTGTCACGGATGTGACACAGACCTACCAGTATGAGACTCACAGCGTGAGTAAAAGAAGAGCCTTCGAGTATGAGAGAGTCGACAATGAAGTCGTTCTCACTGGGAGTAAAAAGTTCCAAGGTGAGACATTCAGTGTGATTGTTGATATTTTGCTTTCCGGACTGAACAAACAGCTAGATGCATACAGAGACATAAATGGTCGCGTTGGTATCCTATTTGACATGGACTGTGATGACACTGATCTCCACAAACAGGCTGATGCTCTCCTCTCTTCATATCCAACTGACTTGGACAAGGTCTTGGCTAATGAGCTGAGCCAGTTTAGGTCTTTTGTCAGCACCGAGCAAGATAAGACTCCTGCAAACCTATTGCAAGTTGTGCTGAGGAATGCACTTGACAACCTTCCCCAACGTTTTTGTTGCGCTCAGGCTTTTTCCTCACACTGCCTGTGTCAAACTGCGAGGGAGAGAGGACATTTTCACATCTGAAACGGATAAAAAATGAACTCAGAACAGCCATGGGTCAAGAAAGGGCTTTCAGCGCTCTCTTTGATGGCCATCGAGTCTGAACTTGTGAGGGAGCTGGATTTTCAGGACCTGATCACAGAGTTTGCAAAGAAAAAGTTAAGAGAGAAGAACTTCTAAAGGTACAAACCATTTGATTATGTCGTCTGTGCATTGAGCAGTATTATCTGTTGTGATGTGTGTTGCTGTAAATTTTGTGGATTACTTTGATATGCTGTTTGCATAACATGTACAGTGCATCCGGAAAGTATTCACACCCCTTCACTTTCCCCACATTTTGTTATGTTACAGCCTTATTCCAAAATGGATTAAATTCCTTTTTTTCCTCATCAATCTACATACAATACCCCATAATGACAAAGTGAAAAGGGTTTTCTAGAAATTTTTGCAAATTTATTAAAAATAAGAAACCGAAATATTGCATGTACGTAAGTATTCACACCCTTTGCTATGACACTCAAAATTGAGCTCAGGTTCATCCTGTTTCCACTGATCATCCTTGAGATGTTTCTACATCTTGATTGGAGTCCACCTGTAGTAAATTCAATTGATTGGACATGATTTGGAAAGGCACACACCTGTCTATATAAGGTCCCACTGTTGACAGTGCATGTCAGAGCAGAAACCAAGCCATGAAGTCAAAGGAATTGTCTGTGGACCTCCGAGACAGGATTGTATCGAGGCACAGATCTGGGGAAGGGTACAAAAAATTTCTACAGCTTTGAAGGTCCCGAAGAGCACAGTGGTCTCCATCTTTCGTAAATGGAAGTTTGGATCCACCAGGACTCTTCCTAGAGCTGGCCACCCAGCCAAACTGAGCAATCGGGGGAGAAGGGCCTTGGTCAGGGAGGTGACCAAGAACCCGACGGTCACTCTGACAGAGTTCCAGCGTTCCTCTGTGGAGATGGGAGAACCTTCCAGAAGGACAACCATCTCTGCACCACTACACCAATCAGGCCTTTATGGTAGAGTGGCCAGACGGAAGCCTCTGCTCAGTAAAAGGCACATGACAGCCCACTTGGAGTTTGCCAGAAAGCACCTAAAGGACTCTCAGACCATGAGAAACAAGACTCTCTGGTCTGATAGAACCAAGATGTAACTCTTTGGCCTGAATGCCAAACGTCACGTCTGGAGGAAACCAGGCACCTCTCATCACCTTGCTAATACCATCCCTACAGTGAAGCATGGTGGTGGCAGCATCATGCTGTGGGGATGTTTTTCAGCGGCAGGAACTGGGAGACTAGTCAGGATCAAGGGAAAGATGAATGGAGCAAATTACAGAGAGATCTTTGATGAAAACCTGCTCCAGAGCGCTCAGGACCTCAGACTGGGGCGAAGGTTTACCTCTCAACACAACAATGATGCTAAGCACACAGCCAAGACAACGAAGGAGTGGCTTCGGGACAAGTCTGTGAATGTCCTTGAGTTGCCCAGCCAGAGTCCAGACTTGAACCCCATTGAACATCTCTGGAAAGACCTGAAAATAGCTGTGCAGCGACGCTCCCCATCTAACCTTACAGAGCTTGAGAGGATCTGCAGAGAAGAATGGGAGAAATACCCCAAATATAGGTGTGCCAAGCTTGTAGCTTCATACCCAAGAAGACTTGAGGCTGTAATCGCTGCCAAGGGTGCCTCAACCAAGTACTGAGTAAAGGGTGTGAATACTTATGTACATGCAATATTTCAGTTTTTTATTTTTAATAAATTTGCAAAAATTTCTACAAAACCTTTTTCCCTTTGTCATTATGGGGTATTGTATGTAGATTGATGAGAACATTTTTTTTAATCCATTTTGGAATAAGGCTGTAACATAACAAAATGTGGGGAAAGTGAAGGGGTGTGAATACTTTCCGGTTGGACTGTATATTGCATCACTGGTGTGATGCCGCTTGTATTGGAGTCAGTTTGTCAAGTTCATTATATGTTGGTTTTTGCAGTTCTGTGTCAAGTTGCCTAGCTCACTTAGTGAGCCTTATTTTGAAAGCTGTATTCAGCTGTGCCATATGATTACCTTAGGATGGCATTGTTATAAGCCTATTCCTAGTCAGTCACATTATTATGTATCAGTAATAACTGGTGTGCTGTCTGCTTGGATGGTTTCCCATGAACACAAATATTACCATAGAGCAGCGCTGGACAATCTTATCCAGAAAGGGCGAGTGTGGGTGAAGGTTTTTGTTTCAACCAAGCAGTTACACACCTGATCCCATTAATCAACCAGTAGAGTCTTTGCTGAGGAACTTGATTAGGAGACACAGGTGTGCAATTGCTTGGTTGGAACAAAAACCGGCGCCCACACGGCTCTTTCTGGATAAGATTGCCCACCCCTGGTCTAGAGTCATACACTGCCTTGGGATGATTTCATCCATTGTTTCCTTGTCTTGTGATTTGTGAGTGAAATGGCAGTACTTGGTCTATTGAACTGTATAGGCATACCTGCTCAGCTGGACCGGTTATTTAGCCTTTGACCAATGGGTGTGTGATTATGGTGTGGTGATTTGGCATGCCAGCTTGACTGGAAGCTCAAAATAATTAAGATGGGGTTTAATGGCTGGAGTGTGGGGTGGGCATGGTGTGTGCATGTGCGTGTGTGTGTGTGCGTTTGTGGGGGTATGAGTTTCAGTGCCCAGGGGCCCCTGGGGGTAGTAATCCAGTCTTATGGGGGCCCATTTCTGCTGCAGCCTTCATCCGCTTTTCCAGCTGTTGTGATGCTTCCCTAACATCAGCCATTATCCTCTGCCTGTTCCACCATTGAGGTCTTGGTTGGATTGCTCTTTGTCAGGGACCTCCCTCTTGGCCTTACTGCCATGGGTGACTCTACCAAGAACATAGGTCCAGACAGCATTTTTCTCAGGATCTCGGGTCCACGTAAGCTTCTCAACCATGACAAGGTCACAATCCACGGAGAAGTGAGACCAGTATAAAACCTGAGTAACCCCTGAATTTAGACATCAGTTGGCTAACACTGATGTCTTTGCGTGGCTGGGTGATTACTCGTTGCAATAGGTAGACAATAGATGTTAGGGGGAAGGAATTACAAATAACCATTAGACTTTACTTGTGCCTGTCAGACAATCTTGAGAGCTAAAAAATTCCATTGGTGTATGAGAACAAATTGGTATGTACGAATGATTGATGTACATTGATCACATGTACAGGCCCACTGTAAATGTGAGCTAGGCTATATATTGGGTATTTGGGTTGGCAATATAGGCTCTTTTGTTTCTTGATTTCATTCCAATGAAAACCTTTTTCGAAAACTCACGGTTCTTCACTGACTGGTGGACTCTTAACAGCGTATGTGAAAACTTGTTATTGCGGATTGGCTGCATCAGTTAAGAAAATACAAATTGCAATGCTAAATCATACAGATATTAGTTGTTAGGTTGTATCCACTTGGTTCAGTAACACAGCATTGTCCTTAATCGTCTCAGTCTGGGCCGGTTCTGTGGGGGTGGCAACGGGAGCAACCGCACCGGGCCCAGGTCTGGAGGGGGGCCCAGAAAAAAAAGAAAAAAAAACCTTTCTGCGCTGATTCTGCTGTAAGTGCAGTGATTGTTAATTGTGTGTCTCAGCAGTGCAAAGAGGCCCTGTATGTTGCTCCTCCTAGCAGTTTCCCTATTGGCTGATAACGATTTATTTTCAAAAATGTATCAAAAGTTGTGTCGTCATCCCCCTCCCCCATGAGTTAGTGTAGCCTATGGTGAAGACGTGAAATTCGGTTCTACTAACCAAAAAAATGTCTGGAAACAAATCTGGTTGTAAGAAAAGAAAATTACAGAAACGTAAGGTAGAAAATTTAAAAAAAAGAGGCAGAAAACGCAAAGAAGGTATACAGTGCTTGGCTTAACGTTTGGGCAGCAGAACACTTGGAGGATACTGTGGATAGCAATGAAGCTAGCACATCCAACACATGTGCTAACTCAGCAGCAGAGGATACTGGAGCGGACAGCGACCGTGGCGCTTGTGCTAGCACCTCCACCGCTATCGAGAATGCAAACGACCACCGAGAATCTGTCGAGGAAGAGGGAAGTCACGAAAGTGATGGGGAGCATGAGTTTGACTTATTTGATCCTGCACAGTGGCCAGACAGAATGCATGATGATGACATCAGAACGGACATAGTCAGAAATAAAGCACTGCAGGTGACCGATTTTGATTTCCCTAAAACGGATGGCCGTCGATTCACACCAGCTAATTACACCAGGACAGTTGGTGCCCTAAAAGTACCTCGGCCATGGTTAGTTTACTCAAAGTCTGCCAATGCCGTCTTCTGTTTCTGTTGTAATTTGTTTGGAACTGACAAAGGGATCTTCACTACTGGTTTTTCAAACTGGGTCAAGTTATCAACGAGACTGACTGAACACGAGAATTATCGTTCTCATCTTGAGAATTTTTCAAAGTGGAAAACTCTGGAATTCGCTTTGGCTACGGGTACAACGATTGACAGCCACCAGCAAGCAGAGCTTCTCAGTGAGAGACAACGGTGGCCTGAAGTGCTTAGCAGAATTTTTGATTGCATCATGTTTCTTGCATTACAAAACCTTGCATTTAGAGGACATGTCGATCGCCTGTACCAAGAAAACAACGGCAATTTTTTTAAGCTTGTGGAATTTTTGGCCAAATATGATATGCCATCTCAGTCATTCCAAGACTACCCACTACCTCAGCAAAAACATTCAAAATGAGTTCATTGGACTCCTAGCTGAGGCAGTGCTGGAAAAAGCATGCAGAAGGTCAAAACAGCTGGATATTACAGCATCATGATGGACTGCACACCAGATGTGTCGCACAAAGAACATCTCTCTCTCGTTTTGCGATATGTTACAACAGACCAGAAGGTAGAGGTGCATGAGAGCTTTTTTGAATTAATTGCTGTGAAAAGCACAACGGGCGAAGCACTTGCAGATACACTGCTGGAAAGGCTGGCTAAATATGGCATTAACAATTGATGATTGCAGGGGACAATGTTTTGATAACAGGGCCAACATGAGGGTTTGTGCACAGGGGAGTACAAGCAAGGGTGAAGCAGGTTAACAAGCGGGCTTTCTTTGTGCCCTGTTGCCCTCACAACTTGAATCTGGCCATTGAACATGCAGCCGAGTCCTCGAACGAGGCCAAGAATTTTTTTGGAGTGCTAAATCGGCTATACAAATTATTCGGAAAATCAAGGAAACGTTTGGGGATTCTTGAAAAACATGTACGCATCACCCTGAAACCTCTCTCAGAGACCAGATGGAGTGCTCGCGCTGACGTGACAAGAACGGTAATTGAGCAGCTACCCCAGGTCATAGATGCACTCATAGCCGTCAGTGAAGATAGCACCTGTGATTCCGAGACCACCTCTAAAGTCACAAGTCTCGTACAAGCAATTGAAACATTTGACTTTTTGGTCAGCTTAGTTGTTTGGCACATATTGCTGGATACAGTCAATCAGGCCAGTGTCGTCCTGCAGTCACGACATTTGAGCATCGGTGATGCAGTAAGAGTTGTCACAGCTGTAAAAGAAGAGATGGAACAATGTCGACTGAACGGTTTCCAAGATGCTGTTGAAAAAGCAAAAGAACTTGCAGAGAATATGGACGTTCCACCGGCTTTCCCTGAACATCGTACACGACGCCGAAAACGACTTCCCGGTGAAATGTCAGTCGATGAGCCTTTGACAGGGGAGGAAAAGTTTAGAGTGAGCTTTTTCAACTGCTTGATCGACACAGTGATAACTGAGACAGAAGAGCGTTTTTCATATTTGAGTCAGTGCAATCGTCTTTTCCACGTTTTGGAGGACATTAAAAATGTTAACCTGATTGACAACCACAGAGAGGCCTGTGAAGAGCTCGCGGAGTTTGTGGGGGGGATTTATGGTGGAGAACTGGACAGTGAATTGGATTTTTGTCACGTCTACTCCAAGCTGATGTAAAAAAAAACCTCTGAAGTGCTGGATTTTTTAGTTGAGAGAGACATGAAAACGGCATTTCCGAACACTACTGCCGCTTGCCAGGTGTTTCTTACAATTCCATTCTCAGTCACAAGTAGAGAGCGCTCTTTCAGCAAATTGAAATTGATCAAGACATATTTGAGATCAACGATGTCCCAAGAAAGACTGTCTGCGTTGGCTGTGTTGTCCATCGAGAACCGTGTGGCAAGACAGGTGGATTACAATGACACAATTGCAACATTTGCAGCGGTCAAGACATGACGCGTAAAGTTTTAAGATAATGAGGAGGACTTTACAATAGCCCGCTGTGGCATGGTTGCTTGTAATTGTGTCCTGTGGTTGATATTATTTTGAATTGGTTGTTTCTTCTGGTAGCCTGTGCTCACCCCACACACAGCTGTGTGGTGTATGCGTGCGTGCGTAGTCCTAGGCTTTATGGGTGTTGGTGGTTGTCACGGTCGTGCATGTCTGTGATTTTCTTTTTTTGGAGGGGGGGGGTGCGGTGAGCGATGGTTGCTCCCTGGCCCAGAATAGCATAGGAACGGCCCTGGTCTCAATAGTCTTTAATTGTCAATAATTAGGATGTTTTTATTTGTATAGGATGTGTCATTGGTACAATACTGCAAGTCGAGTTGCCCATCTGGGAATAATAGATGAAATGATTACTACTTCTTTAAGACATTTGGTCAATTGACCAGCCTTTATTGTTACTATTCCTTTCATTTACACTGTACAACAGCTAGGTAACTAGCTGAGTAACAAGAATTATGAATTAACCTGATAGACATGTTAGGCTCATTAGATTAAGACATTTTCTTTAGAGTTGAGCAGCAGAACATGGGGCATGAATCCTGCCATGTAACGGCTGTTGTAGGCATGATATTCGCCTGTTGAAGTACATGAGTCGGTTTACATTTAATCATGGAAAGATGGTGAATTGTGTTAACTCTCAGATAGGACATCCTGCCTACATAACATCATAATATTTTAATATCTTGGTGGCAAACTTGCACAGCAACAGAAGTTAGAGGGACCTGACGTTCTGGGGTTTGATACCAACTAACCCAACTCCTCTGATCCTCTCCAGTTGGAAGGAAAGCTTTCCTCAATTTATTTCAGTAGAAATATGAAAATGCACCGCATATGTGAACTCGAGTGATAATAAACTGCATCAATCTAGAATGGATTAGATGAAGTAAGTAAAAGTAATTATAAAAAAAAAACATTATTAATAAGTCATGATTTTACTAGCAGGGGTTCCAACCTCTTGGAGAAGCAGTCAGTCCTCAAGAGAAAATGCACGTTTTGTTCTTCTTTAAATCTAATCCAGGATGTACAACGTCTGTTGAGGCGAGATTCGATATCATGCTTCAAGGGTGATTTTGATAGATTTAGTTCATTCCACAGTTAGATCGATGAAGGGAGGGTGTTTAACCTGCCGGTGGATCGGCTCATAACGTGAACAGAGGTATGGTATTGGATTGGTGAAATATTAAATTTACTGTGGGGCTTCAAACAGGGCTGATTTAGCCGTAGGCTTAGCTGTTGTGTGTTTGTTTTATGCTCTACTGGAGCTGCTGTTGACGATGTTAACATCTTGTAGGCCAAATTTATATTTTGTTATTTTGCATTTGAGATTCCAGCTGGGTGGCATTCCCTGTTCAGAGGAAGCATCTGGATGATGGTGCTTTGCATGCATATCTATTCCCCAGTTATCTGTGTGGCAGATCTGCTATATGCTCTATGACATTTCTGTCGTCCATCTTGTTAATGTGCATGTCCGTTGTTGATTGAGTTATCTGACTGATGTTTTTTCCCCCAATCTTATTATTGATTTTTTTTTTAGTCTCTGAACAGTCAGTACTACACAAAGCAGAACATTTCCAAACCTTCACCCCCTCACCCAGGTCATGAAACAGAGGGAAGGGAGAGAAAACAGAAAGAAAATAACAAAATTACCTACAACAAAGGAAGATGGTCAGAAAAAGCATATGAGAGGAGATAGGAAAGGGGTAATTGGGGCGTGTGTGTGTGGTGGTGGTGGTGGTGGTGGTGGTGGTGGTGGTGGGGGGGGATTCGCTCATCTTCTGCGTCTGGTGAAATGTTTAGCGGGTCAGTGTATTCCAAAAAAAGGGTTCCACATTTCTTGGAATGTTTTTACCGAGCCAATGAGAGAGAATCTAAATTTCTCGAGTTTGATATTGTATAGAACTTACTTAATCCATCGATAGTGTGCAGGGGGAGAAGTGAGCTTTCATTTCAGTAGAATCAAATGTCTGGCAGGTAAAGAGGCCGGTATCACATGGAGTAACAAAGATGACATAAATAAGTGGGGGCAATGACCACATCATAAACCCAGTTTATGGGCAGCCCAGTGGTTAGCACTGTTGCCTCACAGCAAGAAGGTCCTGGGTTCAAACCCCAGGTCCTTTCTCTGTGGAGTTTGCATGTTCTCCCTGTGTCTGCATGAGTTTCCTCCGGGTGCTCCGGTTTCCTCCCACCATCAAAAAGACACATGTTAGTGTTAATACTCCTGTTTGTGCCCTGACCAAGGCAATGGAAAGAAGAACTGAAGTTGGTCCCCGGGCACTGCAGCTGCCCACCATTCTTATACAATAGAATGGGTTAAATGCAGAGAACAAATTCATTATGAGAATAAAATTCATTGTAAGAATACAATGTCGAATAAAGTGGCTTTCTTTCAGCACTGGGGAAAATACTCTGAAAGATTTGCAGAGTGGCCAAGCACATGAAACTAACATAGTACCTCAACCAATGGACTGTCGATGAGTGGTTGGAGAGCCGGGTTTCTCATACTGCTGGGGCTGATGAGCCTGATGGAAAGCAAGTGTGTGTGTCTGAGCCAGTGAGGTGAATGTAGGTCAGGAAAGAGAGAGAGAGATAGACTGGCTGCAGGCTAGGTGGACATGGAGGGAGTGATAGAGACTCTGGTGTCCAAACATTTCTTCCTAACGGCGCATCTGAGTGTTTATATTTAAAGGTAGATAACTTGTCAGAGCTGGTGAGCGGGATCAAGGTTTATCTAACATTAACATTCAGGGCGGCATGGCTCAGGAGGTAGAGCGGGTCATCTAGTAATCGGAAGGTCGCTGGTTAAATCCCCGGCTCCTTGAGCAAGACACTGAACCCCCTGATGTCCTGATGAGCAGGTTGGCACCTTGCATGGCAGCCTCCGCCATCAGTGTATGAATGTGTGTGTGTGTGAATGGGTGAATGTGAGGCATACACTGTAAAGTGCTTTGAGTGGTTGGCAGACTAGAAAAGCATTAAATAAAATGCAGTCCATTTACCATTAACAACACATTATTAGTTAATTGATAACGTAGTCAAGCCGAAGGCTCATGTCATCTAGTACCATTTTGTTTCTAACGTTAGAGAGCGATATATAAAATACTGATATTCTGATTTGTCCACTTGTATACGTGACCCTGTCCAATTTGCTCTTCTTCTTCTTCTTGTTCTTCTTGTTCTTCATCTTCTTCTTCTTCTCCTTGTTCTTCTTCTCCTTCTTCTCCTTCTTCTTCTTCTTCCTCTTCTTCAGAATTGGTTTCCAGTTTGTATATGTATGGTTGAATTACTCCTATATTACCACTTCCTGAGTGGCGGAGGGGTGGGGAGCTGCAGGTGAGTGGTGGAGGGTTTGAGGGTGGGGAGATTTGAATTGAGGGCAGGGATAATTTGCATATTCATAGATTTTGGATTTATTTTTTTAATGAGGGAGGAGTAAATGTCATTTTAAGGATTTTAACAAGATAATTGAGCTTATTTTGCAGAAAAAACATTAGAAAATATATCAGAGGGTTTTATGTCCTAAAACATGACTGGAAGGGGTTTTTAAAACTTTGCTATAAAAATACAATTTCAAGAGTAGGATTAATCAGAGTCACAGCTGGAAATCATCTCAGTAGCTACAATAAAACATTTCCCATGGCTGAGTTATGTTTTCCTACCATTGTTTTATTGCTTCAGAATGAATGACACTGTCATTCAGTCTGAAGCATTCATTCTGAATGCAGGCAAATGGCTGCTCTGCTGATTTACTCAGCACAGCAGCTATTTGCCTACATTCATTTTATATCATGGAAACTACAACGGTTAAACACATTTGATGTCTTTTAATGAAGGCTTTGAAATTATAAGGCTTTTTACAGTCTTTTCGAGGTAGGAACATTGCGCCATTACGCCGCCTCGCCGTTCTGTGTAAAAGGTATGAAAACAGAATGGGGGTCATTGTTGTTCTGACGTTGAGTCGGCAGAGGAGGTAGTCACAAAGCTGAGTCGACGTCTGTGTAAAAGGGACAGCCGGTAAGAAGGGACAGTCATGAAGTCACGATGCCTCTGCTTTCGGAACCTGGCATGCTATGTAAAATACACACTGGAGCGTTATTATACCGCCTTTGTTTAATTCAGTGGAAAAACACAAAGCCAGCATAAAGATGAGTCTTCATTACGCTGTTATTGTACAATCTCTGTGTAAAAACGCCTTGTGACACGATCTCTGCCATTTCATGTCAGACTTGGTTGCTTTCGTGAGAGGGTCTGCGAAGGCAGCTGCGCATCCACAGACTGACAGGCAAAACGTTTTTATTAGGTGGATTGTTTTTAGCTTGATTAGGTAAATTTTTTAGCTTGAGCACTGCATATTAAAAACTAAATATTTTCATATATCCCATTCAGTCGACTTAGGTGCTGTGCAAAAAACTTATTATGGCAGGAAAAACACAGTTTTTTCTGTCCGTTTTTGCGGGTATGGAGAAGGGGAGATACGTCTGTCTGGTTGAGATCTGCACACTACTGCTGAGTGCACTCCTCTCATTCCAAATATGCTCAAACTGAATTTTATTAACTTGGGGCAAGACCAGAACATGTGGGTGATATTAGCAGGGGATTGTTTGCACCAGTTGCAAACATCACTGACATTAGGATACATTTTTGCCAGTTTGGCATTAGTATAGTGGATAGTGGATTCTGTGTAGAAACTTGCATTGAATTAGCCCATGATGGGCACATATGGAGAAGGAATGGACCAAGTCTAGAAAATCCCACTGTTCGTTAGATAGGTGTGTTCCCAGATCCTGTTTCCAGGCATATTTGGTATGGGTAGGGAGGCTTGGATTGGCCGAACCCATGAACCTGCAAATAATCGGGGGACCCTTCTTTTGGTTAGGATCCATAGTCAGGAGGATATCAATCACGGTTCTCGGGGGGGGGGGGTGATTGGGGAAATGAGGAAACGGTTTTTTGACAAAATCTCTGATTTGGAAAAAACTAAAGGGGTGAGAGTTAGGTGGGGTTGCAACTGTCCCATAAAATATGGAATAATCCCGTAATTGGAAACTAAAAGATGTGTTCTGTATTAAACTGATACGGGACGTGCTTTGTTCTGTATTTTTGGGAATAAATTCAGTCCAAATCTGTGGAAGAGAAATAATACAGGTTAGACTATTAAAACAGAGCGGTTTTTATGATAGAAGGAAACCCTCCTGCTGTTCTGTCATCCCTAAGCCTTTCTGTCCTGTTATGTTCCACTACCCAAACAGAGAAGGCATTTCACATTGGTCGTGAGCATTGCTATGATATGCAAGCCTGACAGTGGCACGAGATTTAAAAGATGACAACCTGCCGGCAAAAAAAAAAGGAAAAGAAAAAAGAAGAGATTACAAACATACAGAAGGAATGGAAAAACCAATGGCTGGGATGTGTGAGTGAGAATCTGTTCAAGGCCAACTGCACCATCTGCCACGAATTTGTGACATCAAACAATATGCATCGGGAGAAACTTTCTCCCGATGGAAAAAAAGAGGCTGCGGAGGACACAGGAAGCCTTCACAACCAAGTATGATCTTCTACTTAGCTATGAACTCTGATTCCACTTCTGTGCGTCTACTACTGGACCCCAGTGCAGCTTTTGACAGCATTGATCACTGTATACTATTAGACAGAATAAATTTTAATTTTGGTGTCTCAGGTTTAGCTCTTGGCTTAAGTCCTACTTATCTGGAAGAACACATTGTGTCTGCTATAGGAATATTACATAAAAGTTCTCTGACGTTAAATATGGTGTACCCCAGGGCTCAGTTCTTGGCCCTCTACTTTTCTCTCTTTATATTTCACCTCTTTGCCAAATTATATGCAGTCATGGAATAAATTTCCATTGCTATGCTGATGATACTCAGCTGTGTGCCTATAAGTGCTGGTGATCGTACTCAAATGACTAATTTAGATGTCTGCTTGGCTGCTGTGAAAAATTGGATGTCACTAGATTTCCTGCTTTTAAATTCAGATAAAAATGAGATGCTGGCCATTGGCCCAGCTAGACACAGACACCAATTTGATCAAGTAAAAATAACAGTCGGCAACTCTGTGATTTCACAAATTGTGGCAGCCAAAAATCTTGGTGTTCCATTTCATCCGAGCCTTTCCTTTGATAAGCACATTAAAGAAATCACCAAGACTGCCTTTTTTCACGTACGTAACATAGCCAAAAATCCAGTCTTTCCTGTCTATGGTTGATGCAGAGACTCTAATACATGAAATTGTTTCATCCAGACTTGATTATTGCAATGTTCTGTTTTCAGGTCTGCCACATGCTAGTACTAAAAGTCTTCAGATGGTTCAGAATGCTGCAGCTAGAATCCTAACTAAAATCAGAATCAGAATCATTTTCATTTGCCATGTAGGTTTGCACAGACATGGAATTTGACTCTGGTTTCGTGGCTCTCTCAGTGTACTTAACATAGAACAACAACACGACAACATCTTTAGATATATACACAAGGATTGACTTATTCAGGTGAAATAAGAGGTAAATATAATAATAAATGATAATATAAGTGCAATAAAATAATAAATAATAATTAAAATAATAAAGTGAAATACGTGCAGTGGCACAGAGAATATATCAGAGATGCTGAACTAGTTGTTAGAAGGTTACTTACATACTTGCTTGAGGTAGATGGACATGACAGAGTGTACCAGTCAGTCTACGTACAATGTACAGTACAGTATATACAAAATGGTTGGATTTATTTGACGATGTTAAGCATTCGTTTGAATAACAGCTCACGGAAAGAAACTGTTTTTATAGCTGGTTGTTTTGGGGTACAGTGCTCTGTAGCACTTGCCAGAGGGGAGGAGTTGGAACAGGTTGTGACCAGGATGTGATGGGTCTGCAGTGATGTTGCCTGCCTGTTTCCTGAGTCTAAGTCCTGAATGAAGGGCAGGTTGGCACCGATGATTTTCTCTGCTGACCTAACTTTCCGTCCCTGTCCTGTTTGGTGGTCAAACCAAACCAGACAGTGACGGATGTGCAGAGGGCAGACTGGATTATTGCAGTGTAGAACTGAATCAACAGGTCTTGAAGCAGGTTGAATTTCTTGAACTGGCAGAGAAAGTACATACTCTGCTCAGCCTTGTTGATGATTGTGTCTATGTTAGATCCCCACCTTAGGTTCTAGGAAATTGTGGAACCCAGAAATCTGTAGGTTTTCACCATAGACACCGTGCTATTGAATATGGTGAGGGGGCAGTTTTGTGGGACTCCTCCTGAAGTCCACTGTCATCCCCACTGTTTTGAGTGTGTTCAGCTCCAAGTTGTTATGGCTGCACCAGAGGGCCAGCTGATCAACCTCTCATCTGCAGACTTGTCACCATCCTGGATAAGGCCAGTGATGGTTGTGTCGTCTGCAAACTTCAGGACTTTAACAGATGGGTCACCTGAGGTGCAGTCATTTGTGTAAAGGGAGAAGACTATAGGGGAGAGCACACATCCCTGGGGGGACCAGTGCTGATTGTCTGGGTGCTGGATGTGATTTTCCTCAGCCTAACCAGCTGCATCCTGTCTCTCAGGAATTGTTTAATCCACTGGCAGATAGGGACTGGTACAGTGAGTCAGGTGAGTTTGAAGTGGAGGATATCTGGGACGATTGTGGTGAATGCTGAGCTGAAGTCCACAAACAGGACCCTTGCGTATGTCCCTGTGGAGTCGAGGTGTTGGAAGATGTAGTGCAATCCCATGTTGACTGCATCATCCACTGACCTGTTCGCTCTGTAGGCAAACTGCAGGGAGTCAAGCAGGGAGCCTGTGATTTCCTTCAGGTGGCCCAACACCACCCTCTCGAAGGATTTCATGACCATAGATGTCAGGACAATGGGCCGGTAGTCATTTAATCCTGTGATACAGGGTTTCTTTGGGACCGGGATGATAGTGGAGCTCTTGAAACAAAACTGAAACATTTGACCATATTACTCTAATTCTTGCCTCCCTTCACTGGCTTCCTATCCATGTTGGATCAGACTTCAAGGTGCTTCTGCTGACTGATAAAATCATAAATGGGCTTGCCCCATCTTACCTGTCTGATCTCCTTAAACCGTACATTCCATCTTCAGCTCTTTGCTCTCAAAATACAGGGCTTCTGAAGTGTGTACCCAAATTTAAAAAGAAGTCAGCTGGTGGCAGGGCCTATTCCTGTCAGGCCCCGTTCTTGTGGAATAACCTGTATGTTGCTGTCAGACAATCAGTCTGTTGAGTCCTTTAAATCCAAACTTAAAAACTAATCTTTTTGCCTTTGCCTACATTTAGTTGCCTTTAAGTTGAGTGCTTCGCAACCTGTACTGCATGGCATTTCGGTTTCTGTCTCAATGAGTTTACCAGACAGTGCTGTGCAGATGCGATTATAGCATGTCGATTATTGACTATTGAAAACTGTTCTCTTCTCTCACATGTCTTTTCTCTCTCTCTCTGAATGATGTCTGTGAATGTTCTAATTCATCCAGGTCATGGTTATCCAAAGAAGTTGAATCAAGTGCAACTGGACTTGGTATATATCCGTGAAAACGTTTCGCCTCTCATCCAAGAGGCTTCCTCAGTTCGTGCCTTTCTGACTAGACCAAGCTAGTCTGACTGGCTGGTGATGAGACTCAGAATTTATCCTCTTGGAGTCGTTGTCAGAGCTATAGATGTCCATGGCTCTTTGTGTCCCGATGTTTACCAACGCCCATCGCTAACAGAGCCAAAGATATGAGTGGCTCTTTTGTGTACTGATGTTTGGCCACGCCCGTCATTATCGGAGCTATTGATATGAGTGGCTCTCTTGTGCGCCGATGTCCAGCCGTGCCCATCGCCATCGGAGCTATTGATTTGCATTTGTTTAGCAGCGACGGTTGTTGGGGGTGTTCGTTTCAACTTCATTATTCAGTGGTCATGAGAGTCGTTGGAGCCGTTAGTGACCGACTGTTGTTCTTGGAGGCTAGGCTTCTTGAGTCTCCTGGGTAGAGATGAAAGGACGGCATTGTAAGTGGGAGATAGGTGGTGTCGCAGACCTCCTCCTCTGTTGAGGGATGGTTTTTGGGATGGTTTGAGGGATGGTTGAGGGATGGTTGAGGGATGCGAAACTGGAAAAACCATCCCTCAACAGAGGAGGAGGTCTGCGACACCACCTATCTCCCACTTACAATGCCGTCCTTTCATCTCTACCCAGGAGACTCAAGAAGCCTAGCCTCCAAGAACAACAGTTGGTCACTAACGGCTCCAACGACTCTCATGACCACTGAATAATGAAGTTGAAACTCACACCCCCAACGACCGTCGCTGCTAAGCAAATGCAAATCAATAGCTCCGATGGTGGCGGGCGCAGCTGGACATCGGTACACAAACGACCCACGCATATCAATAGCTCCGATAATGACGGGCGCGGCCAAACATTGGTACACAAAAGAGCCACTCATATCTATGGCTCTGTTAGCGACAGGCGTTGGTAAACATCGGGACACAAAGAGCCATAGACATTTATAGCTCTGAAAACGACTCCAAGAGGATAAATTCTGAGTCTCATCACCAGCCAGTCAGACTAGCTTGGTCTAGTCAGAAAGGCACGAACTGAGGAAGCCTCTTGGATAAGAGGCGAAACATCTTCACGGATATATACCAAGTCCAGTTGCACTTGATTCAGCTTCTTTGGATATCTCTGAATGATATCTGCTCCTTTCTCTTCTTGTGTGTATGGTGTGACATGAGTCTCTCTTGTGTGCACATGCAGTCTGTCCACGCAGGTCTCCATGGTGATGGTGGTCACCACCTGGACACTGCTTGGCATCCCTCTCATCACATTTTCTTTTTATATATCTTCCAAATCCATGTAATTTTGTTATCCTGTTTCAATGTTATATCCTTCTCTCACTCAAGACATGTGAGTAATGTGTTTTTTTTTTTGTTTTTGTTGTCTAAATGGTGATGGTGGTCGCGTGACTCAGGTCCTCGGCTGTTCCGGTGGCATCTGGAAACTGCTTGGCATCCTCCTCATCATATTCTTCATATATTTTATAATTCCATTGTAATTCTGTTATCCTCTTTCAATGTTGTATTCTGTAAATTGTGTAAACACAACATCAATTGCACGTTGTCTGTCTAGGAGATCCCTCCTCTATTTCTCTTCCTGAGGTTTCTTCCTATATTTTGTCCCTGATAAAGGGTTTTTTACGGTGTTCCTTGTCCGATGCGAGGGTCTAAGGAGAGGCTGTTGTGTTGCTGTAAAGCCCCCTGAGGCAAATTTGTAATTTGTGATATGAAGTTGTACAAATAAAATTGACTTGACTCGACTATGTGGGCATTTTTATGTTGTATCTTTAGATAAGTCTACTACTGAAGGGTAATGCAGGTTGTAAGAACAAGACCCGTCATTTTGGACAAAATGAGCACAATCAAATATTTGTTATAGGTCTACAGTAGTTGGAGCTCCTTAGTCTAAGGCAGGGGTTGGCAACCTTTACTAGCAAAAGAGCAATTTTTGGCAAAAAAAAAAAAAATCTGTCTGGAGCTGCAAAACATGTTAGAGACTTATAATGAAGTTAACACAGCCTGTTAAATCTAAATTAGCACATCAACATTACTAATAGCTCTAAATGACCATTTATTAAGTTTTACCACATGTGGCTACTCTGCAGTGGGCTAATTATCAGAAACAAGTTATTGTCATCTCAGTCATGTACTTCCATACACAAAAGAGACGAAATTTCGTTTCTTCCGGCCCACAGCAGTGCAACACAAAAGACGAAAAAACACATATCCAAATGAAAATGACACCACCAAAAACATACAAAAACAGAGAAAACAAAGCAAAAAAAAAATAAAACCCACAGTCAACAACAGTCCATTCAGTAAATGTATGATTATTTGGTACTTTAACTTTGCAATTCTATTACAATAATACCATGTTTTGTTGCATTTGTGAAATTGTAGAACTACAATAAAAAAAACTGTTTAAATTTTTTGTTATTTTTACTGGGGGATACTATTATCAACAAACCACAAAACTGAACAAAAGTCCAGTTCAGTGCGAGGTAATCCTCTTCTTTTTACCTCAGCAACGTATCAACCCTCAGGCCTGAGCATAAAACACAACAGCTAAGGGTCATTCAAGTCATTGATAAAATCACAACTTGCAAAAACAGATACTTTGTTGCAAAATAACAGCGTATTAAAGGATAGTGTTCTCACCCGTTTAATGCGATTTCTGTTTCTGAACATCACTGCAGATCTTGCCGATATCAGGGCTGTACTGCAGGCTCTCATCTGGGAGGCGGAAGTGATATTTGGATTATGTAGCTCATGCTTGAGGTGGGGAGACTCCAGATTAGCCACCGCTATTAAGGTTCAGCAAAGTTTAGTGGGAAAGGCGCTAGGCTGAAGATGTAGGTTATGACGCACATTTTAGTTGATGAAATGTTGACAAAAAATGTATTGAGTGTGGAGAACATAAGAATCACTTCAGGCCTACAGCAATGATAAAAAACAACTGTTATTCATTTCCATATAATTTTTGTCAAAGCCGCAGTTTGCCACTGGAGAGGGGCAAAAGAGCTGCATGTCCCCCCCCCCCCCTGTTGGTGTTCCTTATTTGCATTTAAGGAAATTGGTAACCCTAGAGTTAGGTAAGTGATATTTTGATGAAAGCTCAGTAAATCATGAAAAAAATCCTGTTTTTATACAAATCCATGGTGGGCCAGTTGTTAGCACTGTTGCTGTATTCAGATCCGGTGATAAGGCAGCTCTCAAGACAGCAAGGGCCATCCCCTTGTGTGGCATCAGGGAGGCCAAAAGACAATATGCACAGAGAATTAACAGCCACTTCACTGATAGCAGAGATGCACGGCGCTTGTGGAAGGGCATCCAGGGTCTCACTGGCTACAAGCTTCCTCCTCAGACCTGTGGCAGTGGCCCCACCCTCCCAGATGCACTGAATGACTTCTACAGACGATATGAGAGACTGAACAATGTGCCGGTGGTGAAGACTACATTCCTGATGGATGACCAGGTTCTGCAGGTGACCGCAGATGATGTGAGAAAGACCCTCTCCAGAGCCAACCCACACAAAGCTGCGGGTCCAGACAGAATCCCAGGCCGAGCCATCAGGGATTGTGCTGAGCAGCCGACAGATGTCGTTGCTGACATCTTCAACATCTTGCTGTCCCAGGCAGTCATCCCCATGTGTTTCAAGTCTACTACCATCATACCAGTGCCAAAGAAGTCCCCTGTGTTCTGCCACAATGACTACTGCCCCATGGCACTGACTCCCATCACATGAAGTGCTTTGAGAGGCTGGTCTTGAAGTACATCAAGTCCAGCCTCCACTCCACTCTGGACCCTCTCCAGTTTGCATACCATGCTAACCGCTCCACAGAAGGTGCCATAACCTCTGCTCTTCATCCAGCCCTGTCCCACCGGGAGAGAAAGAACAGCTATGTGAGGAGATTGTTCACTGACTTCAGCTCAGCTTTTAACGCAATCATGCCACAACACCTGATCGGAAAGCTGAGCCAGCTGGGCCTTAACACCTCCCTCTGCAACTGGATGCTGGACTTCCTCACAGGAAGGCCACAGTCAGTGTAAATTGGTAAGATCACCTCCAGGACCATCACACGGAGCACCGGCACACCACAGGGTTGTGTGCTCACCCTGCTGACTCACGACTCCACAGCATCATCCACCTCCAACCTCATTATAAAGTTTGCTGATGATACTACAGTGGTAGGTCTCATCAGCAACGGTGATGAATCGTCACACAGAGCAGAGGTGGATCAACTGGCGACGCGCAAAAACAACAACCTCTCCCTATATATAGGAAAAACTAAGGAGGTCATTATTGACTTTAGAAAGACCAGTGCCCACCATACCCCTCTGACCATCAATGGTATGGACATGGAGAGAGTCAGCAGTGTTAAGTTCCTGGGAGTTCACATCACAGAGGACCTCTCCTGGTCCTCACATGTCACTGCGCTCTCCAAGAAGGCCCAGCAGCATCTTCACTTCCTGTGGCATCTGAAGAAGGCGAGTCTCCCCTCACCCACCCTCATCATATTCTACAGAGGCACAATAGAGAGCATTCTGACCAGCTGTATCACTGTCTGGTATGGGAACTGCAAGACCTCCGACCGCAGATCCCTACAGCGGATAGTGAAGACAGCTGGAAAGTCATAGGAACTGCTCTGCCATCCATCCAGGCCATCTGTGATGCACGGTGCACCTGGAAGGCTCTCAGCATCGTGAAGGACCCCACCCACCCTTTCCACATTCACTTCACCCTCCTACCTTCTGGCTGGAGGTACCGGAGCATCCGTGCTGCCTCCACCAGACTATGCAACAGTTTCATTCCTCAGGCTGTGAAGTTCCTCAACAGCCTGAACACTTAGACATTCTATAAAATGACTTTTTGACCTTCTTACTCACTGTCTGTGTCAGGTGTGTTTGTGATGTTTAGGTCTGTGAGGTAGTTTTTGTTTTTAGTGCACTTTTTGTTTTTAATTGCGTGTTATATGTTTTTATTTGGCATTGAGGTCCATTTGAAACATAATTTCATTCCCTTGTATGTATGAGGCATGCATATGAGGCAATGACAAATAAAAGCAGTCTAAGTCTCACAGCAAGAAGGTCCTGGGTTCGAACCTCAGGTCATCTCAGGTCCTTTCTGTTTGGAGTTTGCATGTTCTCCCCATGTCTGCGTGGGTTTCCTCTGGGTGCTCTGGTTTCCCCCCATAGTCCAAAGACATGCATGTTAGGGTTAATACTCCTGCCTGTGTCCCCGACCAAAGCAATAGGGGCTGCAGCTGCCCACTGCTCCTATACAATAGGATGGGTTAAATGCAGAGAACAAATTTCATTGTAACCATACAATGACAAAATAAGTGGCTTTCTTCTTTTTTCATCCTAATAGCTTCTATGCCATTATTGAACAAAATTCATAATGCTGAATCTGTAGTCGAAAGTTTGAGAAGGTTATTGTTGAGTATTGGAGCAAGATTAGAAGGTCTTTGCAGGCCCAAGTGTTTTCTAAATTGGATTCATATTTTGAGAGACTTGGTCACAACTGGATTGGTGTTAACAAATGCGGAAGAGAGGGGGAGCTGGGAGCATGGTATAGAATGTAACGAAATTTGTGAGGCTGCCTTTTCCAAATAAACCCAAGCAGGTAGATTGTATTGGGAGTTTTTGAATGTTGGCTGCCCAGTAATACTGTAGGGAGGACTAGCCCACCCATACATTTGGGGAGCTGCAGGACTGATTTACGGATATGAACAGGTTTATTTCCCCAAAGGAATTTGGACACTGTTTAGTCTAATTTGACAAAAAAACAAAAACAAAAAAACAACTGTTTGTAATGAGTACAGGAATATGCTGGAAAAGATATGAGAACTTTGGCAGAACAATTCTTTTATTTAAGCTTGCTTGGCCTGTCAGTGACAAAGGCAGGGCAGACCAGCAGTCGAGATCTTCTACATTTTTAGCCAAAGGAGTAAAGTTTTCACCAAACATATCGGAGACAGACATTGTTATGAAGATTCCTAAATATTGAAACCCACTCTCCCCCCAATTAAACAGGACCAGGGAGCGTGGAAGCATGGCCATACCCACCATTCAGGTCCCCAAGGTCAAGACCACTGTATTTTTTCCAATGTGTATATTAGTATAAATCATGAAATAACTGCTTAAATGACTTAACTTTGGTGCAGCAAAGATTTTATACAGCGCCAAGATCACTCACTTCCTTGCCTGAGCGGTGCTTGTGTGTGTGTGTGTGTGGGTGTGTGTGTTTGTGTGGGGCAAGTGGATATTGTTGTTTTTACTACAATATCTTTGCTCAATATGGCAGCTCTTTGATTATGTGTGTTGGCAGAAAGTTGCTTAATGGAAGCATACTTCGGCTTTAGGTAACCAGACAAAGTACTGATTTTTTACTTAATTTCACTAGTGGACTGTTCAGTGTCATTCATCCCCAGAAATCATGTGACAAATAGCTTCTGTGCATTCTCGCTGCAGACAGTGGCCATCCATTACATTTTATGCCGGGTAGTTTCACCTGAGTGATTTAGCTAGCTAACATAGCCAGTCATCTGATGGCAGATGGGTAAAATTTAAGCAAAATGCTTTTCTTTCAGTTCAGTATTTGGCCCTGTGTTTACTTTCTTCACTGAGACAGAGAAGCAGATGAAAAAAAAATAGACAGATAAAGCTGAGCTTTGGAATGGGAGGAGATGTTGGACAAGAGGTGAAAGAGAGAGAAAGAGAAAGAGAGAAGGCGATGGAGATGACAGTGGAAGAGCAGCTGGTACTGCACACTGTACTGCACACAATACAATCTCAAGCAAAAGAATGGAATAAAGAACATGTATCTAATTTTACTAAATTATTTGTATCACACTGACAGGAGACACATGAAGAGTCACAAAGAAAGGGACAGGCAGTGAACATATAGAGCACGAAAGAGGAGGGGAAGCGAGAGAACAACAAGTTGAGGATGGACAGAGAAATGTACAGACAGGATATATTGTTGAATGGAAAGAGACAAGAGGATATGAGGGAGAGAGAACAGGTTATGAAAAAAAAAGAAAGACACAGAAAAGGAGGCTGGCAAAAAGAAGACATGAGAGAGAGCGCGAGAGAGAGAGACCAGACAAGCAGAGCAATACTGAGGGAGACGAGGTTGGAAGAAAGGTGACGAGAGGAGAGAGCGATGAGAGGTGATGTTGAGACAGGGTGATGAGAGGTGAACTGATGTCAGTCAGAGACATTTTTGGATCCAGCCAAGTTGAAAAATAAACCACTAACATATGAGGAAAAGTGTCTTCTCAAGAATGTGTGGGCCAAAATGTTTTTTCCCTCCAAATTCTTGTTGGTTCTTGGTTCTTCCTTCAGACTTACATATTGAAGCTTTAACCTGATTCTCATGTATTAATCCTTGACAAATCATTTATGTTATTGTCCACTGATATGGTTATAAGCTATTGTTATACAATTTTTGCTAAAATGTCTTAAAATGCACATATTTAGATCAGGAAAATCTAAAATTTTCCAGGGGGAAATAGCTGTACCCCCCGCCCCCAAGCAAGCTCATTTTATGGACCTCTGTATTTCGAAAATCCCATGTATGGCCATACGGGGGAGCTGTCTTGTCAATTAATTAACTGGTAGCAGTTCGCTCTTCTGGTTGTTAAGTTTATATCCAGAATATTTACTAAACTGCTCTAAGATACAGAGAGCATCAGGAAATGATCTGGCAGGGTTTGAGATTTGCAGTAGCAGATCATCAGCATAAAGGGATGTGTGTAGTGTCTAATCACTTAATGCCCTCAAAGTCCTCTTCCGTGTTTATATAGCCAGATGGTTAAGAGTTCTATTGCAATCGTGAAGAAAAATGGCAACAGCAGACAACCTCATCTTATGCCTTGTTAAAGAGAAAAAGAGGGTGACTGCATGTTGTTCATTTGTACTGATGCCACCGGGGAGAATGCATTAGCTTAACCAATGAAATGAAGTCCTCACCGAGGCCAAATCTCTCCATAGCTACGAAGAGGTACCTCCATTCCACCCTGTCAAAGGCTTTTTCTGCATCAGGCGACACAACCATCTCTAGAGTGTTTGAGCTAGGCATATTAAGAATGTTAAGAAGTCTTTTGGTATTATGAACTTAGTCTCCCTCACATAAAACCTGTTTAATCAAGTGAAATCATACAAGGCATCACCCACTGCAGATCGAAGGTGAGAACTTTAGATAAGAACTTTAGATAAGAACATTTAAAAGTGATACTGGTCTGTAGTTATTACAAAGCAAAGAGTGTCTTTTTTTGAGAATAAGAGTGTTTGTGGCCTTCGACAGGGTGTCAGGAAGATAATGTACTGAGATTTTCTCTTTATACATTCTCTGCAAAGCTGGAGAAAGGAGGGTAGAGAATATTTTATAAAATTCCATGGTGTATCTGGCTGGGCGACTTGCCACTTTGTAGTGAATTAATTGCCTCCTGTATCTCTATAATAGAAATGGGCTTACCTAGGTCCTTGGTAAGGCTGCTGTCAATTTTGGAAAAACTGATCATGTCTAATGTATTGTCTTCTGTGCCTTGAGGGAATCTGAAGTGTATAGATCAATGTAGAATCTGGCAAATGTTTCATTAGAAGAAGACCAGTATAGAATATAATAGAAACTCTTTCTTGTTTATTTATTTATCATTTATTTATTATTTAGCAGGGCAGGCTAAGCTAACTGCTAGCCCATGCAGACCGGCAGTTCTGCAAGTCATCCTGGCTGGCATTCGCTCTCTTGGACAGTGAACTTTTTTTGGATATGTTAAATAGTTGTTTTTATAGTGTTGTAGTTTTTTTTTGTAGTTTAGATATATGTGGTATTGTAGGTTTTGGGTATGTGTTTTTGTCTTTGTGTTGCACTGCTGTGGGCCTGGGGAAACAATATTTCATTTTATTTCATGTATGCAAGTACATGGAATGAAATGACAAATAAATGTTCCTGATTCTTGATTTATTAGTCATTTTGTACATACATACAAATGACATTTATTGTCTGCATTTAATCCATCCTAGCTGTGTAGCTAGGAGCAGTGGGCAGCCACCTTGCAGCACCCAGGGACCAACTCCAGTTAATACTCTCTGGGTCCAATAGAACATCCCCAGATGGAGATTTAATAGCCGGTATTACTCTCGAGGCCACCTCTGCTCTGGCCTGGTGAGCCAGGTTTTTGCTGGCCTTGTATCCAGATTCAAAGAAGCGTTCCCTTAGACCTGAGTAGCTGTATCTTAGCTTTGTTTGTGGATGTGAAGTCGAATTCAGCCTGGAGTTGGATGCACCTTTTGCAAAGGTCATGGTCAGTTGCATATTTGTTATCAGTTTTATTAATTTTCAGCAGTAATTCGGGCTTATGGGATATTTCAGTTTTCTTCAAATGCGATACATAGAATATAAGTCGGCATCGAAGGTAAGCTTTTAAGGCTTCCCAAAGTGTTCCTCTTGATATGTCTGGCATGTCATTTACCTCAAAAAAGAATGCAGTTTGTGAGTGTAGAAATTGTTTGTACAAGTCCTCCTCCAGTAGTGTGAAATTAAACCTCCAGTGTCTAAAGGAGTTGTGCCGTCTGGTGAAGCTGATGTCTAAAGAGGTTGGAGCATGGTCGGATATTACTATGCTATGGGAGTTACAGTAGTTGACTTTTGAAAGTAGTCTGTTGTCTAGGAGGAAAAAGTCTATGCTAGTGTACATGTGATGTACATGAGAAAAGAGGCCTTCTCCTGTGGGGCATTTATGCCTCCATGGATCAGACAATCCAAGCCGTTTAGTAAAGATGTGTAATGTTTTAGCTGCTTTAGATAGAGGTGACACTTTGGATGATCTGTCGAGTTCAGTGTCTTGGACCATATTAATAACCCCCCCATGATAATGTAGTGATTCTCAATATCAGGAACAGACATTAAAAGTCTAGCCATTAACTAGTTGTCATCCCAATTTGGACCATAAACACTTGGTAATATGACAGGTGTATCCTGTAATCTACCCGAAACAATGATAAAGCGACCATTGGGATCCACTAAAGTTTTAAATGGTTCAAGTGAGACTGTTTTTTTAATTGAGATAGCGGTGCCTCTGGCTCTTTCATTAAATTTGGGATGAAATAAGTGGCTGATCCAGCATCTTTTAATTCTTTCCAACTCTGTTACAAAGGTGGGTTTCCTGGATAAAAAAAAAAAAACAATTAAAAAAAAAAATATAGCAGGTTTTTTTTCCCGGAAACTATCAATGGTGTTGATAAAAGTGCTCAACAAACGAGGAGCGGAATATCAAGATAGATGTAGGAAAAAAAAAACTTTTAATACATAGAAGAAGTACAAGGATATATATGTATATATCCATCCATCCATCCATCCATTATCTGAACCACTTATCCTGCTCTCAGGGTCACGGGTATGCTGGAGCCTATTCCAGCAGTCACTGGGCAGCAGGCGGGGAGAAACTCTGGACAGCCTGCCAGGCCATCACAGGACACACACGCGCGCACGCACACACACACACACACACACACACACACACACACACACACACACACACACACACACACACACACACACACACACACACACACACACATATTCATACTTGGGGACAATTTAGTACGGCCGATTCACCTGACTTACATGTCTTTGGACTGTGGGAAGAAACCAGAGCCCCTGGAGGAAACCCATGCAGACACGGGGAGAACATGCAAACTCCACACAGAAGACGACCTGGGAGGAACCACCAAGTTTGGACTACCCCGGGGCTCGAACCCAGGACCTTCTTGCTGTGAGGTGACCACACTAACCACTGCGCCACAATATATATATATATATATATATATATATATATATATATATCCTTTTAAAGGGAAATTTCACCAATTTTCAACCTCAGGTCCATGTACTAATCTTAGGGTTGACATCTCTATAATGTACGCAGTACTTGTCAATGTTGTCTGCATCGCCATAGCCCGGTATAGCAACCTGGCTTACTTCTTGTCTGGAACCTCCGCCTTGACCTATCTGCCTTGGGTGACCCTACCAGGAGCCAAGCTCCGGACGGCATATTACTTGGGATCATTAGTATGTACAAGCTTCTCCACCATGACAAGTTGGCAATCCAGGAGAAGGAAGTGGTAAATGGACAAGACAGGAAAGCAATCTCTGTTCTAGATCATCCCAAAGGTGTTCGATGGGGTTGAGGTCAGGGCTCTGTGCGGGCCAGTCAAGTTCTTCCATACCAAACTCACTCAACCATGTCTTAATGGACCTTGCTTTGTGCACTGGGACACAGTCATGCTGGTACAGAAAAGGGCCCTCCCCAAACTGTTCCCACAAAGTTGGAAGCATAGAATTGCCCAAAATTACTTGTTATGCTGAAGCATTAAGATTTCCCTTCACTGGAACTAATAGGCCTAGCCCAACCCCTGAAAAAACACCCCATACCATTATCTCCCCTCCACCAAACTTTACAGTTGACACAATGCAGTCAGGCAGGTAACATTCTCCTGGCATCCGCCAAACCCAGACTCGACCATCAGACTGCCAGAAAGAGAAGCGTGATTCATCACTCCACAGAACACGTTTCCACTGCTCCAGAGTCCAGTGGCAGCGTGCTTTACACCTCTCCATTTGACACTTGGCATTGTGCTTGGTGATGTAAGGCTTGCATGCAGCAGCTCGGCCATGGAAACCCATTCCAAGAAGCTCCCGGTGCACAGTTGTTGTGCTGATGTTAATGCCAGAGGGAGTTTGGAACTCTGCAGTTACTTAGTCAACAGAGCGTTGGCGACTTTTACACACTGACTGTCGCACTCTGTGCCTCAGCAGTTGTTGACCCCACTGTGTGACTTTACGTGGTCTGCCACTTCGTGGCTGAGTTGCAGTTGTTCCTAACACTTCCACTTTTCAATAATACCACTTACAGTTGACCGTGGAATATCTAGCAGGGAAGAAATTTCACGAACTGACTTATTGCAGAGGTGGCATCCTATGACATTATCACGCTTGAATTCACTGAGGTCTTCAGAACGACCCATTCTTTCACAAATGTTTGTAAATGAAGACTGCATGGCTAGCTGCTTGATTTTATACACCTGTGGCAATGGGTCTGAATGAAACACCTGAATTCAATGATTAGGAGGTTCCTCCCAATACGTTTGTCCATATATATATCCATCCATTATCTTAATCGCTTATCCTGATATATATATATATATATTCGCGTCCCGGCTGTGGCGGTTCCCAGGCTGCCCCTCGAATTCGCTACATTGGTGCCAGAAGTGGGATCGTTAGACCGTGAGGCCATCGGAACCGTGTGCGCCCAGAGGCGCGAGGGAGCTGATATGCTGAAGCACGGGGACGCGCTTCCCGAAGGAGAGAGTAGTGTAACGTGCACGGATAAATAGACTCGCTAGCCCTTGGTTAACGAGTCGGACCCTTTAGTAGACTGGTTAACGTTGTCGCCCGGGTGCGGGAGATCCGGGTTCCCGTCCCGGCTGCGGCGGTTCCCGGGCTGCCCCCCGAATTCGCTACTAAAATATACATATATATATACACACACACACCCAAGCACTACTAGATGTATGTGTGCACACATACACACACAGAGGCCAACCTCAAACATCCGTGCAAGAGAAGAATGGACAAAGAGATATGACACCAATATTTGACTGGTATAAATGAATAGTTTGACTGGTATAAATGAATAGAGAGAAAGTTCCTGGTCATGCTAATTAGGCAGACTTGGGTAAAAAGAACACAAATAAAATGAACTGAAGTACAGACCAGAAGGAATATGCAGGAGTTGGCGCTGGATTAGAGAGCAGCAGAGAGAGCAATAGCTTAACCACTGTGTCTCTGGGTTGCCGGTAGTTAACACGGTTAACAGTAAAACATATTGTCAAAGCCACAAAAATATTCACAGTAAAACTCGACAGTTTCAACAAGATTACTACGATCTGACTGATGTTTTAAGCAAACAATAAAGGGTTTTGACACAGCTGCTGACTGTCTGGGTGCCTTTCTGATGATTTCCAGTTTTTTATGTTTGTTGTTTTTTCTGTTGTGGTGGTTATGGACACGGCGAGTTATCTTTTTACATTTTGTGCGTGCTTCTGTTTAATCAAAAGGATAATGTTAGTCACTCACAGCCAGCTCTTATTCAGCGTACTGTGATTCGATGTGCAACGCAATCCATTCACCTCAGCATGTCTGCAACATCCAGCCATGGCAGAGCACTGAATATTTAATATATATATTATATTCAAACTGGCCTGGAGTTTTGTGGATATTTTCAGCATTCTTGGCGATACTGCTTCAAGAAGGGGTATGTTTGTACATTTTTAGCGAAAAAGAAAAAAAGAATTGATTTTATGTTCTCTCATCTTCCAGCTTGGACGAAAGAGGGATTATGCACATTATACCTGAGCAGACCCTCTGGATATGTCCATAGACTTACTGTGTAAATCATCTTTTGATGTTTGAGATGCTGCAGTTTCCTTCAAGGTTTACCTTCCTCGATACATGAATGCCTTTTGCTAACTCATGGGAAAGTACAAGAGTACCAGCTATGGTGCTCTTAGACCAAAAGCAAATGGTTCCTTGTATCAAGGCCACTCGAGGGAGGTGCCTTGATGCATGCTCAATAAAATAAAATAAAATAAAATAAAAAATCCATCCATCCATCCATTATCTGAACCGCTTATCCTGCTGTCAGGGGTAATGGGAATGCTGGAGCCTATTCCAGCAGTCATTGGGCAGCAGGTGGGGAGACACCCTGGACAGGCCGCCAGGCCATCACAACACCGGCACACACCCCCATTCATACCTAGGGACAATTTTAGTATGGCCAATTCACTTGACTTACATGTCTTTGGACTGTGGGGGGAAACCGGAGCCGAAAATCAGAGAAGGTTGAATCAGCTCATCTGGATACATTTATTGACAGATAGGTTTCATCACTCAACTAAGTGACCTCTTCAGTCTAAACTGACTGCAGGTGTCCCCACCCCTTATAAACAATACAGTACAATGCAGTGCCTAACGACCTGAAATCGACCAATTTCCTATGCAAATATGGGTGTGACCTTTAACTAGAGTTTGTGTACTATTCACAGAGGACTAGGGGTTGTTGCAATCACATCATTAGTATGCTGGTTTCAGTCGTTAGGCACCGTATTGTACTATGTTGTTTATAAGGGTGGGGATACCTGTTGTCAATAAACGTTGTATCCAGATGAACTGATTCAGCCTTCTTTGACACTAGAGCAGTGTTTCTCAACCGGGGGTCCGCGGACCCCTAGTGGTCCGTGGTGTAATTGCAAGGGGTCCGTGAAAAAGAGTATTATTATTATTAGTAAATAAGCACATAAACAGATGGCGAGCCAGATAGATGAGTTAGCAGGTAGACAGACAGACAGACAGATAGATAGATAGATTGATAGATAGATAGATAGATAGATAGATAGATAGATAGATAGATAGATAGATAGATAGATAGATAGATAGATGTATAGATAGATAGAGAGATGTATAGATAGATAGACACATACATACATACATACTACATACATAGACTGATAACTAGGCTTACGATATTTAAAAAACTAGAGAACTACATGATGCATAAATCCAGGAAAATTAAATAAAAAAAAAACCCAATTCAAATGGACTTTTTCTGGTCTTCTATTTTTCCTTTCAAAGATAAAATGAGAATTGACTGGAAAAGTTTTGGGTGGTGGGTCAGGCCAGGGCCAGAAAGAGATGGAATGGCCAAATGGAAGCAGGCAGAATAAATCAATGTGCAAATTTGAAAATGTGGGTTTCTAAGAAGAACTAAATCAAACACATTTTAATGTCATCCTATTGTATTACCGGGGGGGGGGGCATCCTGTCTCTCATGAAAGTGCAAATGCACCAATGTCAATGTCTCTGCTCACAAACCAAAGAATGCCTTGTAAATGGGTTATCTGAAGGCTAAGACACGAGACGTGAATTCCTGTTTTTGTTCCTCATATTGAACATTGTGCTACTTGATGCTAATAAAAGGAAAACCAGCGTGAGTCAAAGTTATGTACTAACCTTATCAGAACGAAGCTATAGCATTGGTCTAACAGTGTGCTGGAATTCACAAAATATTTTTCTTAAAACTGAAAGGACTGTATGGCAATGTTAAACCTTACTGGCACATTTATTAGAGCAGTCGAGGAAATATCGAGGGCTCCAAATAGGACCAGACGAAAAACAAAAACTGTATGAATCAAATTCATACAAGGTAAATCAAACTTCAGATTTTCCCATTACAAACCAGCTCCTAACGCTACATACAAGTATTGTGTTGAGAAATATATTCATGTATGTGAAAGTTTGACCAGGAGAAGAATATAGTTTGCAGGTGGCATTAGGAATCCTCCTAAGTAAAAACGTGACTCGCTGATAGTTAGGTATCATTAGGAATTTATTGATATTGATGTCTTCGATTGATGGCTGGGAGAGCTGGCGCTGGATCAGCTGGGAGGGCTTGGTTTGCCGTGCCCTGTGGGCCAGGAACCACAGCCCTGTCTGTAGCTGCGCCCGAAAAGGGAACACCGAGGGCGGTCTGACAGGACGCGGAAGTGGGGCAGGCTAACTGCTTGCCCATGCAGACCGGCAGTTCCGACAGTCATCCTTACGTTCACTCTCTTGGACAGTGAAAAAAAAAATTGTTTTTTTTGGATATGTGTGTTTTTGTAGTTTCTGTCTCTGTAGTTTGGATATATGTGTTCTTGTAGTTTGGATATGTGTTTTTGTCTTGGTGTTGCACTGCTGTGGGCTGGGGGAAATTATGTTTCATTTCATGTGTGCCGGTGCATGGAATGAAATGACAAATAAATGTTATTGATTCTTGATTGATTCTTGATATCAGTGCCTTTTCTCAATACCGATGCCTGATGATACCACTTAAAAATACATTTTTGTCATGGTGCATAAAATGTTGATAATTGGTGGTGATTGCCAAATATCAGCAACTCCATCATATTTGATGAATAGAGTGATTTTACTGTTGGTGACAGCCAGACATCAACATCGTATGTATGACAGCAGCATACTGAATAATGTACTGGAAAATGTAGGTAACTAACAGCTTTGAAGGATTTCAGCTTTTGGTTGACATTGAACAATCTTTCAATGGAAAAACGGCAGCCCTTTATGTTCTCTCATCTTCCAACTTGGACAAAAGAGGGATTATTCACATTCTACCTGAGCAAATATGCTGGACATGTCCATAGACTTATTGTGTAATTGATCTATAGGTGTTTGAGATGCTGTAATTTCTGTCAAGGTTTACATTCCTCGATACATGAATGCTTTTTGCTGACTCATGGGAAAGTATAAGAATCAGGAATAAGGAACACTTTATTTGTCATTTATTTCATGCACTTATGTACATGAAATGAAACAAAATATCGTTTCCCCCAGCCCACAGCAGTGTAACACGAAGACAAAAGCAAATATCTAAAAACCAAAAGAACACATAGTATATCACACCGCAAAAAAAATTATATGTATATATATATAGTAGCGAATTAAGGGGGCAGCCCAGGACCGCCACAGCCGGGACGCAAATCCGTGTCTCTCATACCACAAGCGACAACGTTAACCAGTCGACTAAAGGGTCCGACCTGTTAGCCATGGGCCAACGTGTCTACTTATCCATGCACGTTACACTACCCCCCTCCTTCAGGTAGCGCGTCCCCACGCTTAAGCATATCAGCTCCTTCATGCCTCTGGGCGCATACGCTTCTGATGGCCTTACGGTCTCACCATCCCACTTCTGATACCAATGTAGCGAATTCGGGGGGCAGCCTGGAAACCGCCACAGCCGGGACGCGAACCTGTATCTCCTACACCGCAGGCGACAGCGTTAACCAGTCGACTAAAGGGTCCGACCCGTTAGCCAAGGGCTACCGAGCCTATTCATCCGTAATCGTTACTGTATATATATATACACTACCGTTCAAAAGTTTGGGATCACCCAAACAATTTTGTGTTTTCCATGAAAAGTCACACTTATTCACCACCATATGTTGTGAAATGAATAGAAAATAGAGTCAAGACATTGACAAGGTTAGAAATAATGATTTGTATTTGAAATAAGATTTTTTTTACATCAAACTTTGCTTTCGTCAAAGAATCCTCCATTTGCAGCAATTACAGCATTGCAGACCTTTGGCATTCTAGCTGTTAATTTGTTGAGGTAATCTGGAGAAATTGCACCCCACGCTTCCAGAGCAGCTCCCACAAGTTGGATTGGTTGGATGGGCACTTCTTTGAGCAGATTGAGTTTCTGGAGCATCACATTTGTGGGGTCAATTAAACGCTCAAAATGGCCAGAAAAAGAGAACTTTCATCTGAAACTCGACAGTCTATTCTTGTTCTTAGAAATGAAGGCTATTCCATGCGAGAAATTGCTAAGAAATTGAAGATTTCCTACACCGGTGTGTACTACCCCCTTCAGAGGACAGCACAAACAGGCTCTAACCAGAGTAGAAAAAGAAGTGGGAGGCCGCGTTGCACAACTGAGCAAGAAGATAAGTACATTAGAGTCTCTAGTTTGAGAAACAGACGCCTCACAGGTCCCCAACTGGCATCTTCATTAAATAGTACCTGTTAGAGCCTGTTTGTGCTGTCCTCTGAAGGGAGTAGTACACACCGGTGTAGGAAATCTTCAATTTCGTAGCAATTTCTCGCATGGAATAGCCTTCATTTCTAAGAACAAGAATAGACTGTCGAGTTTCAGATGAAAGTTCTCTTTTTCTGGCCATTTTGAGCGTTTAATTGACCCCACAAATGTGATGCTCCAGAAACTCAATCTGCTCAAAGAAGTGCCCATCCAACCAATCCAACTTGTGGGAGCTGCTTCTGGAAGCGTGGGGTGCAATTTCTCCAGATTACCTCAACAAATTAACAGCTAGAATGCCAAAGGTCTGCAATGCTGTAATTGCTGCAAATGGAGGATTCTTTGACGAAAGCAACGTTTGATGTAAAAAAAATCTTATTTCAAATACAAATCATTATTTCTAACCTTGTCAATGTCTTGACTCTATTTTCTATTCATTTCACAACATATGGTGGTGAATAAGTGTGACTTTTCATGGAAAACACGAAATTGTTTGGGTGATCCCAAACTTTTGAACGGTAGTGTATATCTATCACTGTACAGGACAGAGAATGCCAGGTTGACTATCGGAACTGCCGGTTTGCATGGGCTAGCAGTTAGCTCAGCCTGCCCCGCTTCCGCATCCTGTCAGACTGCCCTTGGTGTTTCCTGCCCAGGCGCAGCTCCAGGCAGGGCCGTGGTCCCTGGGCCACCAGACACAGCAGACCAGGCTCCCTCAGCCAATCCAATGCCAGCTCTCCCAGCCAGACATCTTCAACACACCTCCCTGCACTCCACACGACGACACCAAAAACAGTCAATGCGAGGCGAGGCCGCCACCAGACAGCCCTCAGTGTTATTGGAACTGCCGGTCTGTATGGGCTAGAAGTTAGTTTAGCCTGCCCCACTTCTGCGTCCTGTCAGACTGCCCTTGGTGTTCCCTCTGCGGGCACAGCTCCAGGCAAGACTGTGGTCCTTGGGCCCAAAGGACGCAGCAGACCAAGCTCTCCCAGCCGATCCAGTGCCAGCTCTTCCAACCAACAAACAAAGACACAAACTTACACGCAGATGTGGACAAAGACACTGTATGTACAGTACTGGGTGAGGCCGCTGCAAACATGAATTCGCGCTGCCATCATCTATCAAGAGGTACCGACTATAGTGTTTTTAGACCAAAAGCAAATGGTCTCCTGTACCAAGGCCGCTCCAGAGAAGGCATTTTATTCGGGCGCCCTTTTAAACACTTCTTGACCAACACGACAAGACTTCTATCTTTACAATGGGGATTGCCTACACCTCCAGTTCTGAGACACATTTACCCATCTGCCAAAAAATTAAAACCACTGACAGTTGAAGTGAATAACATTGACTATCTCATTGCAGTGGCAGCTGTGAAGGTGTAGCATATATTACGCAGCAAGTGAACAGTCAGTTTTTGGAGTTGATGTGTTTGACACAGGAAAAATAGGCAAGCGTAACGATCTGAGTGACTTTGACAAGGGCCAAATTGTGATGGCTACAGGATTGAGTCAGCATCTCCAAAACAGCAGGTCTCGTGGGGTGTTCCAAGTATGCAATGGTCAGTACCTACCAAAAGTGGTCCAAGGAAGGACAACTGGTGAACCGGCAACAGGGTCATTGGCACCCGAGGCTCACTGATGTTGCGTGGGGAGCGAAGGCTAGCCCGTCTGGGCCGATCCCACAGATGAGCTACTGTAGCTCAAATTGCTGAAAAAATTAATGCTGGCTATGATAGATAGATGTCAGAACATACAGTGCTTCACAGCTTGCTGTGTATGGTGCTGTGTAGCTGCAGACCGATCAGAGTGCCAATGAGGACCCCTGTCCACTGCCAAAACCACCTACAATGGGCATGTGAGCATCGGAACTGGACCAAGGAGCAATGGAAGAAGGTGGCCTGGTCTGATGAATCATGTTTTCTTTTACATCATGTGGATGGTCGGGTGCATGTGTGTTGTTTACCTGGAGAACAGATGGCACCAGATGCACTATGGGAAGAAGGTAAGATGGCGCTGTGGGCAGTTGCCTCGTGCGCGCTCTTGTACTTTTTATGTTTTTGTTTATTTGTTTAGTTTCCAGTGCCCACTCACTGATCACATACAGCAGGGAAGAACTTTTAAGTCTCCAACTGTCCACTGGACAAACTGAACAGACTTTTTTTTACCGACTTTAATTAAACATTTTAACGAAAGTCTTGCTGAGATCTTGATCAGTACAAACCTGTGTGAGCCGGAGCGCTCTTTAAACTGCAACAGCAGGGATTTAGAACCGCACTTCCGTCAATCCACCTGGCGAATGTCCGGTCTCCGGCCAACAAAATGGACAAACTGCTACTCCTAAACGGAAAAACTCAGACTTTTCCAGATCTGCCGCCCTGTGCCTCATTGAAACCTGGCTTAGTGAGCACTTCATCTGCCGCAGTTCCAACTCCTCCAGGCGGACCGCCAAACGGTGCTATCAGGGGGAAAAATGGGGTGGCGGTGTATGCATCTACATAAATGAAGGTTGGTGTACGGACGCCACAGTGTTGAAGAAATCATGCAACCCTCGTTTAGAGACCTTTTCCATTGACTGTAAACGATTCATCGCGGTAATTTTCATCATTTATTTTGGTCGGCGTCTATATCCCACCCCAGGCCTGTGTTAAAGAGGCGTTAAAACACCTGGCTGATCAAATTACAAACCGGAGCGCAAATATCCAGACTCCCTACTCATAATCCTTGGGGATTTTAACAGAGCAAACCTCAGCCATGAACTGACAAAATACAGACAGCATGTTAAATGTCCCGCCAGGGACAAAAATACTCTGGATCATTGCTACACAATATTAAGGGACGCTCTGTCCCCTGTGCAGCCCCGGGCCTCTCTGATCACATCTGATTCATCTTATCCCAGCCTAAATGCAGAAACTAAAATCTGCAAAGCCTGTGGTTAAAACTATGAGGAAATGCACCAATGAGTCAAAACTGGAGCTCCAGGCCTACCTTGACTGCACTGACTGGAGTGTTTTTGGGGCTGCATCTATCAGAAATCAGAAATCAGAAATACTTTATTCATCCCCGAGGGGAAATTGGCTCCTATTACAGACACTCATGCTCTAGTAAAGAAAAACTAAAAACTAACAAGATATAAGATAATAGGAAAATAGAAATAAATAGAACTAAGAAAAACAGAAATAGAATAAGAATATATAAACATATGTGCACCGTGCTCCAGTATAAAACACCCTATCTATACTGTATAACTGCGGCATGAAACAAACAGCACAAACAAACACCCAACAGGGTAAAATAAGTCGAAGGGCCAGTCTAATGACTATTGACTCAGAGTGTCTGACACGCTGAGGGCGGAGTTGTAAAGTTTGATGGCCACAGGCAGGAATGACCTCCTGTGGTGCTCTTTAGTGAGTTTCGGCAGAATGAGTCTATTACTAAAAGTACTCCTGTGCCCGACCAGCACGTCATGGAGTGGATGGGAGACATTGTCCATGATGGCACATAACTTCTACCTACAGACCTGGATGAACTTACTGACTCTGTGACATGTACGTCAGCTTTTGTGAGGACATGTGTGTGCCCACCAAAACCTTCTGTACCTTCAACAACAATAAGCCCAGGTTTTCAGCTAAAGTCAGGCAGTTTCGTCAGGCCAAAGAGGAAGCCTACAGGAGTGGAGATCGGACCCAGTATAACAAAACCAGAAATACTCACAAAGGAGATCAGAGTGACAAATAAGGTGCTACTCGGAAAGGTTGAAAAACAGGTTTTCTGCCAAGGACCCATCATCAGTCTGGAGTGGTTTGAAAGACATTACCAACTACAGGAGACCACCCCCCCACACTGCAGGGAAGCATCAACTGGCTGACAACCTAAATGGATTTTATTGCAGACTGAAGATGTCACTTAGTTGAGTGATGAAACGTATGTCAATAAACGTATCCAGATGAACTGATTCAACCTTCTTTGGGTTTTACTGCAGGTTTGAAAAGCAAACTTTCACACCCCTCCCCCTCTCTGGCCACAATGCACAAGCAACTGCACTCCCGGCCAGCCACTCCCTACTGAACCCCCACCTGCACTCAGGCTCTGTGTTGAGGATGTGCACCAGCTCTTCCAGAGACAGAAGACCAGGAAGGCACCGGACCCAGATGGTGTGTCACCCTCCTGTCTTAACATCTGTGCTGACCAGCTGGCCCTCATTTTCACACTGATCTTCAGCAGATCACTGGAGCTGTGCGAAGTCCCCTCCTGCTTCAAGAGCCAAGAGCTCCACTATTATCCCGGTCCCCCAGAAACCTCGTATCACAGGATTAAATTACTACAGACCCATTCCCCTAATGTCTGTGGTCATGAAATCCTTTGAGAGACTGGTGTTGGCCCACCTGAAGGAAATCACAGGCCCCCTGCTCAACCCCTTGCAGTTTGCCTACTGAGCAAACAGGTCAGTGGATGATACAGTCAACATGGGATTGTACTACATCTTCCAACACCCCGACTCCCCAGTGACATACACAAGGGTCCTGTTTGGACTTCAGCTTAGTGTTCAACACCATCATTCCAGATATCCTCCACTCCAAACTCACCCAGTCCACAGTATCAGCCCCCATCTGCCAGTGGATTAAGAACTTTCTGACAGACAGGACTCAGCTGGTGAGGCTGGCAAAATCACATCCAGCACCCAGAAAATCAGCACTGGTGCCCCCCAGGGATGTGTGCTCTCCCCTCTACCCTTCACCCTCTACACAAATGACTGCACCTCAGGTGACCAGTCTGTTAAACTCTGAAGTTTGTGGATGACACAACCATCATTAGCCTTATCAGGGATGGTGATGAGTCTGCATATAGACAGGTTGATCAGCTGGCCCTCTGGTGTGGGCAAAACAACCTGGAGCAGAGCTGAACATGCTCAAAACAGTGGAGATGACAGTGGACTTCAGGAGGAGCCCCCCAACACTGCCCCCCCCTCACCATACTCAACATCACAGTGTCTATGATCAAAATCTACAGATTTCTGGGTTCCACAATCTCCCAGGTCCTACAGTGGGCATCTGACACAGACACAATCATCAAAAGGGCCCAGCAGAGGATGGACTTCCTCCGTCAGCTCACAAGGTTCAACCTGCCTCAGAAACTGCTGATTCAGTTCTACACTGAAATAATCCAGTCTGTGGTCTGCACATCCATCACTGTCTGGTTTGGTTTGGCCAACAAACAGGAAAGGGACAGACTACAATGGACAGTTAGGTCTGCAGAGAAAATCACTGGGGCCAACCTGCCCTTCATTCAGGACTTAAACACCCCAGACTCAGGAAATGGGCAGGCAACATCACTGGAGACCCATCACAACCTGGTCACAACCTGTTCCAACTCCTCCCCTCTGGTAGGTGCAACAGAGCACTGTACCCCAAAACAACCAAATATAAAAACAGTTTCTTTCCACGGGCTGTCATTCAAATTAATGCTTAACACTGTCAAATAAATCCAACCAATTTGTATATACTGTACTGTACATTGTATGTACTATGCTGGTACGCTCTATCATGTCCATCTACCTCAGGCATGTATGTAAGTTACCTGCTAACATCTATTTCAGCATCTCTGATATATTCTCTGCACCACTGCACCATATCACCTCTTATTTTGCCTGTATATAGTCAATCCTTGTGTATCTGAAGAGTGTGTTGTTATTCGATGTTAAATACACAAAGAGCCACCAAACCAGAGTCAAATTCCATGTATGTGCAAACCTACATGGCCAATAAACATGATTCTGATAGCAGTGCCTCTTTCAGCAGGATAATGCACCCTGCCACACGGCAAAAAATGGTTCAGGAATGGCTTGAGGAACATGGAAAAGAGTTCAACGTGTTGCCTTGGCCTCCAAATTCTCCAGATCTCAATCCGATCAAGCATCTGTGGTATGTGCTGGAAAAACAAGTCTGACCCATGGAGGCCCCACCTTGTTAAATTACCTGCTGCTAATGTCTTGGTGCCAGATACCAGAGGACACCTTCAGAGGTCTTGTGGAATCCATGCGTCAATGGGTCAGAGCTGTTTTAGCGGCTCGAGGGGGAGCTACACAATATTAGGCAGGCGGTTTTAATGTTTTGGCTAATAGGCGTTTCATCATTTGAATTCCATATTTAGCAACAACGGCAAATTGTGCACAACATGGCATGTTCTATTCGACAAATATGATGGAGTTGCTGATATTTGGCAATCGCCACCACGGACTAACATTTTATAAACCATGACAAAAATCAGCATATAAGCATTTTTCTCTCTGGTAGAATGTGTGGACCTCTCTTGGTTGTTTGTTTCACCCACTGTGGAAAATGGCATGTGTGTGTTTTTATGTGACCTGAGGTATTGATTAGAAATAACCCCCAGTTTGGGAGCGGCACCTTTAAAAGCATCAGTACTCGCTATCCATCGCTAATCGCTGGACTATGGAGGACTTATAAATAAGACACACATGGTTAGTGCCATTCTCTGGATGATCTCCATCACAGGACTTTGTGAAAGGAGGACGTCCAGATTTAGCTTCACGGAGCCGCTCATCACCCACACAGCTCTCTCTCTCTCGCCCTCTCTCCCAATCCATCCCTCTTTTTTTTTTTACTGACCACTTAGAGGAGAGCACTGAGACATAGGAGCAAAATAATCTGTGCCGGTGGGAAGTCTGTCAGAGAAACGAGAGGGAAAAACAAAGACCAGCAGAGAACAGCAAAATGGCAATGCTTCCACATATAGATACGGCCATTTGCATGCAAACAATCAATCACGGACACTCGCTGGCACAAAGCCTTCGTCGTATTAATACCTGGAGTCTCGCCACACACACACACACACACACAATAGACAGTCTACTTAATGCCTACTGTTTATGTGTCTCTCTGTCCACGGTATTACTGTGAAGACAACAAGCATGAGGAGACTTCAAATGGTAAATGTCATGATGAGATGAGGGGGTGAAAGAGGAGGAGAGGAGGCTGGGTGAGTGGAGGAGAGGAGAAAGGAGGAGATAAGGGGAGGGAAGGTGGGGGTGGGGAGGGGAGGGGGGTAGATGAATACGGGGCCTGAGGGAGCAAACATTGCCTCCCGTCTGGCTCCCTGACAACCAGGAGCCGACAGGTGGAGTGAGGAGGAGGAGAGGAGACGCGGCACCCTTCCAGCCGGGAGAGAAGGGCATCTGTCTGTCTCCCCCTTCGACTCGGGTTAGCATGCGCCAACTGCCGCTGTCTATCCGAGTGTGGTGCTATTAGACATGATAATGCTCCAGAATACGTCACACACACACATACACACACACACACACGTCCCGTCCAGCCGTCTGCTATCCTCACACTATCTGCCATTCTACCTGTCTGTCTGTCTTTTCTACAAGAAATGCATGTTTTTACCGCCGTACCTCACACTACCCGACTGTCCATCTCTTGTCTGTCTAAACCAGCTGCTTGTTTTTGTGGGTGTGTAACTGCGTTTCTGTCAGCTTACCCTGAGTGTCATAATCCCCTCTCTTGTCTCTCCCTCCCAATGTGCGTGTGTGCGCATGTGTGTGTGTGTGTGTGTGTGTGTGTGCATATGTATTTATGTGTATACCAACACTGATTATCTGTCTGTCTGTCTCTGTCTGTCTTTGCTGCTATAGGTCCTGTCCTGTTGGATGACAGGAAGACACAGTTGGATCAATGCTCCATGTCAGACCCCCCCCCCCAACCCTCCCCCTCCTCAGTGTCTGACAGTGTCCTTCAAAACACACATGCTGTCAGCATGTGCAGCATGTGTAGCCAAAGAGACAGGGCTACACGCACATACACATGCACACGCACATGTGTACTTGTGTGCATGCATACAGACTGGTGTATGCACAAATCAGCCATGAAAGGTGTTAAAGGATGGAGAGGTCAGTGGATAAGTCATTATCAGAGGTGTATGTGTGTGGGGGGGTAGTGTAGGGGGAGCATTTAACCTGTTTATTTTTTCCTCCCTCCACAGATCCCTGGGTGATAAAATTGACCTCCTGCCAGTGGTTGGGGGCTAAACAGGGGCTAAGCCCTGAATGTGGGTGCATTTACTTGGAGATAGAGATGCCATTTTTTATCCCACAGGATCCATTATGGACATTTTTACATGTTAAGGTGAGAAGAAGATGGCAGAGGGTGAAAGGGAGACAATCACAATGTTCAGCATTACTCTTTATGTTATCCCTTCAACATATATATATATATATATATATATATATATATATATATATATATATATATATATATATATATATATATATATATATATATATGTCCACAGGATGTTGCAATGAAACCTTCGATGTAGAAAAAAGCTCAGCAATTTAGGAGCAAAGATCGGAGACAACGTTGTCCCTTGTCTCCGATCCTGTTTGTGATATTCATGGACAGGATCTCAAGGCGCAGCCAAGGTGAGGAGTGTGTCCGTTTTGGGAACCTCCGAATTGCGTCTCTGCTCTTCGCAGATGATGTGGTTTTGTTGGCTTCATCAGAACGCGACCTCCGGCGTGCACTGGGGCGGTCTGCAGCTGAGTGTGAAATGGCTGGGGTGAGAGTTAGCACCTCCAAGTCTGAGGCCATTGTACTCTACCGGGAAATGGTGGATTGCTCCCTCCGGGTTGGGGATGGGTTGCTGCCCCAAGTGAAGGAGTTCAAGTATCTCAGGGTCTTGTTCACGAGTGAGGGTAGGATGGAGCGGGAGATTGACAGGCGGATTGGTGCAGCATCAGCAGTGATGTGGACGTTGTACCGGACCATTGTAGCGAAGAAGGAGCTGAGCCGGAAGGCAAAGCTCTCAATTTACCAGTCAATCTTCGTTCCAATCCTCACTTATGGTCATGAGCTTTGGGTAGTGACTGAAAGGGTGAGATCGCGGATACAAGCGGCTGAAATGAATTTCCTCCAAAGGGTGTCTGGGCTCAGCCTTAGAGATAGGGTGAGGAACTTGGACATCCGGAGGGAGCTTGGAATAGAGCCGCTGCTCCTTCGCATCGAAAGGAGCCGGGTGAGATGGTTTCGGCATCTGATCAGGATGTCTTCTGGGCGCCTTCCTTTGGAGGTTTACCGGACACGGCCAACTGGGAGGAGACCTCAGGGTTGACCCAGAACTCGCTGGAGGGACTACATGTCCAATTTGGCCTGGGAATGCATTGGGATCCCGCAGGAGGAGCTGGAGGGCGTTGCTGGGGAGAGGGACGCCTGGAGTGCCCTACTTAGCTTACTGCCACCGCAACCCAACCCCAGAAAAGCGGCTGAAGATGAGATGAGATGAGATGAGATGAATTTAGGAGCAAAGATATATGTTTTATAGCTCAAAGTTGTTAAATGGCAGAACAAGCTTGTTTCGTGCTCAATGCACTCATTGGCTGTCACTCATCAACATACGTATATATGTATATAGAACATACCATTTACTGTCTCGTCACGCAATCACATGCACAACGTCCAATGGGGAAGGGAAGGTGCGACATTCAAAAATTCAAAAACACCTGATCGCTAACGGTCGAATGGGGGGGGGGTTGTCTATTGGCATGATTTATTTATCATTACAAAATAGGTGCCTATATCTATGTCTGGAACTGCTGGCCAATTCATTCCTGTTACTCAATGTGGACATTTCTGGTTTGCAAATGATAAATATTTTTCAGTTAGACATAGATAGATATAGAGGCTTAAAGATGTTACATTCTTTAAACGGTTGTTTCTAAAGCTACACACGTGTGCATTACACCTCTTTTTGAATGTTCCCTCTGTTACACCGACGTATGTCTCTATTTTGCTGTTGTCATTTCTCATCACCGTAGCTTGGTTGATAATTCATTTCGTCTGGCATGTTCTTTCCAGGGGACATGAGTCGTTCACACGGCAGTTGCAGTTGGGGGAGTCTGATTGTGATGAAGGTCTCAGTGATTTGTTGATGATTCTTGTGTTGTGGGACGATATTATTTGTTTAATGTTAGGCATGCAGCTGTAACTAATTTTGATGGTTTTCCTACTGAATATCTTCCTCAGTTGATGGTCCAGGGTAAAGCACTTATCCAAAAGTTCAAAAAACTGCTTACCGATGTTTGTGGCCACAGTATCACTGTAGGGTGGGTTGTACCAGCTGATGTTTCGTTTTCTGCTGCGTTTGTTGATTTGCTGGCAGTCAGTATTTAATGGTGGGTTGTACTTTAGCTTAAAATTGTAACCGCTCTTTTGTAATGCATCTTGGTATGGGGGTGTAGCTTCATTGAAGATGGACTCATAGATGATAATTTTGAGAGTCTTCTATTAATGCTTTCTGGGATGTTCTTCAAGATGGAGGGTGGGTGGTTGCTTTCTCTATGGACATACTGCAGCGTGTTGTCGGGCTTAATGTATGGCTTGTAGGTGCGTTCCTAAGGTCCACTGAGATGTACAGAAAGTCAATTTGTTTTTTGTTTGCTTCAATTGTGATTTTTAGCCCATTGTTTGAGAATATTTTGCATATTGTTTTCTAAATTTGTTCGACCTCTCTTGGTGTTTTGCTACAAATTGCTAGGCCATCATCCCTACAGAGTCCGAGTCATGGCAGGAACAGCATTATCATCGGCATATTGAAGCACAATGATGGCGTTGGTGGATGTCTTGTTCTTAGACTTCAAGAACTGGAGACTGAACAAGCTGCCATCGAAGCGGTAACGGATGTTGACTTTACCGTCGAGTGACCGATCTGTCTTCTGCAAGAGAGTAGCCAGGTATAAGGAAAATAACGTAGGCGCTAAAACACAGCCTTGCTTTACTCCACAATCCATGGGGAAAGGCTTGGAAAGGGTTCCACGGAAACAGATACAGCCTTCCGTGTCATCATGGGCGCGAATCATCTGGATGAAGTGGTCAGGGCATCCAGATTTGGATAGCACATCCCACAAAGTGGCTCTCGGAAGAGAATAAAATGCTTTCTCAAGGTCGAAAAAGATGAAAACATTGTCTTCTGTTGTTCTCTTGCTCTCTCCATGAGCTGTCGTGCTGCAAAGATCATATCGGTGGTACCTATGTGAGATCGAAAACCACTTTGGGATTCAGGGAGAGCTTCTTCGGCCAGGGTGGTGAGACAATTAAGAGGGATCCGCGACAGGATTTTTCCAGCTGTTGAGAGGAGGGAAATTCCTCTGTAATTGCCGCACACTTCTCTGGCCCCTTTTTTTAAAATGGCAATGACGTTTGCATCTATGAAATCAGCTGGGACAGTCAGGGTTTCCCAGATCTGCAGGATGATTTCGTACAGTTGCTTCCTCCATACTTGTACAGTTCTGCAGGGATTCTGTCGGGGCCAGCCGCTTTGTTGTTGCACACCTGAGCGATCGTTGTTTGAAGCTCCTTGGTGGAAGGAGGTCCAGACATCCACGGTTTTTGCAGCAGAGTAGGTAAGCCATCAAGGCACTCCGGAGACGCTTGTGATGGTTTGCAGAGGAGCTGGTAGAAGTGCTTTCTCCATTATTGACTGATGGCTACGTCATCCCTCAGAATTATTACGTTGTCCTCTGCTTTCATTAGTGTTGGTGCAGTCTTGATGGGCCCGTAGATGGCACGGGTAGCAGAGAAAAAGTCGTAGACTTGGTTCTGGTCTGCGTAGCCCTGGATCTTAAGGGTTTTACTTTGCCACCAAGCATCCTTCATGGAGCGGAGTTGAGCTTGGGTGTTTGACTTCAGTTTCTTGTAGTGCTCTTCTTTCGTCTTGGAGGTTCTACCTTTCTCCCAGGAGAGACGAGCTCGATTCTTTGTGCTAATAAGGTTAAACATTTCCTGGTTGTTCTTATCAAACCAATCCTGGTGACGTCTTTTCAGAATACCAATTTCGGTTTCAGCTACAGTGAGGAGGGTCGTTTTTAGGTTTATCCAGTTTGATATGGGGTTGTTTTTGATGAGGGCAACATCCTTCAGGACTTCCGTGACCTTATTCCGGAAGCTTCGTCTCACGCTGAGATCTTCAAGCGTTTGGACGTCGATTTTCTTTAGCGGGATGGTCACGGCAGGGCGTCTAGGCTTGGGTTTGAGTTGCAGATGGAGCTTGGAGATGACCAGCCTATGATCGATCCAACAATCGCCAGCATGCAGGAGTGCTTTGATGACATGGACATTGGATCGGTCCTTCATGCGTACAATCACAAAGTCAATGAGATGCCAGTGGTGGGATCGCGGATGCATCCAGGTAGTTTTCTGGCTCATTTTGAGTTGGAAGATAGTATTTGTGGTGATGAGGCCATGTTCCACACAGAGGCCAAGGAGAAGGCTTCCGTTTGAGTTGCATTTACTGACTCCATGGTTCCCAATGATGTTGCTCCATGTTGTACTGTCTCTGCCAATGCAAGCGTTGAAGTCACCCATAAGAATGAGCTTGTCAGCTGCTGGAATGGTGGAAATAGCTCTTGATAGGGTGTTGTAGAAAGCTATTTTCACCTCATCATCAGCATCAAGAGTTGGAGCATAAGCGCGGATGGTCAGAAACGTATCAATTTTGAAGTGGTAATCTGATGGAGATAATGCATTCGTTAATGCAGACAGGTGTTAGATTCAGGTCACGGACAAGTTTGGATCTGATCGCAAAGCCGGCTCCGTGAATTCGGCGGTCCGTTTCTGGTAATCCTTTCCATATGAACGTGTATCCGAGACCTTTTTCTTCGAGTTGGCCTTCATCTGCAAGTCTTGTCTCTTGGAGAGCCGCAAGATCGATGTTGAAACGAGAGAGTTGTTGTGCAATAAGGGCAGTTCGTCGTTCTGGTCTATCAGAGTCACTCCGATCAAGAAGAGTCCTAATAGGTTCCAAAAGTCAGTAGTGTAAAAACTTCCTTATTTCGCCCACAAGAAATGGATTTCCCACTGGACGCGGTATTCCAGTCAGGAGACATGGAAACAGCTGTTTTTATCCCACATTTTCTAGGGCCTTTCCCTGATTGAGGGGAGCAGCCCTGTCTTTAAAAAGGGCTGCTCCGTCGCAAGGTTGCTGCCGAATCCACACAAAGTTTCCCGGATTCATGTAGAGACGACCATCAGATCCTTGCCACCAATTGTGTGCCTTTGGAGCTAGGAGCTTCCAGAATGATCATTCCCTGCTCCCGTCGCTCCCATGGCCAATGGACTTTGTGTGTGTGCGGGGGGGGGGGGTAAAGCATGGTCCTTGAAAAACTCTCGGAGCCATCCGCTAAAGCTTTGATTAAAGTGATGATCAAGTCGCGACAGTGGCCCACACTGCTTGTCCTGGGAGGATCTAGTTCCATGGCAACACAAGAGTGAAGACGATGGGAATCATCGTTCAATTTCTTCTGAAATGTTTTAATTGGTGGTTTAAATTTGATGTTTTTAATCATTTCGAGCATGCCACCTCCAAAGAGTTTCAATTCGGGGATGGACGGCGGTGATTTTGTAGCTTTGAATCCACAAGTTTGCTTGTCAATTGGTTTATCGTCCGGATTTATAAAGAAAAAAGCTCTCCATCTTACCGCTCTTATGGACTTCTTGGTTTATGAACTTCTTGGTGCTGGTATATGTTCTTTGTCGAGTAGCGGAAATTTACTTGTTCAACACATTCTCCCTCCCTAGGCGTCATTTTCTGTAGATTAGTCAAGTTCCTTATGCGTCAGCATATGATGCTTTTCACCCACCCTGGGCTTCCATTTCTGAAGCCCTGAGCCGTGGTCTAATTTAGACGGAAACGCGCATGCGCACTGGTCCGAGGGTTGCTAGATAGCGATTCCTTGCATGCGCTAGGCTTATGCACTGATTTCTTGATCGGAAATGTAGGCTATTGCTATTAAAATTATTCCTTGCTATTTCACCATAATACTGGCCTTTTTTGTTTGGCTACATACATGTCAATCAGTCAGTCAATCAATCAATCAATCAATCAATCAATCAATCAATCAATCAATCAATCCCGCCCCCCGTGTTTACTGTTGCTATGTCCAAGCTTCCCAAGAGTAAAATTCATAAAAATGATAAATTGCGGCGCATAATATGTGGTTTGGTGACATTGTGGAGATGCCAACGAGAAGGGAAAGAGCTGCAGCTTTATTTCGTTGCTCACGTTTTCGCATTTGTTTAACGTTACACAACATGTTAGCCTATCGGGTGTTTCGCGCACAAGATACATTCCATTTGGATGCCAGGGCGGTCCAAAGGTTGGGTTTGGTGTATAGTTAAGAGCCGCTTTTCAAATCGAGTAACTCTTGCGTGCGAAACACCGTCCGAACAGGCAGTCCCATAATCGTCTTCAGTCCACTAGTTATCATTGTACTTTAGCCTACCAGTGTGTAGCTAGAGGGCACAGTATCAACTATTTTAGATATTCATATCTCCAGTTACACTGCCAAATAAAATTATGAGGTAAATGGGATATGCTACATTATAAACGTGTTCATACACCGCTCCCAGCCAATCAGAATCAAGCATTTCCAAATAAAGTTGAATAATTCTGTAGGCCTATACATTGTCTTTGTAATTCTGTTTTTCTTGCGTAATAAAATTACACTTCTCCTCCCATCCTTATATAATAATTCGATATCTGGTGTCTATATTTACCTTAATCTTAATAATAACTAACGTTATATGATACCCCCCCCCCAAAAAAAAACCACACACACAAAAAAAGACTTCCTGTTCCCTAATCGTTGGCAAGATGGATTCTGAAGGTGAGGCGATACTCAAGAGTTTAGATAGCGTGGAGGAGTAATCCATTTTACAAGATTTGGAAGAGATTCCTGGACCTTCCCAGCCCCTACCACCACCACCACCACCCTCCCGGGTGAGATGGGTGCAGCGAGATGATGTTTACAGGGTGGTCGGTCAGAGAGTCGGACCACGTTCACAAGGTAACGTTAACGTTACCAAGCTAGCTAGCTAACGTTAGCTAACGTTAGCTTCCCTGTGCAGCATTCGGTCAGTTTGGTACTTTCTGCAAGATAAATGGCTGTCACTTGATAGCTTATGTGTCACATTATTAGGGTTGAAGTCTAAGTAGTGATAGAGAGTGATTGTAGATTCCAGTCATGCGGTTTATTTAATGTTAATCAAAATAAGGTTTGTTTACCGGGAGGTAGCTACAGGTACCGCATCAGGGGGGAGTAAACTCCCAAGTCCCAGCGTGCCATTGCATTGTATTGGCTAAAAAGGGGGCGCAACACACGTTAAAGGAGAATTCCAGAGTAAAATCAGTTTACGGTGTATTGTGGTATAATCCCTATTAGAAACCTATGCCGGGAGATCAAGTATTCCAGACGAACGGGTCACCCGATAGCCACCGCTAGCTAAATTGCTAACATGGCTAATTACTAGCCTATTTGGGGGGCATGTCACAGGAACACAACAAACAGTCATTGAAAACCGACTAACAGTGTCCAAAATTCCTCAACACTTCGTTGCTTTAGTGAATCAGGTCTTAACATATAAACAAAAGCACCGAGATTATCCGAGGAGCACAGATAGTTTATTTTTACCAGTGTTTTCAAAGCCATGCATCCGGAGTTCAACAGCTCGTCAATGCCTTCAGGGAAAAGACCAAAATAGTCAATCGCCGAACGAAAACAGGAAATATGATGGGTTCGTGAATTATCACTGCATTGAACGATACTACTGTCTACTGATATTATTAATTGGAATAACGATTGAATGACAACAAAATAGACTAGGTTAGCTTTGGAAAAGTAACAATGGGGTGGTAATTCACGAACCCATCATATTTCCTGTTTCCGTTCGTCGATCGACTATTTTGGTCTTTTCCTCTGAAGGCGTTGGAGTGTGGCTGCATGGCTTTGAAAACACTGGTAAAAATAAACTATCTGTGCTCCTCGGATAATCTCGGTGCTTTTGTTTATATGTTAAGACCTGATTCACTAAAGCAACTAAGTGTTGAGGAATTTTGGACACTGTTAGTCGGTTTTCAATGACTGTTTGTTGTGTTCCTGTGACACGCACGAGTACAATAGCACGAGTATGCGTGAGCAACCGGAGCAGGGCGCATGCGCGTTTCCGTCTAAATTAGACCACTGCTCCGGGCTTCAGAAATGGAAGCTCCGGATGGGTGAAAAGCATCATATGCTGACGCATAAGGAACTTGACTAATCTACAGAAAATGACGCCTAGGGAGTGAGAATGTGTTGACTTGTTCCATGTCGTATCCAAAGGAGTTGAATCAAGTGCAACTGGACTAGCTTGGTCTAGTCAGAAAGGCATGAACTGAGGAAGCCTCTTGGATGAGAGGTGAAACGTCTTCACGGATATATACCAAGTCCAGCTGCACTTGATTCAACTCCTTTGGATAACCATGACATGGATGAATGAGAACATTCACAGACTTGTTCCATGTCGGTTTCCAAAAGTGCTCAACAAGATGAGGAGCGAAAATAACTTTGTTAAAAGAAACACAACGGTAGGGAAAGCGCTCAACAAATAAGGAACAAAATATCCAGTGAGTCAAGTACATTCTTTATTAGACAGTACAAGCCTGTTTCATGCCATATTGACAGCTGAGGATTGCTTATGGCATGAAACAGGCTTGTACTGTCTCATAAAGAATTTACTTGACTCACTGGATTATTTTGCTCCTTGTTGAGCACTTTCCCTACCGTTGAGTGTTTCTTTTAACAAAGTTATATGTCCACAGGATTTTGCAATGAAACCTTCGATGTAGAAAAAAGCTCAACAATTCAGGAGCAAAGATATGTTTTATAGCTCAATGTTGTTAAATGGCAGAACAAGCCTGTTTTGTGCTCACTGCACTCACAGCTGCAATGGAGTGATATATCTTCATTGGTGGCCAAATCCAAATATATCTCATGCCAAATGGAGTGATATCTATCTATCTATCTATCTATCTATCTATCTATCTATCTATCTATCTATCTATCTATCTATCTATCTATCTGTCTATCTGTCTGTCTGTCTGTCTGTCTGTCTGTTCGTCCCTCCCTCCCTCCTCTCTCTCTCTCTCTCTCTCTCTCTCTCTCTCTCTCTCTCTCTCTCTCTCTCTCTCTCTCTCTCTCTCTCTCTCTCTCACTCACTCACTCACTCACTCCATTGGTGGCCATAATGCTGAACAGTCTTCTGTGTGTTTCTGAAATGTCGCCGAAATTGTGTGGAAGAATGTCTGCCGGTGACGTCACTGATGGACAATTTGGAATCCATCCATCCATTATCTGAACTGCTGGAGCCTATTCCAGCAGTCATTGGGCGGCAGGTGGGGAGACACCCTGGACAGGCTGCCAGACCATCACAGGGCCGACACATTCATACCTAGGGACAATTTAGTAGGCCGATTAGCTTGACCTACATGTCTTTGGACTGTTGGAGGAAACCGGACCCCCGGAGGAAACCCACGCAGACACGGGGAGAACACGAAAACTCCACACAGAGGACGACCCGGGATGATCCACCAAGGTTGGAGTACCCCGGGGCTCGAACCCAAGACCTTTTTGCTGTGAGGCGACCGCACTAACCACTGCACCACCGTGCCGACATATATATATATATATATATATATATATATATATATATACACACACACACATATCCATCCATTATCCAAACCTCTTATCCTACTCGGGGTCATGGGGATGCTGGAGCCTATCCTAGCAGTCAATATCTTTATATGGCGTTCAGTGAGATGAAGTGCCAATGGCATGGCAGGCAGTAAGGGTTGTAGTTTTCTTTCTTTTTGTTGGGGGGGTCCCCCCCCTTTTTCTCCCCAATGCACTCTTTGCACAATCATTTCCGCATTCTACCTAATACTGCTTGTGTGTTTCCGGTCTATCGATGGCGCTGTTTTGCACCCGTTCTTTGTAGGAGCTTCCAAAGCTCAAAGTAACAGATGTCCACAGAATTTGCCAGCAAACAACACCAACACATAGCCATTTTATAAATGGAAGGCTCAATCAAAAACCAAAACGCCATCAGCTGGTTATAGCTTGCAAATCTATTCACAAAAGACACACATCAGGCCATTAATTAACACTCAGTAAAATCATGTACAGTCAACGAAATCATGTTAATTGTAACAAGTATCCAGTCATCTCATATGTTACCCAAATCATCATTTGGATCGACAATTTTAACCACCAATGCATCATCGTTATATATCTAGAAACATTGTCAGCGGTCACCACAGTGTAACTCGTGGATGGAGCACAGGGATCCCAATGACAAAGGTAAACGAACATTAGCCTACACTGACGACAGGATTTTTACAATTTAACTTGTGTCCAGTGTTAATGGTTGATGTCAAACAGTTAGCTAACGTTAGGCTAACAGTTGCATACAACTTGGACCTAAAGTTACCTGGTATAGAATCGGATGTCAGCGGAGCCTGCGAACCGCTGTAACCCAAACTCTCGCTGGACACGCAACTCCTGCAGTTCCTTTCTCAGGTCTTCAATTTCTTTGTCTTTGTCTTCTACAGATGACAAGGACATGTCCAGTGCAGACGGTTTAGGGACAGAGCAGTAATCATGATCCCTTGTGCTATCGTATTGTTCCTCAGGAGGGACTGGATCAGCGGGCCGTTTTGCTCTCTCCCACACTGTGTCATGGTGTCTCAACAGTATAGCCACTCCATTCAAAGAGCGTCGGTGCAGCACCTTTAACAAGCCTTCTTCGACCATCAAAGGTTGTTGGCTCTATGAGCTGATCAGTGGAGCAGTGTCTGCTACAGACCTTAGTGTGAGAGGTGATGGGGAAATGATCCCGGTGTATGTTTACCAGCCACTGTCTTCTCAGGTCAAGATGGATTGGAAAGCCATGGAAACTTAATATGCCATTAAACTTGGAGCTAGCCGAAAAAAAGCGGGGCACAGGAATGCTCAGAGTATTTATTTTTTTGTTTTTGAAAATGTTTGGTCTTGAACTTTTTTTCTGGATAGACTCATGATGAGCAAACTGTCATGCCAGCTAGCTAGTTCGGCGCCAGCGCGATGTAAACAAAGGGAGCAGAAACGTACAAGCAGTACTATTTCGAAGCGGAACTACATCCCATAGCCTAGTGCATGTAGCGCATTGTATTTGGCCAATCACCCCACTCGTCCGAGCCGTCCCGGTCGTTGCTTCACCCCCTCTTCCGATCCGGGGAGTGAAGCAGACTACCACGTCTCCTCTGATACACATGGAGTCACCAGCCATTTCTTTTCATCTGAGAGTGAGGAGTTTCGCTAGGGGGACGTAGCGCATGGGAGGATCACGCTATTCACCCCAGTTCCCCCTCCCCCTGAACAGAGCAGAGGAAGCTAGTGCAGCGACCAGGACACATACCCACATCTGGCTTCCCACCTGCAGACATGGTCAATTGTGTCTGTAGGGACGCCCGACCAAGCCGGAGGTAACACGGGGATTCGTACCGACGATCCCCGTGTTGGTAGGCAACGGAATAGACTGCTATGCTACCTGGACGCCACTGAAGGTTGTAGTTTTCACATTCTCAGACTCTCTGTGATGGTCTGGCGGCCTGTCCAGGGTGTCTCCCCACCAGCCGTCCAATGACTGCTGGGATAGGCTCCCAGAGCAGAATAAGTGGTTTGGGTAATGGATGGACATTCACAGACTGACCATCAGTGATGTCACTGGAAGACACAATTTCGGCGGAGTTTCAGAGACACACTGAAGAGTGCTCGGTATTATGGCTGCTATCACTACAACACAAGTGCTGTAGAGAGATCACGTTGAAATCTGTGATTGGTTCCCTTCCAGATCTGCTCTCATGGCCTGTCTGCTTTGTCATTTGGTGTAAAGACATGAGACAGGTGGCGTGACATGCAACAAAGCTTGTGAACAGATATATGGTACACCGCCTTGATTTGATGAACCGTAGAGAAACCTCCTCCTCTATGGACTGAAAAAAAATTCCCCCTGTACTGTAAATCAAGCTTGGTTGGGCTCCCTAGCCAAGTGACATTGACTGCCAAACATATGTATGGCAAAATGCACTCTCTGGGCTACCATGGAGTGTGACACATCCAAGCAGACATGCACTCTGGCTAGGAAGAGGGGACAGGGAGAAACACTAGCTGTACCCGTCAAGGCCTGAGGGACACACACACACACACACACACACACACACACACACACAGTGCAACCCGCATTGTCACACTCTCACTAATAAGGGGAGCAATAGGCGTACTGGCGAGTACACTGCTGTTTCTTTCTGCCTTCCTTTCTCATGCTCTTATATACACACATACGCAGACATGCATACACACTGTCTTTCTCACACACATGCTCTCTCTCTGTCTCTCTCTCTCTCACACACACACACACACACACACACACACTCAAGCTGAGTCTCTCCCCGGTGGATAAATCAGTCCTTTCATGCTCCGTCGTCTGGCTGGCCCTATTCTCGTGTTTTTGGAATAGAGAGAGAGAGAGAGAGAGAGAGAGAGAGAGAGAGAGAGAGAGAGAGAGAGAGAGAGAGAGAGAGAGAGAGAGAGAGAGAGCCCCTTTCTCATAATGGTCGCACATATATCTCCCCCAAACCCACACTTCTCTTTTCTTCAAAGGGCTGACGGTAGAATCAATCTACAATCTACAAGTATCACAAGTGTGTTGCGGAGCGAAAATGGAGGAACTGTAGTGCGTGTAATGACAGAGAATATTTCATGCCGGCTGATGGCGCATGTGTGCGTGTGTGTATGTGTGTGCGTGTGTTGTGTGGGTGTGAAAATTACGTGCTAATTTGTAGCAGTAATAGGTTTTGAAATGGGACGAAGTTGTTTGATTAACATGGACATTAAAAAAGTTATCAGCCTGTAATCAGCTGATTGATTAAACAAGACGAGGGTGATGATGATGATGATGACGACTGAGAATCACCTGAGTGCGGTGGGTAGGTCGGTAGGTAATCGGTACACAGGAAAAACGGAGAGAAAGCGAGACAGACCGCGAGTGAGGACGTGATGAGAGATTTTAAGAGTCGGCTTATTATTGGAGAGCGAGCGAGAGAGAGAGAGCGCGCGAGGGCGAGCGAGAGAGAGAGAGGGGGGATAACAGCGTCTGCCCCGCTCACATTGACTCTGTGTTGTCACAGCGGACGGGGACATCCGGCGATCTGAGACACAAACTTGAGACAATCACACAAAGATCCGTTTCCCAAGGTAAAGCCACCCTTCATTAATGTAAAGGCATTTAATGATGTCGTGTATGGTGAAAGCTGCATGATGTTTCCCTTCTTTTTATCTTTATTTCCCCCCACGCGGGATGGAAAGAGCCAATACGGCACATGAAGCTCGGATCAGACCCGTTTCCCCCGCTTGTTATTTAGAAAATGCGTTTTTCTGTCTCTGTCTGCGCTTTACTTCGACCCGACCGCTTGACATTCAGTCATCACCTTATGAAATTGTAATTTCCGTGTTTGTTATGTTAAGAAATAAAATAAATCCCCTCCGTCGGTTATAAGGTGACAGTGAATGTGTCCTTAGCAGAGCGAGTCGCATGCACGGTGCCCCCCCCCCCCGGGGCGCTGTTTGAAGGAGCAGAGGCGACACCCGGGATTTTCGACCCTATAAAAGTGACTTATAGCCCACATGGCCGAATTCTCTTGTAAACTACGCTGCCGTTAAAACACGGCGAGCAGATCCCAGAAACTGAACTCGCCGACGTACCGTGTTACCCCACCTGCACGTGCAGAGGCGGAGGTGTCTGAGGCGTTTTGTGCGCCGTGTTTGTTTGTTATGACGGCCCGGCACCTCGTCTCGTTAGTAAATGAATAAGTCCGATGGGGGGGGGAATAACGGGGTCAGTGGGGAGCGACCTGACCGGTGCAACATTTTTCACGCCGCCGAACCGCGTCCGGCTCAGCGGCGCGCGAACGTTTTACCTGCCCGCATGCGCAGTGCCGCTCGGTTCACCGCGTCCCTAATGAAGCGGATCGGCTTCATAATTACATCTATTTATTATGGGGGTGGTGGTGGTGGCCAAAATACTCCAGAGATGTGGGTGGCGTGCTCTGTCTGTCTGTCTTGTCTGTCTGTATGTATGTGTGTGTGTCTGTATGTATGTGTGTATGTATGTTGTGTAGTGGATGCTTTGGCGCGTGTCCCTTGCCCCCTTTGGGAATTATATTTGTCTAGATTTATGAACTGCCCTCTCACGCTGTATCGATTAACGCCCAGCTGCCGTGTTATTATAGGAAGGGGTCTGCGAGGAAACGGGTGATGTATGTTTGGTGTTGTACGCACCTCCGGCTCTTTATGTTGTTATTTTCTGGGGCGGTTTTAATTTGTCAGATGGAATCATGTGAGCGCAGCCTCTCGTGGTGCGTATAGGTTACTATAAACCTGTCAGGATACGCTGCTTGATCACGCGCGCACACACACACGCGTGGGCCTCGACCAGGTCCATATTCTCTCCTCTCTGTTGCAAATGTCATGTTTTATGCCAAATTATGTCGAAGATTCATGGGTACATTGTTTTTTCCACGTGAACAGGAGCAGTAGGCCTGCGTGAAAACACCGTGTCCTGTGAATGTGTGAATGTATGCAATCATGTATCTTTGTGTGCATATCTTGTGTGTGTGTGTGTGTGTTTGTGCGCGCGCGTGCGCATGCGTGCATCTTTGATTGCATGAGTGCTTTTCTGTAATTTTCTCTGGATGAGGCTTGGCAACGAAAGGTTTTTGAGAAAATAGGACAAGGGAGATCGGAGAATGGACACAACGCCTCTCTCCTTTCCTCTTTGGTGAAGAGAGAGGACTGCGGTGTGTGTGTGTGCGCGTGTGAGCATTCAGTTTGTAATTGTTTACACCGAAGAGCTCTCGTGTATTTACCCAGATGGGGACCAAAATTGAAGGTAGAGCAGGAGAAAGGGAAAAAAGAGGACGAGAGAGAGCGTGAAAGAGACAGAGCGAGCAGGAATCGAGTAGAGACACACACACACACACACACACACACACACACACACACACAGATAGAGGAAAAGAGAGAAACAGAGAGAGGAAGAGAGACGAGAAAGAGACAGAGGAAAAGAGAGGAAGAGAGAGAGAGGAAAAGAGAATTGCGAGACAGAGAGAGGGGAAGAGAGGAAAAGAGCGAGACAAAGAGAGAGGAAGCGAGAGACCGAGGAAGAAAGCATGGAAGAGGGAGAGAGGAAATGAGTGTAAGAGAGAGGAGAGGAAGAGAGAGCAAGTGGAAGAGAGTGAGAAGAGGAGGAGAGCGAGGAGAGGAAGAGAGAGAGGACGAGAGTAAGAAAGGAAGCGAGAGAGAGGAAGCGAGAGAGAGGAAGAGAGAGAGGACGAGAGTAAGAAAGGAAGCGAGAGAGAGGAAGAGAGCACACAACAAAGAGGATAAGAGAGAACAAGAGGAAGGGAGGGGAAGGTGGGAAGTGGACAGTGGAGGAGATGGGATTAGGACTGCATGGACGATATTGACAAAATGAAACATCGCAATATTTGTTATTGACTACCTCCATATCGATAACGTGATGGGATGTTGGAGACGAGTATCAGCACCTCCACAGGATATTTACACCCGAGATAAGGTCGATAAGTGATCATCAGTAATGCGGGTATGATCACCAGGCGGGTGGAGGCAGCCATTGTTCATGTCACTCATAAAACAGCGGAATAAGTTCAGAAAAGGGGCCTCACTTCACTGCGATGCAGCCTTTAAGACCAGGGAATGACAACATGTCAGTCATGTCACCATGCTGGCCAGAACCACAAGCCCCCAACACACCCAGCCTCGTACCACCGGACCGACGTTATACCAATACACTGCCCAGATGGGGCGCAACATGACGAGAGATTAGGCGGGAGGGGGGGGGCTGGTGTTAGCAGTGGTGTAGTGTGTGTGTGTGTGTGTGTGTGTGTGTGTGTGTGTTTGCGCCAGTTTGCCTGGACACACACACACACACACACACACACACACACACACACACACAGCGTACTGACTCAGTGACTTATGCCTGTGATAAAGACTGGCTGAAGAATGGAGGCAGGAGAGAGAGGTGCCGCTGTTGTGACAAGGAGGACAGGCCGATGCCATTACCGGACATTACTGTTTATTATAGCAGACAGTAGAGAAGAGCGAGGGAGGGAGACAGAGAGAGAGCGAGGGAGAGGGCTGGGAAGGAGAGAGAGAGAGAGACGGGAAGACAGAGGAATGAAGACAGGCCAAGGAAAAAGTGGCAAGGACACAAAAAAAAGGGATCGAAAGGAACCAGAGAGGAGCGGGTGGGATGCTGCCAGGGAGCACAACTTCCATGGGGTTTTTCTTTTTAAATGAAATGTTCCTCGACTAGTCTTCTCCACAACGCTTGCGTAACTGCGTTGCCCCTGCTGCTGTCTGGGCTGCTGTCTTCTGTTCCGCCTGACAGACAGACGGACGGATGGATGGATGGATGACAGGGATGATCTGCTCGTCTTCCTCCTGTACAGCGCAGAAAATGTCATCATCAGGATAATCGTGGAGAATTCCACGTTATCTTATTTTGTTTTTTTTTTCTTCTGGATTTTGCCCCTTTTTCTCCCCAATTGTACTTGGCCAATTACCCCACTCTTCCGAGTCGTCCCGGCCGCTGCTCCACCCCCTCTACCCATCCGGGGAGGGCTGCAGACTACCACATGCCTCCTCCGATACATGTGGAGTCGCCAGCCGCTTCTTTTCACCTGACAGTGACGAGTTTCGCCAGGGGGACGTAGCGCATGGGAGGATCACGCTATTCCCCCCAGTCCCCCCCCCCGAACAGGCGCCCCGACCGACCAGAGGAGGCGCTAGTGCAGTGACCAGGACACATACCCACATCCGGTTTCCCATCCGCAGACACAGCCAGTTATGTCTGTAGAGACGCCCGAGCAAGCCGGGGGTAACACCGGGATTTGAACCGGCGATCTTTGTGTTTGTAGGCCATGGAATAGACCGCTATGCTACCTGGACGCCCCAGAATTACACTTTATCGATGTATATATCTGCAAATATATCGTGTTTAAGAATCCAGCCGAGGCTCATCACATGGAAATGCTTGCTGATCATTCTAATGTGCTGTAATTGGATGTGCCTCTTGAGATGCAGCATCCCGTATTCGAGGGGTTCCTACAACACGAGGAGATAATGCAAACAGCGGCCTGACAGCAGCAACAGTAAGAACAAGCGGAAGTAGGATATCAAACCAGTTTTCACATAAAACTCCCTTCAGAAACAACAGACCTCATTTGGTGGGGAAATTTCAGGCAACACATCCTCGTTATCATTAATCTAGATCACAGAGCGGTATCGCAACATCGCAGCATCCAGATTTCATCCCGATACGATACCCGTGTGAGGGAGCAAGCGCCTCCCTGTGCTCAACAGGCGCGGAAGGTGTACAAAACGCTTCTAAACACGCGTGCGAGCCTCCGAGGCGCCTTCAGAACGGCGGAGATGTTAAGCTGGCTTCAAATGACGCGCCGCTCCCCACGGGACACAACATGCAAGGAACATGGAAATGATGAATATGCCTCCATTTTCCTTTGACTCTTCCTCTAATGAGAACGGGGGACCCCCCCCCCTCGACATGCACCCGGGAGGGGAGGGGGAAGAAGAGCGGGGGGGTCTCTTTTCTTCATCTGACAGCGAGCATGGCAGGCGACTGAGGCCTACCACTCATTAGCTGACGACTCCGTCAAATGAATGAGACAGCGTTGGCCTCCCAGGGATCCTGATGGAGGGAGGTGGAAAATGACGTTGAGTGCCGGAGACGTGAAACATCTCCCCTGGGCCCTTGTACACAGAGATAACCTGATGGCGGAATTCCCCCTCTTTTTCAATTGTTTCGGGGGAGAAAAAGAAAAAGAAAAGGGGGCGAGTGAGGCGTCTTCAGGGATCAAATGTCGCCCTCGAAACCTACTCGCTCTCGCTTTTCCAGACAGTGAAATGGCCTTCTTCTTCTTTTTTTTTTAAACACTCTGCAGAGTACTCTTCCTCTGGTGTCAGTCTTTTGAAGGGAGACTGTAAAGCTTATTACCCTGCAGTGGCTTCGTGGGGGCTGGAAGCTCCACTTTATCACCCCAAATGCCTACTTAAAGCAGGGGACTGAACAGCTATATTTCATCCATCGGCTGGATATTGAGGTGAATGATGATATGACTGTCCCCAATACCTCTTGATGGTAATAACACATCGCTGTGATACATGGTAAGGTGAGGCCACATCACTTCTGACGAGGATTACAAAGGCTAATAAATCCACCAAAGTCGTGCCGGAAATCCACAATGCGCATCTCCTAATGATGAAAGCCACTTTATTCGACATTGTATTCTTACAATGAATGTGTTCTCTGCATTTAACCCATCCTATTGTATAGGAGCGGTGGGCAGCTGCAACGCCCGGGGACCAACTCCAGTTCTTCTTTCTTATTGCCTTGCTCAGGGGCATAGGCAGGAGTATTAACCTTAACATGCATGTTAGCGCTGTCGCCTCACAGCAAGGTCTTGGATTCGAACCCCGGTCTTGTCCAACCTTGGGGGTCATCCCAGGTCATCCTCTGTGTGGAGTTTGCATGTTCTCCCCGTGTCTGCGGTGGGTTTTCCGGGTGCTTCGGTTTCCCCCACCATCACAAAAAGACCTGCATGTTCCTGTCTGTGCCCTTGACTGAGGCATGGCAAGACGAGCTGGAGTTGGTCCCCGGGTGCTGCCCGGCGGCTGCCCACTGCTCCTAGCTACACAGCTAGGATGGGTGAAATGCAGAGCGTAATTTCCCCACGGGGATCAATAAAGTATCTCAAAAAACATGCAAACTCCACACAGAAAGGACCTGGGACGGCCTGGGATTTGAACCCAGGGCCTTCTTGCTGTGAGGCACTACTTCTAACCGCTGGGCCACCATGCCCATGTGCACGATTCTTCTACAGCATATCTCGCAGCAGAAATCTGAGACTTTTCTCCATTAATAAATAGTTATTTTATCCATCTGGACCACAGAGTCAGGTTACATAACACCACCTGCTGTCTTCACCATGGTTGGAGGCACGCTCCATATACCATGGTTGAAGTTATTTGACCGGGTAGGATGAAGACTGTTGCAGCATCAAACGCGTTCCAACGCAAACAGGAGAAAGGATTGAAATGTGATGGTGATGCGGCCATGGCAACCAGTATCAGTGCTCCCTTATGGGTTGATATAGTTTGTAGACGTGAAGAAATGGCGGGAGATCAACAAATCTCCAAGAGGTGAAAGCGCCATTATAAAACAAAAAAGCCAACAGGGGGCGATAGTGATGGTCCCCAAAAAGTGATTTTTCCCCTTTGATTGCCAGCAAATTCAACATGCGTAATGTCTAAATTAGCTTGTTGTTGGATGCCAAGCACCTCATGAACTTGACCTCTAATTCACTCACAAACGGACACATGGTCGCATGTTGAGCTGAGGCATCTGTGTGGCTTTGGGGAGGGGGGGTCAAAAGAGACCCATCTGATGTACTGACACGGCACGTTGTGGTTTTGCTGTGGTGGACACAGGGCTGCAAACATGTCATACTTCTGACCCAATTAATATGTATTTAGCGTACAAAACTGAAGAAGGGGATTATGTAAGTAATCATAATTAAACCCTCCATCTGATCTAATTAAGGAGAAGGCTAATTTCACCCAGTATAGCGAACAGTAATTAATGCCCAGTGAATATCCATGTTTCATTTTGGGCGAATACATGGCTGCTGCTTTTAATTCGGGCGGAGAAAGACAAAAGAGGATGAACAAGATGAGGGAGAGTGTCGCATTCACACACACGTGATCCAATTTGGGATGAAGATGAGGCGAAGGGCAGGTATTGGTTGTCAATCCGTGCGATTCTTCCTCTTCTGGGAGAGGTTTGGCGACCCTCGGGGTCTTTTCAGTACACATTGACAGATGCAGCAGGGACGCCGTTTTTCCAGACAGATTGGGGTGTAACCCCACCTGGATTTTAAGAGCACCTCTGGTCATCTAAGTGACTCATTGTAACAGAATTACGATGTGACTCGTTTAATGTCATCTGATTGTAAATTGCTCGCCGAGCTGGCAGTACTTACCTTTCGTTGGGTATGCATTACTTGTTAGAAAATCTTGGTTTTGGGGAACGGGACTCCCCGCGACCTCGTGGGCCTTCACAGACATTCACAACCCAACGGTGGAAAACTGCAAGGGACCCACCTCTGAGATTTTTATTTATTTATTTTTCCACCCACAATCTGTCTGTGGACGGGTTGAAGGAGCGGCACTGTTGGCGTTGCCCCCCCCCCCCAATGTTCTTGGGTGAGATTTAGCACCCTTTCTCTGCCCGGGTTGGGGCATTTCCCGGGATGCTCTGTGCCTGTAGAGTGTCAGCCGAGCTGGTCTCCCGCGAGGGCCGGTGGGCTGGTGCTGCAGAGCCCGTCACGCTCTGATTCTTCTCAGATAAACAGCCTCTGCTTTTCACACGTGTGCACGGCGGCCGGGCGGGCGCACGCGCTCACACCTCCACAGGTATGCATGCACACAATTCATGTGGTGCTGTGCACAAAAGGTATGCACAAACCTGCTCTAATATAGACACAGACAATGCAGGGTTTAGATGCATGTACATGAAGGCATGCGCGCACACACACACACACACACACACACACACGACCATGCACATGCGCATGCATGATTTTGTCATTCCAGTCTTTCCCCAATTGCTTCCTCCACAGAAACGAGAGGATATCTGCTGCCAGCAGGGGTTCTGTATAACTTCCAGAGTAAGCTGAAATTTAGAGCTGAACGTCAGATTGGTTCAGTCAAGTACCAGCTAGGTGATGA